>NC_083408.1:11889709-12214084 GCF_020745735.1 Hemiscyllium ocellatum
TCCCTAATGCAGCTGACTCTACTAAACATCCACCACTCTCTGTTTAAAGAACATACCTCTGACATCTCCTCAAACCTTCTTCCAATCACCTTAAAACTTTACTTGCTCGAGATAGCCATTTCCACCCCGTGAGAAAGTCTCTGGCTACCCATTCTACTTATGCCTCTCACCTTATACACCTCTGCCATGTCACCTCCTATTCTTCATTGCTGCAAGGGGAAAAGCCCTATCCCCCTCAACCTTTCTTTGTAAGACATGCCCTCCAGCCCAGGCAGCATCCTGGTAAATATCCCCGGTACTGTCTCCGACGACTAAACATTTTTGCAGTAATGAGGCAACTAGAAATGAACACAATATTCTAACTGTAATATTTCCAGAGCTTTTTGGCGCTGCAGCATAACCTTGCGGCTCTTAAACTCAATACCTGGCTAATGAAAAAAACATACATATTAATAACCTCATCAACTTGGGTGACAACATTGAGCGTCCTATGATATGGACCACATGATCCCTATGATCCTCCAAACTGCCAATAATCCTGCCTTTGAAACTGTATCCTGCATTCAAATTCGACCTTCCAAAATGAATCACTTCACACTTAGCTGAAAATGTGTTGCTGGAAAAGCGCAGCAGGTCTGGTAGCATCCAAGGAGCAGGAGAACCGACGTTTCGGTCATGAGCCCTTCTTCAGGAATGCAGTTCTCACTTCATCCCTCAATTCACACTTACCCAGGTTGAACTCCATCTGTCATTTACCATCCCAGTTCTGCGTCATGTCGATGTCCAATTACAACCTACAATAGCCCTCCACACTATCCATAACTCCAACATCTTTGTTACATCGTGAAACTTATGAAAGCAGCCTTTCACTTTATCATCCAAGTTACTTGCAAAAATCACAAAGATCAACAGTCCCAGAACCAATTTCTGATGAACGCCACTGGTCGTCAAGCTCCAGGCAGTATACTTTCCATATTCTACTACCATCCGTTTTCTACAGGCCAGATAATTGTGTATCCATACAGACAGATTTCCCTGTTTCCCTGTATCCCATGTCTCCTTATTTTCTGAATGAGCCGACCTTATGGTAACTTATTAACCACCTTGCTAAAATCCATGTACATGACATCCACTGCTCTACATTTATCAATGCGTTTCATCCATTCCTGAAAGAATTCAACAAGTGGTGTGAGGCATGACTTGCCCCTCAAAAAGCCATGCTGACGATCTCTAATCAAACTATGATTTTCCAACTAATCATGAATACTGTCTCTCAGAATCCTTTCCAATATTTTACCCAATACAGACGTACGACTGACTGGACTGTATTTCGCAGGATTATACCTACTGCCTTTCCTGAACAAGGGAATAACTTTTGCCACCATCCGACCATCACACAGTACGTCAGTGGACAGTGGGGACACAAAGATCAACGAGGAGAAAGTGAGGTCTAGCAGATGCTGGAGATCAGAGCTGAAAATATGTTGTTAGAAAAGCACAGCAGGTCCGGCAGCATCCAAGGAATAGGAGACTCAACGTTTCGGGCATAAGCCCTTCTTCAGGAATCAAGATTCCTGAAGAAAGGCTTATGACCGAAACGTCGAAACGCAAAGATCATCGCCAAAGGTGCAGCAATCTCTTCCCTCAATTCCTCTGGTAACCTCGGATGCTTCCTGTGTAGTCCAGGGGACCTAAATATCCTTATGTTTGTACTTCAATCAGTCTGTACTTCATCTCACTTTATCTACTCCCTGTCCAACCACCTGTTTGACAGCTTTCGATTTCAGGGCTGTATACAGTTCTGTCCTCTTGAGCAAGTACAATTCGAAATATTCCATGAATCATGGAATGGGAAAAAGGTGAAAACGCCAATGCAGTCCTGATGAAGGGCCTTTGCCCAAAGCTTTCACTCTCCTGCTCCTCTGATGCTGCTTGACTCGCTGTGCTTTACCAGCACCACACTTTTCGACTCTGATCTCCAGAACTTACAGTCCTCACTTTCTCCATTATTGAAGGCTGACCCCTCTGCACACTGAGCAGGGAATTAATCAGCAGGAATTCATTGCATTTGAAGCTGACTTTTCAGTTCTGGAACGTTGCATTTGATTAACACATTAATTAAAAAAAGAAATTGCAATTCAGCAATTATTCATTCAGTCCCAGAGTTACATTTTCAGTTCATGGAAAGGCAGCTTGATAACAAAAAAGTAAATGACTGAAGAACTACGAGGTACAGAGTATTCCAGGCGCTATATTCCAGGCTGGATGTCCTTCACCATAATGCTGGGAATGTTATCAGACCGATAGATTTGTTAATGGAACGAGGTGACATGGAGAAGTGGACATTTTTGCCATCACATCGATATGTTTGAGTGAGGTCAGGGCTTACAACTCAATATTCTGTGGATCAAGAACTATAGGCAGCACAGGAGAGGGGTAAAAAAAGAAGGTGGTTTTGCATTATTACTTATGGAGTTAAAGACTGCAGTTAGGACGGATGACATCTTGGAAGGGCATTCAAATAATGGTTTGTGGGTTGAGGTTAGGATCGCAACAATGACAGACACACTGCTGTGGATATATTATAGACAGCCAGATAAACGGAACTACAGGAGCAGGTATATAACCAATTCACTGAGGTGTGAAATTTACAATAATAGTATCATTATATTCAGACATTTCAATTACAAACATTGATTAGGGCAGCGATAATCATTTTTAAGAGGGCAAAGATGTCTTGACATTTATTCCAGAGTGCTCCTTATATCAACATGTAGCAATGGGCGGGGCTGTGCCGAGCCTCACTGTGGGAACTAAGCCAGTTACGTGTTGCAGGCAGGATTGGGAGAGTATTGCAGGACCAGTGACCGTGAGTCAAGCATTTTTAGCTTATTAAGTAAAAGACAAAAAGAAAAAAGGTTTGAAAAATAAAAATAATTGTATGTTGGAGGCAGATCTTTTCAAAAGAAAGAAAGGATCTGGCCACGGTACAGTTACTTCTGGGTGAAATTGTAGCAGAACAGCGTGGGAGTGGTGGGGATCACATGCTCAAACTGGAATTGATGAGGGTGTCACCACAACATGTTACAACAAAGATGAAATTTAGAAAAACAAGACCAGAGAGCCTGGGGTGTCTACAAATATTCAGAATATAATTAAAAATGAAAGAGAAGCTTAAAACAGCCATAAAGTGAGCAGGTCAATGGAGGTCCCAGACAAGTAGAGAACGTGTAGGGCTAAACTCAACGAAGTATGTCGAAGAGCAAAAATTCAAGAATTCAAAGACATTTTATCGGTTTATTAAGGGTAAGAGGGTAACAAGAGAAAGAATAGGGAGTATTAGGGACCGAGGAGGCAAGCTGTGCATCGAGCCTGAGAATATGGCAAACATGTACTACATATTGGTCTTCACTTTGGAAAAGCAGTTCCTGGACAGAAGCTGAGGAAGAATTGGAAGTTGATGCTGGACAAAAAGTGGGCAAATCTCTAGATCTGGATGAACTGTGTCTTAGACTGATGTGAAAGATAAGGGGGGAGATTACATGCTCTTAAATTTTGTGTTGTATTGTGTTTTGCCTCTGGCCACAGAGGTGGAGTGATCGAACAGGACAACATCTAATGTAGGGTCAACTTCTACACAGAGTGCTAGAAAAAAAGCCATGGAATTAAAGATCACTTAGTCTCACATCAGTGGGAGGAAACAATTGTAGAAAATTGTGAAGGCTGATGAGGAATGAACACCAAACATCTTCAAGGCTGAGATGGACAGATTTTTAAACAAAGTTTACGGGGAAACGCAGGAAAATGGAATGGAATGTTATCAGAATAAATGTGCCCTAATTGAAAGTAAAAACAGAGTCATCGAACGTATGGGTATAATGTTCCTCGTATGTCTAATGGTAAACCTTTTCTAATAGCCTGTATTCACTAGAACATCAACATCTCTCCCTCCGGAGTGAGACACAGTTTCGAATACAATCAATAGATACAAGGAATTCATAAATGGAGCATTAGTAGACAGGAAAGACCAGAGGAATGTGACAACGCGGTTGGGCTGTGAGGTTGAATATTTGCATCATCCCAGTCACCACTACCAGAAGGAAGACCTGAACAAGACACCCCCAAGTCCAAGTATGGGCCTGGTGTCAAGGTATGCTTAAGGCTCAAACTGTACATCACTGTAGTGTCTTCCTCCTGCCCTAACCAAAACTAAATGTGGAGTGGTCTATTGACGTGCTGTTAATGGTAGAGTAGGTAATAATGCTTTGGTTCCCGAGACATTGGTGAGCAGCGTTTCAGCAAAAGGTACACGTAAGCCCAGGTAAACTCCTTTTAACGCTAGTCTGACAGCAGTTCGTGCAGTTGCATGTTTCTCCTGCGGTTTGTGGGAGGTCAGGGAGATTTACACTGTCCCTGATGACTACACGTGTGGGCAGTGCACCCTGCTGCAGCTCCTGGGAGACCGTGTTCGGGAACTGGACCTGGCTGCACTCCGGATCATCCGAGATACTTAGCACTTCATAGATAAGAGTCTTAGTGAGGTGAACGCACCCAAGTCCCTCCCTTAGCCATGTTTCTGTGAAGACTACACTATCCCAGTCTCATGTAAAGATCTACGCCCTGAGTTCATCTGCCTTACTTGTCAGCCCGGTTGCATTAAATTAACAGTAAATAATTCCAACAGGCTTTCCTTGCTTCCTGCCGTGTTCCAAGCAGGGAGTAGCTGGACGCCCACCAGGAATGGCGAAGGGAGTAGGCAGAAAATGTAGGAATCCCCTGTGTCCATTCCTGTCGAAACCAAGTATACCATTCTGGATACTGATTTTGTGTATGTTGGGGGACGGGCGATGAGTGTCAGGAAATGACTGTTCAGGGGAAATCAGCAGTAGCCAAGATGGTTGGACTGGATCTGGGGAGCAGCAGGAAAGGATAAAGGTAAACAGGGTCTTAGAGATAGGAGATTTGATTGTTGGGGGGGGGGATCAGATCGGAGATTCTGTGACCTCAAACGGGAAATTAGGATTCTGTGTTGCCTCTCAGGTGTCAGGGTCCAGAATGTTTCTAACTGGCTGCTGAAAGTTCTCAAGGGGGAGGGTGAGCAACCAGAAGTCATTGTCCACGATGGCACAAATGACACCGTTAGATATAGGAATGGGTTTCTATAGAATGATTAACTGAGAACTAGGAGAAAAGCTAAAAACCAGGACCTCGACAGTGATAATCTCCAGATTACTTCCAGTGTCATGAGCTGGTGAAAGTAAGAATAGGAGGATATCAAGATAAAGATATGACTAAAGAATTGGTGCAGTGGGAGGAATTCATATTTTTAGACCAATGGGGGCTTTTTTGTGACAGAGTTGACCTGTTCAAGAGGGACTTGTGGCACATGCACTGGAGGGGGACCAATATCTTCGCAGCCAGTCTTGCTAGTGCAACAGGGGATTGTTTAGACGAGATTGGCAGGAGGTGGTATCCTCAAGAGCAGGGAGGCAAGTGAGAGGCTGGAAGGAGATACAGTAATCGAAAATGGTACACTGAGGAGACATATCAGGCTGGAACACGATAGGGAACAAGAAATGCCTTGGATTAAATTGTATTTGTTTCAGTGCAAAAGGGCTGACAGTTAAGGCCGATGAATTCAGCATGTGGATAGGTTATTGGCGCAGGATAGTCTAGCTACTGTAGAAACATGGCGGTGGGATGGATAGGGCTAACAGCTTAATGTACCAGAGTTAAATGCATTAGGAGGGACAGAGACCGTGGAACGAGAGGAGGGGAGTCACATTTCTGAACAAAGGGTGTATCGCAGCAGTGAACTGAGATAAAATAACTGATGGATCATCCAATGAGGCTTTGTGGGTGGATCTAAGAAATAAGAAGGGGTTTTCCTATAGAGACACAAAAGTCTACAGAAATTGCAGGATCAAAAATATGTAGAGAGATTGCGGAGACTTTCAGGAACATTTGGGTTGTCATAATAGGGGCTTGCGTGTTTTTTAATAACAGATTGGAACTGCCAGATCATTAAGTGATTTGATGGGATGGAATCAATTAAGTGTGTCAGGAAAGTTTCCTCAAACAGAATGTCGAAGGTCCTAATCGGGAAGGAGCAAAATTTGACCTATTCTTAAGAAGTATGTCAGGACAGGTGAGTGAGGTGACAGTAGATGTGCACTTTGGGACCAGTGACCATAGATCTATTAATTTGAAAATAGTTGTAGAGAGGGAAAATTTGGTCCACAGCTTCAAGTTCTAAATTGGGGCAAGGTTAATTTTGATGGACTTGGACAGCAATTTGCAGGGGTTGATTGGAATAGTCTGTTTGCAAGCTAAGGGACCTCCGACAAGTGGGAGTTTAAGGTCTGTATGTTCCTGTGAGGGTGAAAGGGAAGTTGACAGGAATGAGGTACCCTGGATGGCAAGAGATGTTTAATCTTTTACCAAAAGCAATGTAGAGGCGTGGCTCAGGTAGAGGCAGCTGCGATCAAGAAATCCATGGAGGTGTACAGGGGATACAGAAGTATACTGAAGAAGGAAATCAGGAGGGCGAATACGGGGTATGAGATAACCTTGCCTGAGAAAATCAGGGTGAATCCAAAGAGGTGTCTTAAGTATATTAAAGGAAAAGCATTAACTACAGAGAGAGTAGGACCCCTCAAAGACCAGAATGGATATGTTTGTGTGGAACCATAAGAGATGGGCAATGTCCTCAACAAATATTTCTCCTCTATGTTTACCGTGGAGAAAGACATGAGTACTTGGGAAATTGGGGAAATTATTGGTGATAACTTAGGGACAGTCCATATCATAGTAGAGGAGGTATTGTATTTCCCTGAATGTTTGAAGTTGGATAAATCTCACGGTCCTTTCCAGATATATCCAAAAACAGTGCAAGAGAAGAATTTGCGGGGGCCCTGGCTGATAATTTTGATCATCAGTTACCATAGGTGAGATCCCAGAAGACTGGAGGAAAGCAGATGTTGTGCTCTTATTCAAGAAGGACTGAAAAATAAATCATGGGCAATACAGACCAGTAAGCTTAAAATCTGTGCTGGGTAAATTACTTGATAAGATTCTAAGGGATCAGATGTACATGCATTGGGGAAACAGGGCTTGATTATTAATAGTAAGAATGGCTTTGTGAGTGGAATTTCACGCTGACGAATTTGTTAAAGTTCTTTGATGACGTGACCAGGAAGGTCGAATAGGGCGGGCCGATAGCATCCAAACGCGTGGTGCTGGAAAAGCACAGCAGGTCAGGTAGCATTCGAGCGGCAGGAGAATCGACGTTTTGGGCACAAGTCAATCATCAAGAATGTCCAAGACATCGGTACTCCTGCTTCTCAGACGCTGTCTGACCAGCTGGGCTTTTCCAGTGCCACACTTTTCAAATCTGATCACCAGCATCTGCAGTGATTTCATTGACCACTGGTGGTCGATGTGGTCTCTATGGATTTCAATTAGACCAGAAAAGGTTGAGGCTTTTCAACCCCTGGACAATGATATACATTTACAGGAGGAGACCCATCATCCCCTCCAGTCGATAGAACTAGACACAGTTTAGATCATGCAGCAACAGTGTCAGCCTATTCAGATACTTGAAGCCAATACCACAGGAAATGTAAGAGGCAAAAAAGTGACTGGACTATGGGGTTTATTGTACTAATGCCAGGCTATATAGCCTGACCTTCAGTAAGATCAGGGCCGACCTCTCTTGACCGCAATTTCTCTTCCATTCCCAATTCTTTGTCGCCCTCAAATCCCTGATGTGACAAAATCCATTAACACCACCCTGTTCCCCCAAACATTATTAGATTAGATTACTTTATTATTAGATTACTTACAGTGTGGAAACAGGCCCTTCGGCCCAACAAGTCCACACCGACCTGCCGAAGCGAAACCTACCCATTCCCCTATATTTACCTCACACTACGGGCAATTTAGCATGGCCAATTCACCTGACCTGCACATCTTTGGACTGTGGGAGGAAACCGGAGCACCCGGAGGAAACCCACGCAGACACGGGGAGAATGTGCAAACTCCACACAGTCAGTCGCCTGAGTCGGGAATTGAACCCGGGTCTCTGGTGCTGTGAGGCAGCAATGCTAACCACTGTGCCACCGTGCCGCCATTCAGAGATGTAGCTGTCTGGGATAGAGAGGCCCCAACAGTCACTACCGTCTGAGAGAAGGAAACAGTCCCCATATATTTACCTTGGCCTTTGACGTGAATAAGACATAGGAACACAGCGTCAGAATGACTGGCCCTGACATAACAGCAGGACGTGACTGAACAAGGTGTCAAGGAGGCGGAATAAAATTGCACCAAATGGGAATCATTGTAAACTCCCAAGTGGTTGGGCCATTCAGGACACCATGTGTTTGGTGGAGATCAATCCTTTCAGTCTCTGGATATCTCTATGGGCGATCGTCAGGGTATCTTTCACGGCACAAACATCATAAGCTGCTTCAACAATGTCTTACCCTCCGTCATTCGATCAGAAGTGAGGATGCTCAGAAAAGATGGCTTAAAGCATCAAAACCTGGAAAACATTCAAGCTCATGCTGTTAACGTGTGAGTAACATTCATGTAACAGCACTGCTGGACCCTGAACATTTCCACAGGACTAAAAACAAGGAGCTCATTCAACATCTGAAGATGGTTTCACAGGAATGTGAGAACGCCATTCAGCCTATCGAAGCTTTTGGATACGAAAGGCACAGCCCGTTCACTCTCTCTTACCTATTACACAAGAAGAGGTTTTTTTTAATCTACAAAAATGTTGGTATGTAGGTGGCTGGAAGAACACAACAATCCAGGGACCATCAGGCGAATAAGTCCACAAGTTGGTATAAGCTTTCTTCATGACTGGGGGTGGGGGTAAGGGTGTGTACAGATACAGAGGCGAGGTGGGGGAGTAGGAGGAGGCGGCGTGATGAGGTGGGGAACACAGGTAGAGGGTACCACCGGTTTGGTCAATGGGAGAAATGAATCCATTTGACAGCTGGAAGATGAGATGACCAGAGAAATGGAAGGAGAAGGGGCTGGGTAGGGAGTCGGGGGATTGGAAAGGGGCTCACTAGAAAATGGAGAACTCAATATTGAGTCCCCCACCCCGGTCAGTAGGCTACACTGGTGGAATATGAAGTGTTGTTCCTCCAATTTGTGCTTTAGTTGGTTGTGGCAATGGAGAAGGTCAAGGATGGTCATGTCAGAATAGGAGTGGGAGGGGGAATTGAAATAAGCTGTGACTGAGAGTCAGATCAGCCCTTACAGGCCCGGCTGAGATGCTCAGCAAAACATTCCCCTCAGTTTACATTTAGTCTCTCTGATATAGAGAAGACCACATCAGGACTGCCAGATACAGTAAACTAGGTTGGATCCCATCACCTGACACATCTTCCAGAAGGATCAATCCCTTCGCTAATTTTGCTTCGTGCCACAATCCCCAGCAAACACGGCAATCCCCATTGGCAACTGACCCTGAAGAGGAAAATAATGTATCACCTGCTGGCACACCACCTCGCTCACCTCATCCAAGGCCCCAAACAGTCCTACCAGGTGAAACAGAGGGCACCTGCCTCTCCTTCTACCTAGTTTACTGCGTCCGTTGCTCCTGATGTAGTCTTCTCTACATCGGGAAAAACAACTTAAACTAAGGGCCCTTTTCAGCGAGCATCACAGCCAGTCCCAAAGGGACTGACCTGATCTCCCAGTCACCAACCATTTCGTTTCCTCTTCCCAATTCCTTTCCAACATGACCAACATTGGCCTCCTCTGTTGCCACATTGATTCAGACAGCAAATTGAAGGAACAACATGTTACCTTCTGCTTGAGTAGCCTGAAACCTGGAGGAGTCAACATTGGATTCTCCAAATTGAAATAACGTTCACAGCCATGGCTCTACTCCCTTTCCACTCCCGCCTCCTCCCTTCCAGTCCACCAAATGACCCCGCCTTCTAGCTCCCAACCAGATGCATCCTTCCCATCAACCAATCGGCTTGCACCTACCACTTGTGTCCACCTATCCACTACCTCACTACCGTGCTGCTTTCCCCATCCCAACCACTCCCTCCTCTCTTTATCTGCAGCTCTCCCTACCCACAACTGCAGTCCTGAAGAACGGGTATACTTGAAATGTTGACTTCTCCACCTCCTGATGCTGCCTGGCTTGCTGTTTCTTCCAGCCTTCTGTTTGGCTATTGTTACACAGGAAGATAAGGAATCTAGTCAGCAAAACACGCTGGTCAGCAGCCACCACGAGTCACCCAACAATGAAGCTCTTCCCTGGAATGAGGAAGATGGCGTTCAGCCCCTCGAGACACTGACACACGAACAGAAGAGGCCATTCAGCCCCTCCAAAGTGTTACATTGGAATAGTAGTATGTCATTGATTCTGCAACATGGCAAACCCATGAAGCAGAGGCTGCCTAGACAGACTGCTCCATGTTGTGTCTCCTGGCTCCATTGCTAATGGTTCACGCGTGTTACATTAACATGGCTTGCTGATGGTAAGGAGGCACAGCGGCTGGTTTGTGCCACGTCTCAAGGAGGCAAGTTCCATTTCCGAGAAAACAGGCTAGACTTCTGCATGGCGGTCAGAAGCTTTTGAGAATGGCCAATGAGTCAGAGTGTGGCTGCTGACAGGTTTGTGAACAACATGATGCTTAGTGCAGGGTCTCAATCCAACTGTGCATTGCGACGGAGAGAGTTTGTTCAGAACCTGGAGCTCTCTCTCTAAACTAACATGGCTGCTACACAGAGATATGTAAACCGTCACATCGCCAGAGAGCTCGACAGGCACTTTAGCCAAAACGGGTCCATTCCAACTAAAATGCCCATCCATGTTAATTCCATTTCGTTGCACTTGGCCCATATCCTTCTACACATTTCCTATCATATATTTGTCCAAATGTGAAAACATATATTGTGGAAAACACGTAATATTTCACGATATCGATGTTTTATTTTGAAAAAAATTGAACGTTGGTCTATAAAGCTCAAGTTTTCTTGCAATACGTTTTTATTCTTTTGTCGCATTACAAATTAAACACTCATTTCCTTAACACTCTCCTCATGGTAAATTCACCGCAGGGATTAGTCTAGTGTAACACCTTTACTCTGTCTCAATGTGGCAAGGAGATCATTCCTCATAAAGGAGAGAAAATCTGTTCACAGCGCCCCAAGTTCTGTCTCAATATTACTCTATAACTTCTGTCAGGTGTCTTCACTCTTATACTTTCATTATTTTGCAATGAAGGAAACTATACATTTCCTGTGTTGATGACTTACTGTTCCATATGAATCAGTAGCTCATGACCAAGGACATCCAGCTCCTTTTCACCAAGAGCACTTCCCATCATCTCGCCTTCTCATAAATACAAACTGAGAATGGTATATTTTGCCAAATCATTTTGTTGCCTTGCAAAACTCCATGCTTTAATCACAGCCACGCCAACAGCAACACCACTATTGCCATTGGAGATGGTTGGAAATGCTGAGGAGGGGATGGCCTAGCTGTATTATCTCTGGAATTCTTAACTCTGAGACCCAGGTGATGACCGAGACCCTGGGTTCGAATCCCACCATGGCAAATGTTGGAATTTGCATTCAATAAAATATCAGGAATTGAAAATCAAATACAATCATAAAACCATTATGGTTGTCCTACCTGGTACAATCATGCCCTTCTGGGAATTAAAACTGCCATCTTCACCTGGTCGGGCTTACATATGACTCCAGATCCACAGCACTGTGGTTAACACACGGTTGCCGTTTGATATGGCCAAGTCAGTTATATTACCCACTACAAATTCTCAAAGAAATGAAACCTGGCGGACCTCAGCACTGACTACGTACAGCCTACGGACTTCCATGGGTCAGGAAGGCAGCTCACCAACACATTAAATATTGGGCCAGCATCCCATTAATGAATCAAAAAAGATGATCACACTCAAGTAAGAGAGACAAAGAGACATAACTCACTTCAAACCGAAACTTTGATGTGCACCTTACATGGGCATGAATTTCAGCAATATAGGAACAGGAGAAAGATAAATAAGATTAATCTGAATTTTTATTTCCATTCCAGCTGATCATCAACGATTTCTCTTTTTGTTTCTTTCTCTCTATCTCTCTCTTTCTCCATGTATTCAACTCACTCCTTCTTGCCATCACAATAGACATCCCTGTCACCAACATCAAACACCAACATCTATTTCCCAGCTGCGTTCAGTTCTGATGAATGGCGATTGGACACGAAATGTCACTTCTATTTTTCTCTCGACCTGAGGCTGCCAAATCTGTTCAGTTTCTCTGGCACTTCCTCGTTCTTTTTGTTTCTGATCTCTAGCATCATTCTTTGTTTTTTTTAACCATTTATGTTGTTATTAAATTGAATTTCTGCCGCACTGGCAAGGACAGCATGTTTTGATCTCACTAAATGCATTTTACTGTGAGGCCATTCCTTAAGACTGTGGGTCTAACGTCAGTCTTAATCCAGACCAGGTAATAATGCTAGATTTCTTTACCAACGGAAAACAGTGACATAAATAAACTTATTGACAAAGTGCTGGTGGGATTATATTAGTAAACTTCGCTCTTATTTCCAGTTCTTGTCATTTGAATTTAAGTTCGGTCATCATCTGAGATAGGATTTCAAACAGTGTCTCTCGTGTAGTAATCTGGGCCCCTGCATTACGTGTCCTAGGTATAGATATTAGTTTATTTAGCACCCGCACTGAAGTCTGGATGGGGTCTGGGGATATCATGGAGTTGGTAGCGGGTAACTTTGGTGATGGAGAGAATACCAATCAATTCAGTGCAAATAGGTACTTCGAGATTGTGAACAGTCTTGTTCCCAGATGTTTTAAAGAGCAGGGGTGTGAGCGGTTCTGAAATTTGTGGAGAATGAATGGATTTGCAATTGACACTGAGGACAATATTTTCTGTCTTTACTAAATATAGATAACAGAAATAGCACTGAAGTTCACCATGGCTTATGGGATTAATAAGTCGATAGAGATGGGGAGAGTTACCAGGAACACCAACAATAGCGAGCATGGGATAGTAACCAGCCTGAATAATCAGCAGTACACCGTATATCCGATCTGGTAGTATGTGCCAATACCAGGAAAGATACAAAAGACCCCAGGATAAACTCCTGTCCAATGTTGCAGCATTCCAGTATACTTGTCTTAGATTTTGAACGATTGGTGCGACATTCCAGTCTAATGCTCCCAGATTCTGATCCATTGTTGGAACATTCCAGTCTACTGTTTTCAGATTCTGCTCCATTATTGGGACACTCCAGTCTATGGTTCTCAGATTCTGATCTCTCCTCTCCCTGTCTTTGCAACAGCCGATCCCTGTCAATGTTGGAGGTGATGCATCTGCTGCTATAATGGGATAAATCATTGCAAGAAGCCATTTAAAAATAAAGAAAAGGAAAACCATCCATTGACACAATTAGGATCCATGGAGACTAATATCAGTCACAGTCACTGAACAAACAGATCCAGTTAACTCTTTCAGTTTGCTACTTCAGTTCACAATAACAATTGGATTGAATTTAATATTGAAATCACTGCGAATCGTGCATAAGCTACCAAGTAGAAGTTATTTAGGAGTGAGGAAAACATAGGCTGAAATACAGAGGCATTTCACTGTCCTGGACTGCAAAACGATGCAGTTGAATTTTACCAGACGTGTCATACATGTCAGGCAATTGGAAAAACACAAGCGATAATAAAAACTGCATATTTTTTCAACCATTCTGGTATTTGAGGAACCTTTTACAAGAGTCTTAATTGATTTTACAAGAGTTTCAAAAAAAAAGTGGGCATCAGTATTTGTTAACAATAATGGATGCATCGACTAGATTTCCAGAGACCACCTCAAGACGCCATATCAGAGCTAAAAGAATTGCAAAGGAATTAATCTTTTTTTCTGAATAGAAATGGACCACCCATACAGCTACAGTGAGATCAAGGGTTCAAACTTCACATATAAGTTATTCACTACAATGTGTTTGGAATAAACAAATTCTAATTGACTGCGTACCATCCAAAATTGCACGGAAAGCTGGAAAGGTGATATTACGCATTAAAGACGATGCTGAGGGTTTATGATCAGGATTGTCCAGATGATTAGATTAAGGGAAAACCACTTGCACTTTTTGTGATCAGGGATGCACCAAATTCAATCCATTTGAATTAGTTTTTGGGCCATTACAAATGATTAAGGTGAAAGTAGTAAATCAGAATTCAACGGTCACACTTTTGGACTATGTCCCAAATTTCAGGGAACGATTAATACCGCTGGAGAGTTGACTAGACAGCATTTAAAAGTATTGAGCATGCAATAAAACAGAAATTGGACAGGAAATTATAAATTTGCAATGTTGCTATCGGAGATAAGTTATTACTGTTACTTCCGTGATAGGTGAACCTTGAAAAGCAAAGTTTAGTGGACCTTATAAATCGAAAGAGTGAGGATAACTGCTTGATAAGGACTCCAGACAGAAAGACATCTCACAATTTATGTCATATGTATATGATCAAAAGATATTTTCACAGGGAAGTAAGGCAAGAGTAAGGAGAAGATATTAATGATTATGGCATTCCTTAAATAAAGTGGACAATGAGGTTGTTTTCTAAAATTGGGATAAATTATTGAGTTACATTTTTCAGAAAAATTGAAATGACCAGAAAGAGTTATTAATATCACATGGGGAGATAAGCATAAATTAACCTGGAAGTACTAGAATAATTGTGCCTAATGCAGCTATAGGAGATGCTGTTATGAGTGAGCAACATCCTTACAGGCATAATCCTCTAAAGCTGGCATAGGTTCAGAAGGGAATTGAATTCATGCTGTAAGATGACATAGTCAACCTGAGTTACAGTGATTGGATCTCACCCATGGTCATGGTGCCAATGCTAAATGTTACCCAATGGTTACGTGTGGACTATTGTAAAGTCAATGTAGTTACAATAATTGATTTTTGCCCAGTTACACTGTGCTGAAAATTTGAGACAAGCAACTTACATTTGGTATGAAAAACTTGCCGGCCACATTTCAGGGTTAACCAATAAGTCATAGGATTATCTAATGTGTGGTGCACAACAATGACCTGGTGATGTCATGGAAGGAACATTTACAGCATTTATTGGATTTGTTCGATTGAATTCGGAAGGAAGGCTTGGAAGTAAACAGAGCAAAAAATGAATTTGGCAAAGCAAAAATCACCTTCCTGGGCCATGCTGTTGGACATAAGTAAATGGCGTCATGGGATGTAAAAGTGAAGGTAATTGGGGAAATTCCCATACTGTTGACAAAAGGAGCAGTTCCTGGGATTGTGTAGATTTTCTTGAAGTTTTGTGTCTCATTTTCGGAGTGTGACTGCTCCACTCACTGACTTGTTAAAGAAAGCAAGACGTTTCAGTGGACAGAGGACTGTCAAAAGACATTTAACGGTATCAAATATGTATTAACTACTGCCCCACTTTCAGCCACACCGAATTATGCAAAATCATACAAGGTAGCTTTAAATGCGAGTGATGTGGGTGTCAGTGCTGGGCTCCTGCAGGAAAGTGACGAGAAGACAGAAAGACCTATTAGGTATTTCTCCAAGAAGTTGAATGTTCAATGGTAGAAATATTCAACAGTTGAGAAAGTGACTGTGAGCTTTCTGTTGGCACTACAACATTTCAGTGTTTAAATTACCAGCAACAAATCGGAGACCACCATGTACGTTATTCATAACCTAGTGACGTTTTTGGAGAAATTTAAGGACAAAAATGCGAGACCGTTTAGCTGGAGCCTGTTCTTACAGCCATTCAATTTGAAAATTGTGCATGTGGCAGGTCTTTGAAACACGATTGTTGATGCATTGTCCAAACTTGAATGACAGATTGAGGCAGTAAGTGAAACGAATACCACACACTGAATCCAGATGTAGTTGTGCAGGTTTGCCTGTTTATAGTAAATGAATGGACATGCGTATTTTAGTGTACTAACCACTTTTTTGGGGGGGGGGGCGGGGTTGAAACCTGAAGGCATCATTTGATGTTTATAATTGTTTCATATTGGGGGAGTTGTCACAAAGGTGGTCTCTTTACAAGGTAATTTTGTTCTTGAATCGTTTTCAGAGAGGTTCTAACCAACCCAAAGTTCCAATATGTCCCAATTTTGAATGCTTCACTGGGGGCTTTATTTTTTACCTAACAGATAATGTTTCGAACAGAAGGCTTTCACGTCTGTACCAAAAAGAAAACTGGTGAAATCAAGAAGATGTGGCCAGCTCTCCACCTGCTCAGGTCAGTTCAGTTCGAGGTTTAGTTGAGTCAGGCTCACTGTTGAAACTGTATGGTCTACCGTCCTTCAGACCTCTGACTTCGTAACCAGTAATTGTATTATTTAATTTTACTTTTTTGTGCTCAGGTGCTTCTTTATTGGGATTGTTGTAAGTAATTTGGATCAGCATCGTTAATTCGAGGCAGCATGTCAGGTTCAGATAGGATGGATTATTCAGGTAAGGTATTTTCGATTCGTTGTGTTTCATTCCTTATTTTTGCAAATACATTCTGTTTATTTAAAAGTCGGCAGTCGGACCAAATAATTCACTCTGGGAATATCCACAATACACTTTCCTTCAACAAATTACAACATTACGTTCTGTGCTATGTGCTTCAAAATGTTTTGAGGGGTCGGGCCTGGTCCATAACAATGTACAAAAACGTTGTTCATTAAACGTCATGAATTTTTAAGTATGGGATGTAATGAATATGATAATGGCTATGAGGCAGAAAGGACTGTGGCCAGTGGCTGAGGAGACCTGAGGGGAGTGCAGCAATATCTCCCATTACTCTTTCTGACAAATGGAATAAAATGAAATGCAGAGCAAGATAACAGATGACCTTTGTACATGGAATTTTGAACGATAATGTGAACAGAACAGGACAATTTTAAATGTGATGTACACAATTATATTTTATACAGAGACTGTTTTATCACAGGTTATACAGGTTGTTGAGATTTTTACATCTGGATGGGATGTTCAGAAATAAAAACAGACACAGATAACAAAATGTATTGAGTTACAGTGAGTTACAGTAGAGACAGAGTGAGGATACAGTTCTTACCGAGCTGGTACAGATATGATGAGGTACATGACAACCATACTTGCTGAAATTATTCAGAGAAATGTATTGAAAATATTCAGGGACTGGGGAGACAATTTTAGTCATAAAACGCACAGACCATGTCATAACTAATAAGCTATTTCTGTTTTTTCATCTAGTGCAGCTGTCCCTAAAAGGCCTTTTAAATGAAAATCACTTTGCCGACTTCCTCGCATTTATTTGCAGAACTTAAAGAGGAAAGAGTCCACTGCAATGCATGCGTCACTGGAACAAATGATGGGAACAGGAATGGAACATATGGTCCAAATATAACCGAGTCCAGCATCTAGACCAATCAAAGAAAAAGAAAATTGTTAGAGATAGTGAAAATCTGAAATACAAATGAAATATGATTGATAAATGCAATAGATGATGCAGGATCTAGGCAGAGACATAGCGTTAACATATCGAGTCTTATATGAACCTGTTCTGAACAGGTCATATTGGACTCAAATACTGCCAGAACTGTAGGGTTTCTCTTCATCAATTTCAATTGGTGCAATGGCAGGAGACAGAGAGTAATGGTGGGTGGTTGCTTTTCGGACTGAAGTCTTGTGTCCAGCAGTGTCCCACAGAGTTTGGTTCTGGGTTTTCATTGTTTGCAATTTATGTAAATGACTTGTGTGAGAATATGGAAGGTATGGTTAGTAAGTTTGCAGATGACACCAAAACTGGTGGCACAGTGGACAGTTAAGAACGTTTTCTAAGATTACAAAAGTATCTTGCTCAAATGGGCCAATAGGCTAACAAATAGCTGATAGAGTTCAAGCTGGATGAATGTGCGGTGCATCCAATTTTGTGTGATTATTGCTGTTTAGTGAACCAGGAATGGGATTTTATTCGCCATCTCCTGGGTTCAAAACATGGATAGCCTTCATGGTCTATGACAGCCTTACCCTCCGGGTGGTTACCCTCTTGCTGTTACTGTAGTTGCACAATATCTTTGGATTGTCCTTAAACGTTTCTGCCCATGCTATATCATATCGCCTTCTTGCTTTCCTGTTTTCTCTCGAAATAATGCCAAACACTCTTTATATTGATTCAGAGATTCAATTTAATAAAGTTGTCTATATCTAAAGTAAGATTTGTAGATTAGATTACTTACAGTGTGGAAACAGGCCCTTCGGCCCAACAAGTCCACACCGACCTGCAACCCACCCATACATTTACCCAACACTACGGGCAATTTAGCATGGCCAATTCACCTGACCCACACATCTTTGGACAGTGGGAGGAAACCGGAGCACCCAAAGGAAACCCACACAGACAAGGGGAGATCCAACCCTTTAACGCTGTGGTCGTCCCAATCAACATTAAGAAAATTAAAATCCCCATTATTATAATCTTATTACGCTTACATATATCCGAGATTGCCGTACATGTTTGTTTCTCAATTTCTTTCTTTCTGTTGGAGAGCATTTGGGACAATACCATCGACATGCTCTTTCCTTACTTCTTTTTAATTTCTACCAGTATATTTTCATTGGACGGTTTGTCACAAATGAGCATTTAGTGCAATGACTTCAAACAGCTCATTACTTTCTTATTTTTAATACTACCCGTATATTTAAACTGGATGATTTTTTCAGGAATGTCTTTCCCAGTTGCAGCATTAATTTATGCCTTAATCAAAAACGGCAGACCTCCATCTCAAAGCCAACCGCATGATTTTTCTCTCCTTTCTGTGACACTTACCACCTGAAACATTGAATTGTCAGTCTTGAACATCTCTCAGGCGAAAGTGAGGACTGCAGATGTTAGAGATTAGAGTCGGGACTGTGGGGCTGAAAATGCACAGCAGGTCAGGCAGCATCTGATGAGCAAGAAAATCGCTGTTTCAGGCAAAAGTCCTTCATCAGCTCATTCCAGATGTGGGTTTTTTTGTCAAAACGTCGAATTTTCTGCTTCTCACATGCTGCCTGTCCTGCTCTGCTTTCCCAGCACTACACTCTCGAATTGAACATCTCTCAACCAACTTCCTGCAATAAATACGATGTCCCAATCGCATGTTCTTACACATGCTCTGAGTTCATCAGCCTTCCTTGTAAGACCCCTTACATTGGAATAAATGCAATTGAGTGCTCCAGAATTACTGTATACTCTTGAGTCACTCGTTTTTCTTTTCTGATTGACATGCTCTCCTCACATTCATTTACTTCTCCATCCATCCGACCATTTGTTATGCTACTTGGAATATCCCCCTTGTTGGCTCTGTCAATATAAAGTCGCTTGACATAGAATGAACACATCTCCCTGCTAAGATATTGGCTGTTTTCCAGTTTAGATTAGACAAATGCTTTCTGAACAGCTCTGATCTATTCTAAAATAGATTCATTTTACCCAAATATCTAAATCCCTCAACAACATAGCAGTTCTTCAGCCATTGTTTTTTCTCCTTTAACTTTTTGTTCAGTCCCGGTTGGGGTTGGCATTGGGAGTAAACCACTAATTACTACTTTCAAGGTTTTATTTTTAATCTTCGACCTCCCCTCTTAAATTCATTCTGTACTGCTTTAATCTTTCCCTAAAATATCATTCCTACCAGTATATAAAATAATTTCTGGCTACACAATCTCAGCTCTAACAATGTGCTTCAAACATTTAGAGGCGTTCATAATCCTAGCACAAGGAAAGCACCAAATCATCATAAATCTATGGCCATTGCCATAGAATCTTCTGTTGTTGCCCCTGACAGAAGCATCCACGGTAGCAATAATTCTTCAAAATCTTCTGAAACGCTGCCAAACATAAGAATCATTCCAAGTGTCCAATAACTAATGGCTCTTCCATTTTCCTCAGAGTGGCAATCCCCTTCAGCAGTTATAAAACCTGAAAATCATTTTGATAGAGGATCATCTACAAGAGAGGTTTGAACAACATTCCTATCTTTCCAGGCATACATCCATCTATCTGACTGATTTGCTGGGTCTTTTCTTTTCTAAATCTACCAGCCATCCTCTCTGTTCCCTATATGTGACTTTAAAAGCAAGATTTTTACGACACCTTATGTTACCTGTCATGGCGTACAGACAATTATAATAAAATTGAAAAATATGTCATCAAATACATAAAAAAATTAAAATCAAGCATTTAGCTAATTAAATCAATAAAAATATTCTTCATCAACAAATTCAGAGAAGAAAATAGCCTTCTGCGGACCTGAGAATGTGCAGGACTCTCTGGAATGAAGGGACAACTCTTTTTAAAAAAAACTGCTTACATTTTCAAAACAAAGAAAAATCGTTTGCAGTGTAACAAAATAAATATTTTAAAACATAAATAGACATTTATTTGTCAACCAACCTTTAAATGATCTTTATTAAAATATTCGTTTGACAGAAAATCGTGAGTTGTTTTGCTTTTTTTGTTTGCTTTTGAATGATAACTATGATAACTGTATCAACTGCAAAAAAAGACTACATTAAATATTTAACTGTCTGCAATCCCAGGAGCAACTATAAGGTCCATGCTGCTCTATAAAACATTTTTGGACCTGTTTTTACAATATGAAGAAAAGTGGGCGTATGTTTTAATAATTTGTTTCCAATTCAAGGTGACTTGGCGATATATTTTAATCTCCTGTCGTGAGTCTATATATATATAGAATTTAATTGAATCTTTATCATCATCTCTCTAGCTCTTTCAAACAAAATTATGAATCTGTGTCCATCGAACAAACGGAAAGTTTCTTCATCTCTGACTGTTGCAGGGAACGATAGAACGAACATTACCCAGGTCCATGTAAAACACAAATGCTGCAGTGAAAACCACCTAAACCTAATCCAATATTAATTACGTACAAGCCTTATGAATAAAACATACAAAGGAGCATTGCATAAAAGGGGAATTCAGCTCCATTACAAAATAAATTTTGTGCCTCTCTTATAAGACAAAAACCTCAACTGCATCACGTGTAATTTTATTGAAATAGGAAAAAATCAAGAGAATGGATTTCTCAGTTCTTTTACTGTGAACGACATCGGAAGAACATGAAGAAAATCAAGGCTAAATAGTGAACTTCATAAAAGATGATGAGGAGAATAGGAGCGATGGATAATAGAGGAGATGATAAATAATGCTGTGGATGACACAAAGATGAGTTGGTGGTCACAGTCAGGAAGAACGTGTGAGGGTACAGGAGGGTATAAACCAATGCCTCAGGTGGCCGATCAATCGCTGATGAAATTTTACACTGATAAATGTGATACATTTCAGAAGTAACAAGACAAGAGAGTACTCAAACTGAAGGGAGGCTCGGTTTATTGGATTTTACTTTTAATCAATGAAGAGGTTCCGTGGTGCTCCTGATGGAGGTGTTTAACAGGATAAGGGGTATGAACAGGGTGAACAGAGAGCAGCTTTTCTCCTTACTCAATTCTCCATAATAAGGAGACACACTTATAAAGTGTAAGTGGTCTCATCATTAATGTGTAAACTGTAGAAAAACTTTCCTTTTTCTAAACGCGTTTGGTTTTAAAATATTTCAAGATTTATATTGCCTCCAGAAAAATACGCTGTTTTTCCATTGAACTCGCTAACGTTCACAAACACAGGTACGTTTTCCCAACGATGATCTAAACATCAATATTTACCCGTTCCCTTGACATGCCCAGACCTCTTTAAAGACTTAGATCATCTTAATATTTTCCTTTTCTAACCATTTCAATGCTTGTATTCTCCCATGAAACATACAAAATATTTTTCATAAGATGTAGATAATGGACACATTCCAACAATGTTGATAATGAAATATTCTTACTCAATGCCTAAACTATAAAGTTGCAACAATGCAAAAGTGTTTTGTTGTCCCGCCACCCGCTTGTCAGACTGCAGTTTCAAATAGCCATTAAATCTAAAAAGACTTGCCAAATCTTTACTTCCGATCTAAATGGTCATTTGTCTCTTTATTATGAAATGGGCATATAAATTATGGATTGGCTGTCTGACTGCAACAGTGTGATTTGGTTTATTAAGAACAGAGATAGGCCACCTGGTTGCCAGGCCTGTTGTGGTAATCGACAAGGCCTGACTGCGGTATTTTCACATTAATGTCGTATTCCCTACACACAGAGCAACCTGCATCTCCCTCAACCAAACCCCTCAATTCTTTTTACCCCAGCCATCAATGATGAACAAACGCCAAAGAACTGTTGATGGCGCAACAGAAGAGCATAGACATTAGGACTGGTGGTAGGAAATTCAAGTTTGCACTTATCCAGATTAAATACCATCTTCCAGATACAGCAATCTGCCCCAATTTCCAAGCCTATCAATATTCATCTGTAAACTCTTTACCTCCTCATTACAGCCTGTTTTACCACCTAGTTTTATACCATCTGTGAATTTAGTTACTACACTCGGTCTCTCCTTCCAGGTCATTTGGGCAGATTGCAAACAATTGAGGTCCGAACACTGAACACTGCAGCACCTCACTAGTTTCACTTCGCCAGAGAAAGACCATTTACCCAAATACTTTGCTTTCTGTCAGTCAACCAATTCTCTATCCAATTCAATACCCTACACTTAACCCGTGGGACCTAATCTTCTAGATCAGTCCTTTATGCACCATCTTGTCAAATGTCTTCTGAAGTTCAGATGTATAGCAGTTACTGCATCCCAATTATCCACATTGTTGGTTATATTATGAAAGAACTCCAACAGGTTTGTCAAGCACAACATGTCAATCATGAAGCCTTGCTGACGCTGGCGAATTGACTTTTGTTTTTCCAAGTGTTCGGTTATTTCCTACTTTACAGTTGTTGAAGAAACTTCCCCACGACAGAGGTTAAACTGTTTTGTCTATAGTTTGTGATTTATTTCCCTATCTCCTGTTTTGAATGCTAGTGCCACATTATTAATTTTCCAATACTTCGGCACTGTTCTAGAATCCAGGGATGTTTTGAATATCGGAACTAACACATCCAGTACCTCTGCTGTGACCTCTTTTAATATGATAGAGTGCAGGCCGAGGGCCTGACCTGACTTTAATCCCATCAATGTATTTAATATCTTCTTCCTCATCATCGTCAAGATCCTTTGCAATTATCGTACATTTTGGGAAGAAATTATCTTCCACTGTGAAAATAGGAAATGCTGGTTTTGCCTCTGCCACTTCTGAGTTTCCCATTATTACCTTGCCGTTTTCATCCTCTAAAAGATCAACTTTTCGGTACAGTATTCTTTTCCGTTTTGTCTACTCGGAGAAGTGTTCTTTATCAATTATTATGATTTCTGCTCGTTTTACTTCGTAGCCATTTTGAGTTTATTTTTTGTAACCATTTGCTGACAATGTAACCGTTTTTCTTGAATTCGTTCACAGGATTATGGCGTCACGGGGTTACACAGCGCTCATTGTCGGTCGCTAATTGCCCAGTTCAACCAAATTAGTATGGATTTGAAGTCACATGTAGGTCCGAACAGGTAAGGATGGTGGTTTCTGTACCGAAAGGAGAGTAATGAAACAGATGGGTGTATCCAACAGTGAGCAGTGGTTTCATTATCATTAATATTCTGTTAATTCCAGTTTTATGTTGAATTTATCTTCCAACACCTACCATGGTGGCATTTGAAGCCCTATCCCCAGAACATTATCTGGATTATTGGTCGTCGATAATACGACCAAGCTATCACCTTCATGTTATTATTGATTTCCTTGTTAAGACAGGAATCACTTTTCAACTTTTTACAAATCATCTCCCACTCAGGATTACAGTTTAATTGAGGGGTTTTGAATATCTCCCTAAGTAGTTGCCACTATTCTTCAAATGTCCTGCCCTTAAATATTTTGCCAAGTCCACTCGGACCAAACCCTTCCTCAGGCCAGTAAAATTATCATTGTCCAACACTAAACCTCTCATATGTGCCTCTGTTTTTCCTGTTTCGATCTGAATGTGAAACTCCAGCATGTTATGGTCACTCTTTCTAAAACAATCCAGTACTACAATATGATTTATCACGCATTCCTCATTATGTAATACCTAGGCCAGTCCTCTGTTTGGTTAAATCTCATGATACTCGAAGAAATAATCCTTCATACATTTCGTGAATTGTTCTCTGAGGCTCCCCTTGCCAAATTGATTAATGCAGTAAATGTGAATGTTCAAATTACTCATAATCACTCTTGTGCCCTTGTCTCAAGTCATCAATATTCACAACATCGAAAGTATTTTCCGTGGTGGGAGCTTGTGGGCTGGAAATGTTCCTACCAATGGTTTTCTTTCCATGTGTATTATTTCGAACCAGATTGCTTAATAATTTTCGTCCCACTTGATAATATAATTTCCTAATACAGCCTTGACATTATCCTTAACCAATACAGACACTCCACCTGCTGTTCCTTCTTGTATGAATAGAGTCCCCTTGACATTTAACACCCCAGTCCTGACCTTCCTGTAACCCCGTTTCAGTAATCCCTACAAGGTCATACCTATTTATCTCTGTTTGAGCTGTCAGCTCATTCATTTTAATCCAAATACTACACACATTTAGTTGAAAAGTTTTCCAAATATTGAAATCGACTATCTTTCTCTTCCTTGTCTCACTTCCAGGTGGCACAGGGAGCAATCCCAAGATTACAATCTTGGAGATCGTACTTTCAAACTCACTCCGAGCTCCCTGAGCTTTCATTGCAGGATCTTTCACTCTAATTACCTCTGTCATTGGTACTAATGCGTACCACGACCACTGGCTGTTCACCCTCCCCCTTCAGGGTGCCCTGAACATGCTCTGAGACATCTTGATCCTGGCACTAACCACCATTGATTTGTTTTTCTCTTTTAATATTTTTGTGCACAGGCTATCCATCTTTATTTATTGATCCCAACAATAGTGTGCCTATTATTTGCACCAGCTTTGCACCATTTTTAAATTGATGTGGTTCCTTCCTTCAGCATGATAATTAAACTGACTTTGCCTGTTTATTCGACTAAACTCGACTTTCTGCTCAGTTTCTCACCTGTTTCTTTGGTCCCCAGCCTCCTATATTATTAACTTAAATCTACTCTAGTTCCACTATTACACTTCCCTTGCAGGATGCTGGGGCCCCTCCAGTTAAGGTGAACCCTGTCCGTTTCGTACAGTTCCCACCTGCCCCGGAAGCTATCCGAATCATCCAAAAATCAGAAAACCTCCTCACAGACCAGGTCTTTAGCCACATATTCAACTCGACTATCTTCCTCTTCCTTGTCTCACTTCCAGGTGGCACAGGGAGCAATCCCAAGATTATGACCCTGGAGATCTTGCTTTTAAGTTCACTCCGAGCTCCCTGAGCTTTTTCTTTTTTGCAGGACCTTTCACTCAACTTACCTCTGTCATTGGTACCAATGTGTACCACGACAACTAGCTGTTCACCCTCCTCTTTCAGTGTGCCCTGAACATGCTCTGAGCCATTCTTGGTCCTGGCACGAACCACCCTTTGTATGAATAATTCATAGAATCACAGAATGCCTACGGTGGGGAGCATGCCATGTCATCCAGCATGTCTACGCTGACCCTCCAAAGAGCAACATAACAGATCCATCCCCCTACTCCGTTGCTCTGCATTTACCCCTGACTAATGCATCTAACTGTCACATTGCTGAATACTATTGGCGAAAAGTAAACATCTCAGACCTATTCCGCTACCCTGTGTTGAATCTTCATTCTCACAACAGATCCTGCCAGGACAACTGGGCATTTCCAGCAATTGCTGCTTTTGTCACTGATGACGATTGCATATTGATAAAAACATGTGCAACTTAGACTTGAAAAATGCTGAATTTAAACTTTCTGGAGAAAACTAAATATTTGTTTTTTTGAGTAATTCCAGTAAATGTTCATTAAATTACTTCTGTTCTGTACATGAACGTCATGTGCTCACTTTCCAATCCTGAGTAAAGGAGATGTTTGCCCCTTTATTTTAATACCAGAAAGCTCTGAAACATATGGGAATGTGATTGCATCTCATTCTTTCATGTCAGATTAATTACAGCGGATTGATCACAAAACACACACATACACAGACACGCAAACCGACACGCACACAATGCATTACTTTGTTGAAGATACTAGTAACATTGTTAGTAATTGGAGTCATAACTGAAAAGAAGGATTTAGATAAAGGAAGGATGATAGTCAATGTGTCTTCTAATGGAACAGAATATGCTTTTATGTGAACTTACTCAGATCATCAAATTTACAGAAAATAGAAGATATTGTTATGAAGGTGCAGAGGTGTACATTATTCTGAAAGGAGTTAAATATAAAATTTGACTGCGAAATCAACAGTGTTTCTGAGTTGCCATTGAACAAAAACAAATTCAAATTGAGCCAGTCAGTTTAAATTATGCCCAAATACACTGAAATCCAATCGAGTTTGAAATATAATGTATTTTATGACTTCAAAATCAATGAAATGATCCAATGTTTTGAGGTATAAAACCCCTCATTCTAAACATTTAGGGGGAAAACTGCCCAGGGCAGCCCAAAAATGACTGTTAGCTGAAGAGCTTTCTCAAAAGTACCTGTCTATAAGAGGTTTCTACAGCAAAACATCTTAGCCGACCTAGAGAAAAAAAACTTACAGAGCAAAATCTGCAAAGAAGAATTGAAAAAGCTGACTGGTTTTGGAATGCGTTTATATTTGTTGTAAATCTTAATTATGCTGTTTTGTTTTATCGGATCAGTATTGTAGTGTGGGAGGTGAAAGATAGGTTCAACGAAAGCTGTTCTAAATAGTTGTTCATTATAATATTCTCTGCTGGACTTAACTAACAAAATTGTTAGTTTTACTTTCAATAGTGACCTCTGTAAATAGATCTTTGCCTCTCGAAATTTAACAGTTTCCAGCATGAGGTGAACTTTTTCTCTGTGTCCGGTTTAAATTAGGAGAGAGGTTTACCCTGTGTTAAACTGTGTACGGATTTTCCTTTGCGATTAGAACAGGCTTAGACAGATCCAGCCTGAGATTTGGACAGAATTAACTCACAGTAGGTCTAATTATTTGCACATTATTGTCCGAGAGTTTTAAATAAAACGTCGGTGAGACAGTTTGTTTAATTTCAGTGACATGTAATTGGTTAATTTTGAAGTGAGAGAAATGGATCTTAAAAAATGTTAAATATTTTCTGTGGTTTGAAGATGATTCTCACATTTGCCGTGGGCGTTTAGAAGGAAAGATAAAGGCGAAACGTTTAGAATTAGCAAAGAATTTAGATTTTGGTCTAACCAAGAACAAGAGTAAAGCAGACATTGACAGGAAATTATTCAAACACTAAGGTGCGTCAGAGAATCCGACAAGTGCAGGAGAGTTAGAAAAAACAACTTAAATTGCAATTGAAGAAAATGCAATTTAAAGATAAACCAAGGGAGAGAGTAAGAGAGAAAAGAAAGAGAGGAGAAGGTTCTTAGCTGATCAAAGAGAGAAGGCAGAGGGAGAAAAAGAGAAAGAAATTACTTAGCTGAGCAAAAAAGAGAGAGAATTTGAACTTGAGAAATTGCGAGTTAGTCAGCAAAGTCAAGTTAACAGGATGGAGACTAAAAGGAGCGTCAGTGATATATACAACTGTGTCAAAATCTCTGCAACATGTTGACGAGAAAGGTGTTGAAGCCTTCTTTATTTCATTTGAAAATTTGGCTAGGCAAGTGGAGTGGTCCAAGGATCAATGGGTATTGCTAGTTCGGACTAAGCTGGTAGGCAGGGCTAGTGAGGTATTTCCTGTGTTGTCAGATGAGGATTCAGGAAATTATGAAGACATCAAACAAGATATTTGAAGTGCTTACGAATTGGTACTGGAAGCATATAGATAGCAGTTCAGAAAATTAAGGAAGAATCCAGGTCAGCCTTATGTTGAGTTCAAAAGAAATAAACATAGGCATTTCGATTGATGGGTGTGGTCTTTAAAGATAGCTAAGACCTATGAGGCTCTAAGGGAGATTATTCTGCTGGAGGAGTTTAAAAACTCACTTCCAGAGGCAGAATAACAATTCAAACTCCCTCAATTTTGCTTTTGTCATGAAATTAACTGTTGTTTGGACAAAGCTCTTTCGAATTAATATTCTGCAGTTTCATTTTTTTTCTGTTTGTTTTCAGACGTGTGCGTGTGTGTGCGTGTTCGTGTCTCTTTGTGTGCATATTTCTGTGTCTCATATGTATAGAAAAATAAATGTTGATGTACATATTGTCAGTGTTCAAACACTATATCATTTATGCATATTGTATTTCGAGTAAGTTTGCTTTGGTTTTAGAATTTTTACAAATTTAAGAAACCTGTCTGACTTGTTCCTAACACTGAACCTAACCCAATCTGAGACAGATATCATTTACCATATCACACAATTAGTTGCACTGATAATTTGCCATAACGTCTGGAGGAGTTGGACGAGAAAAAGAAGCAATGATTCTCTATCCTCGGTAGGAACAGTGATTAGGAGAATTTCTCAAAAGGCCATTTGAGTGGGAATTCCTCCTATCCACAGGTTTGTGGTATCTGTGTATTTGCATCTATTCGAAGGTGTGTTAGTTTAATATTTGACGGGAAAGTGACTCAAGGATAATGAACTGCAGATAGGAACGTGGGGATGAGACCATAATCTTTTCAGCCACAGCCTTAATGCCTGGTGGGGCAGGGACCCACTCCTGTTCCTCAGACCTACTTTGCTCCATTCCATTCAGCCCCCCCCCCCCCCCCGCAATCTGCTACTCAGCAGCAGTTGGAGACTACTTGCTGCTATTATTTGGTGCACTCCAACCGAGGTGACCATTCAGCCCATGAATACAGGCAAACATGATTTGGTGTGGATTGGAAAACGTTCTTGTGGAAAAAAAACAGAGTTGGTGTTACTATGAAACAATCCCCGCGTCTCTCTTTACAGAAGTTCCCCTGTATCCATTTATTTGTCATGTCGTTGAGCCAGATTCACAGTGAATAATGATCCCATACTTTACCCAGATATTTCTCCCAAAATCCTCTGGTCTCTTTGACTACAACATTCCTTCACAGGACAGCCAGGAAAATAACATCGATGAACTTTCCAATAAGAGAATTCAAGAACATGAAAAGCAGGATAGGTCATTCAGCCCCTACTGCCTGCCTTTCCCTTCAATAAGGTCATGGCTGATCTGCTCTAGGCCCCAACTCCTGGAGTGCCTGCCGTGTCAAACATCCATCTATCCCTGTCTTACCAGTATCTCAATGATCTATCTCCCCAACCTCTCTGGGATAGAGAAGTCCCGATGGTCACACCCCTCTGTGAGAAGGAAAAACATTGCACACATACACCGTGACATATTGACATGAACAAAATATGTAAAAACCAGGTAATAATGACTGGCCCTGACAACAAGGCAGCGTTTAACTGAGGATGGTATCAAGAAACCTGAAGAAAACGGAACTTAATGGAAATCAAAGGTAACCTCCCCACCGGTTGGAGTGATTCAGCACAAAGAAGATGTTTGTGGTTCTTTGACATGTACTACCTCAGTCTCGGGACATCTCTGCGGGAGAACCACAGCACAAGCATCCTCATTTGCGCCTCTGTGTTTTCCCAGCATCAGAATCTCAGAAGCGGAGATGGTGACTGAAAATCATGAAATGTTCCGAAAAATGTACCCCCCTCAGCGCCTGAAACGGTCTGTGTCCATATGCAGGAAGAACCGGACATCATTCAGGCTGGTGTTGAAGTGTTGGTAACATTCATGTAACAATCCTGCTGGATACTGTGCGTTACCGGAGTAAAGAGAGGTGCTCGTTCAGCACCTCAAGCTCACTTCACAGCATTATGAGGAGGTCATTCCGCCCATCATTTCTGTTGGATAAGAATAGGGATAGCCCATTCATTCTCTCTCGATTATCACACAGGAAGATAAGGACCCCAGTCAAACACATTGAGCTGTTCAACAGGAACTACGGTTTGCCCAGTTAGGTTCTTGAGCGTCTCCCAGGACATCATGAGGGAGACAATCAGCCGCTGAAGCCCCTTGTACAGAAATAGGAGGATGGTATTTCTGCCCAAACATGACAAACCAATGAAACAGAGCCTGCATGGACAGACTGCTCCATGTCGTTCCTCCTGGCTCCATTGCTAATGGTACATAATGGATACATTAATATGGTTTGTTGACGGTGAGGAGGGAGGACATCTCCGAGAAGGCAGACCAGTATTGCCTATGGAGGTCATAAGCTGTTGGGAACGGCTAACATTTTCAGCAGTTAGGCATTGCAACTGCTGACAGATTTGTTAACAATGTGACTTTTAGTGCAGGGTCACACACCAACGGCACATTGACGCAATGAGAGTTAATTCAGAGCCTGAATCTTTCCCCCAACCAACATAGGAGTTTCACAGAGGTACATAAACTACGAAGAAGCACGTATCATGAGCAAAATGTAATTTCTTATGCCACCAATGTTATTCTCTGGACATAATATGCGTTCGCCCATAATCTTCAAGTTTCAATATAGTCAACTCTTATACTATCACCGTGCGACAAACTGAACATTAATTTCCTTCACATTCTATTCATATTACCATCATCCCAGAGATCATTCTGATAAAACCGCTTTGCACTGCCTCTGTGGCAAGGAGTTCACTGATTTATAAAGGTCAGAAAGTCTGTCCACAATAGCCCAAATACTGCCTCGACCACACACCACAACTCCTAGACGGGATTCATTTTATAATGAAGGCTGCCATTTCATTTCCTGTCCTGATTAATGGATGCCCTGCATGAATTCTGTTCATGACTTGTGGCCAAGGACATTCCGATCCTTTTTGCCAAAAGTTTTTCGCAAACTTTCACCTTCTAATAAATCCAACATGAAAAGGATTGTGCGTGTTGTTCACATTCAAATCACTTCTTTGTGTTTCAAATAGCGGTGTTCCAAGCACTGATATATGTGATACCCAATCAGTTGTGGTCTTCTACCCAAAGGAGGACCTTACTCTCTGTGTTCTCTCCATCATCCAATTCTCAATCCATGTAGGGTACCTCCCCCTTACCCAAGGACTATATCTTTCTTCTCTCACCTGTGTGCAACCGTATCAACCTTCTTCTGAAAATACAAATACACCGATCACACTAGCTCTCACTCGTCGATGTCACAACCAACATCGTCCATAAACTCCAGTACGTTTTTCAAAGGTAGTTTTCCTGTCCTGAATCTGGTGACACTGCTCAGTCATATTATTGTTCTCCAATGATCTATTTATGATTACTTACAGAAATTGCTCATAATTTCCTCACTAATGACATAAACATATTTCCCCAGTTGGTTTTCTGTTTCACTCTCCGTCCTGTTGTAAATATGTGTGGTCATAATAGCTGCTTTCCTGTCTGCAGGATCCATTACAGAACATAAAGAGCTTTGATCTCCCTCATATAATCAGGGAAAAGGCGGGAAAGAGGAAGGGCATTGACTCATCGTGTCTGCACCAGCTCCGAAGAGAGTTATCCAGCAAGCTCAATTCTCCAACCCTACTCTGTAGCCCTCTAAATTCATCACTCATCTGGTCCATCAGCTTACCAACCTTCAACACAATGAGTTTTTCCAGTACTTCGACTTCGGCTTAATTTCCTCAGGTTTGCCAGTAACCATGTTCACTAATATTTCCGAAAAAGATTTTCTGTTGCTTCTTCTGTTTAGACAGAACCAATGTATTCACCTCACTGGATAGAGGTGGCCTCTGTCACCTTGTGAATACGTGAGATAATGGGACACTGGCAAAATGGATATGTCCCCTACTCCTGCCTGGCAAGTTCTAGAATCAAAATGGTTGATGGGCATTCTGAATATAGTCGTCTCCCTAGTGTGAGACTGCACAGTTATGTGACCTCCTCATTGTTGAAATAAACTGGTTTCACTCTTTGCACCTGTGAAAGGTATACCATTGGGAAATATTTGTGGAAATCTCAGAAAGTATAATGCAGTGCTCTGCTCCTCCCTGTGCATTCTCTACAGACCCAGATACACTATAAAATCTTTGCTCATAGCTTGCACAGCGGAGGAACACCCGGCCCCCTGGTCTCCCTGAATGAATGCAGCAGCTGACAACACAAATCCAAGAAAAACACCCAGAGAACCAACACCGACTTTCCAATGTCAGGAGCAAGTCAATGTTTGTATATATGGCACAGTGTTGAAAATGCCTACCTCTCCTCTGTTTGTAACGTGGCTGATAAACTGTCACATTTCTGTGCCATCTCTGATATATGAATAGTTCTGCTCTCGTGGAAATAGTTGACAATGTAACTGAGCAATTATTTGTACGTCAGTCACGATAATAGAAACACGGTTATTGTTGATGGAGATACTGAGGAGGTGATGGTCTAGCAGTATTTTCTCGAGACTGTAAATTCTGAGATTTCCACAAATATTTCCCAATGGTTCACCTTTCTCAGGTAATGACCCAAACCCGGACTTCCATCGCGCCACATCAGACGCTGGAATTTGAATTCAATCAAATATTTGCAATTCTCAATCTAATGAAATATTAATGGGTGCCAAAATTAAGAACATCTGGCTCATTTGTCTCCTTCAGGGAAGAAAATTTGATTTCTTCACTGGTCTGGCCTGCATGTGATTCCAGGCCGTCAGCAGGGGTAGTCTCTCAAATGGTCTTTGAAATGTCCAAGTCAGACATTCTGTTATAACACTACAAGGTCTCAAAGGAGTGCCAGTCTACAGCACGTCGAAGTGCAATGGTTCAGAGAAGCAGTTCCCCAGCATCTTCACAAACGTTACTCGGAATGAGAAATAAATGCTGGCCCAGCCAACAAAACGCATGTCACATTAATTAAGAAAAGGAGATGACCGCACTCAGGATGGAGTGATAGAGGGGACAGAACTCACTTGAAACATGGACTTGGATATATACCTACATGGGCATGATACTCAGGAATATGGGAAAAGGTGAAAAATAAATAAAAATGATCTCCCAATTTATTTCCATACCAGCTGATTATCCAAAGTCCCTTTGTTTATTTTTTTCGATGTCTTTATTTCTCCATACATTAAACTCAATCCACCAACACGCATTGCATTATTTCCCAGTTGCTTCCACATCTGATGCATGGTGAGTGGACTCAAAATGCTGACTCTGTTTTTCTCTCGACAGAGGTACGAAACCTACTCCGTTTCCCCAGCGCTCTGTTTCTTTTTTTTTTGCTTCAGAAGCACAGTATTTTTCGTTGTTTGATGTAACCTTTATTTCTGTTATTTTATGGGGCATTGCCCCATCGAGTTCAAACTGACCCTCCTCATACCCCATTCCTGCATTTCCCATGGCTAATTCGGCCCCTATCATGTCCCTGCGTCTCCCACAGCTAACACTCCTCACTGCACATGATGGGTAATTTAGCATGGTCAATCTACTGAAGCTGTGTGCACTGTGGGAGGAAACTGCACCTGACAGACGTGTATAAGAACATGAAAGGTATGAGCAGAATGAACAGACAGCAGATGTCTCCCTTCGAAAAAGGGTTAAAATAAGGGAGAACACGTTTAACTTAAAAGACAAGACACGAAGAGAAGAGTTTTTGAATCTATTTTGAACCCAGACGATGGTTTGTATCTAGAATGCATTGCCTGAGATGGTGGATAAGGAAGGAAACCTCACAAACCTCACAAAGCACTTATATCATCACTGGATGATGCAGACTCGATGGGCCCTGTCTTTATAACATGATTTCATGTGGTAGCAGCCAAGAAAGCTCTGATATATTCTGAAGTAATAGCCAATGGGACTTATTGGTTTGTTCATTCGAACTGTGCTCAGTAAGTCGTGAGATTACAAGCCAGCATCATGCCATGGAGTATCAGCACATACTCAACCTAGGACAGTCCAGTCATCTCTGAAAACATCGAGGATAATTCACATGCTCAGTGCAAGAATCCTCCAAGGACAGCACCAACATTCTTCCAGCCATTTGACCCCATTATTTTAAGGACACCAATAACATAGGAACAGACTTCCCTTTATTATTATATAAACGTCATGTGAAAGTTGTTGTTTCTCTGAATAATAATAAATTCCTTCTCATATATTCGTATTGACAAAGAGCCTGTTTTTGTGCGCGCTGTTTATTACAGCGTGGAGACTTGTGTAACACTTCATCCTCCACGAGTAATATATACTCCCAGCCAAACTGGCGCATGAGATGCACAGCTGGTACTCCATCCACCAGCCACTTGGATGGACCAACCCCAACTAGACTGGAACGTCTCAAGGGCAATTAATGCTGGTCTAGCTCCATTAAAATCCCAAATGAACTAAAAAGACAATCCGATTTTCTAATAGTTACTAAACAATGAGGACATTTCATTGATGTGATGAACTTGTCGCTGTCTTTGAAATTGTGTGGTCTATTTCTGTGAAATCAGTTTGTGCATGTATTGGAAGGACAAAAAAGCTCAGGTTACAGGTACACGGTAATGCAGCATTTAAATGCAAAATGTCAGGGAATAGTAGGGTATAGATCTTCAGGTAACTGGGAATAACGTAGCTTTGTGCTCCTGACCTCTCTACACCATCATGAATCCTTTATGAGTGTTTTTGAGTGCCGTTTAAAAGCCACATATGGAAGGCTGTGTCCAATAATCTGAAATGAAAGGTCTTCATGTTCATGGCAATTGTGTCATTTTATTTCAGTATCTTAAGACAACAGAAACGTAGAAACTATCATCAGGAGTAAGGAACTAAAACAGTTCTGTCATGTAATAAGTTTGTGGATGATCTGATTGTGACCTCAATCACACATTCCTCCTTTGCTCTTACAACGTTATTGCGCCATTCTTAGTCAAGAATCTGCCTGCCTCTACTTTAGGAATAGTCAATGACTTATCCCTCATCGCACTCTGGGAAGAGAATTCCTCAAAGACACAATACTTTGAGACGATGACACCAAATCACCATCTTCTTAACACTACTTGTTGACACTACACCACTACTTTGCATATGTAGAAAATCGCCCTACTTTTAAATGTACTCTGTTTCAGAAAGTTTCAACATTTATCTTACCTCCCTAAAAATTGATGCACACGTAAAGTTTTTATTTTGTAACCCAGAGTGCCCAGTTCCTCACAAAAAGCGAAATAATACACTCCGTTTCCATTCAACCCGCCAATATCTTTGAGCACAGACACATTTTATCTACGATGTTCCATCGAACAATATTGGCCTGTTCACTTGTCCCAACCTATATCTCTTTATAGACTCATGTCCTCTTCCTATCTTTCTTCTGTAATAGTTTCAACAGTTGTATTCTTCTCTAATACAGACAGAATATTTGGCCAAAGAAACGCACTGCAGCGAAATTTCAAAGTAATTTAAAATGAAATATTTTTAATCCATGTCTAAATAATAAATTTGAGACAACACTAAAGTGTTTGCAGTCCCATCACTCAGTTCCCATTACTCAAAGTAGGATTAGATTGTGTGGAATGTGTGTGGGTAGAATTGAGGAAACACAAAGGTGTAAAACTATAGTTGGAGTAATGTACTGGCCTTTGAATCGTAGACAGGAGTTGGGGCGCATGATAGATCAGGAGATATGAAAGATATGTGGGAAAGGCAAAGTTACAGTGAGTGGGGGGATGTCAATATGCAGGTGGATTGGGAAAATCAGATTGGTAGTGGTTTGCAAGGAAATGAATTTGTGGAATGTCTACGAGATGGCTTTTTGAAGCAGCTTATGGTGCAGGCAATGAGGGATCGGGCAATATTGGATTTAGAGCTGTGCAGTGAGACAGACTTGATACGGAAGCTTAAGGTGAAGGAACCCTTCAGAGGCAGTGATCGTAATATGATTGAACCTAAACTTCAATTTGAGGTGGAGAAAGTAGAATCAGAGTTAAAAGTCCAGCTGAACAAAGGCACCTACAAAGACATGAGGGAGGAGCTGGGTAGAATTGATTGGGAGAGGAGCCGAGCAGGAAAGACAGTGGAAGAGTAATGGCGGGAGTTTCTCGGAGCAATTTAGGAGTCACAGCAGAGATTCATCCCGAGGTAATAGATGCATTGTACAGGGAGGATGAGGCATCCGTGGATGTCTCGGGAATGCATGGCTAGTGTAAAGACAAAGAAAAAAGCAGATAAAATGGCAAATGGCAGTGGGAAACCAGAGGATTTTGGAAGCTTAAGAAGATGAACAGAGGGCAACAAAGTAAGAAATAAGGACGGATAAGATTAAACATGAGGGTAGGCTATCCAGTGATATGAAGGACGACTGTTAGAATCTCTTTAGATAGATAAAGGTGAAAAAAGAGAAGCAGAAGTGGATGTTGGGGCACTGGAAAATGACACTGGAGAGATAGTAGTGTGGAACAAATAACAGATGAGAAACTGAATAATTATTTCATGTCAGATTTCATGGCGGCAGACACGAACAATATCCCAAATATTCAAGGGAGTGAGGAGGCAGAGCTGATTAGGAGAAGTTGCTCGAAAAACTAAGGGGTAAAAAGTTGGAGACATTCATGGTGATCTTCCAGAAATCTTTGGAATCAGGGAGGGTCCCAGAAGAAAAGAAAATACCGAACGTAATACCCTGGTTTTTTAATATATATTTTTATTGCAAAAAATAAGATTTTTGAAAGTTTTAATAATTACAGGTATAGTACAAACTCTAGTGTATTCGGATTTATAATGTATGAACACCCCCAATATAGAAGTTAAAAACATACTACTAATCTAATCTCCAAACTAGCAAACCAGAAAATCGGATAGCCTACATTACTAAAAATAAACAAAAGGAGAAAATAAAATAAATAAGTAAATCAATAATTAGATTCATATTTATTAAAAATTATATTAAGTCATAACAAAACCCATATTAATACAGGATTCCTCCTCCCGGGGCCGCCGAACTAGCCAGAACCATCCCAACGCCTAAGCAAAGGCTCTGAACAATGTGACCGATATATCTGTTCTGCAAATGTGTTGCTGGTCAAAGCACAGCAGGTTAGGCAGCATCTCAGGAATAGAGAATTCGACGTTTCGAGCATAAGCCCTTCATCAGGAATAAGAGAGAGAGAGCCAAGCCGGCTGAGATAAAAGGTAGGGAGGAGGGACTAGGGGGAGGGGCGATGGAGGTGGGATAGGTGGAAGGAGGTCAAGGTGAGGGTAATAGGCCGGAGTGGGGTGGGGGCGGAGAGGTCAGGAAGAGGATTGCAGGTTAGGAGGGCGGTGCTGAGTTGAGGGAACCGACTGAGACAAGGTGGGGGGAGGGGAAATGAGGAAGCTGGAGAAATCTGAATTCATACCTTGTGGTTGGAGGGTTCCCAGGCGGAAGATGAGGCGCTCCTCCTCCAGCCGTCGTGTAGTTGTGTTCTGCCGGTGGAGGAGTCCAAGGACCTGCATGTCCTCGGTGGAGTGGGAGGGGGAGTTAAAGTGTTGAGCCACGGGGTGATTGGGTTGGTTGGTTCGGGCGGCCCAGAGGTGTTCTCTGAAGCGTTCCGCAAGTAAGCGGCCTGTCTCACCAATATAGAGGAGGCCACATCGGGTGCAGCGGATGCAATACATGATGTGTGTGGAGGTACAGGTGAACTTGTGGCGGATATGGAAGGATCCCTTGGGGCCTTGGAGGGAAGTGAGTGTGGAGGTGTGGGCGCAAGTTTTACATTTCCTGCGGTTGCAGGGGAAGGTGCCGGGGGTGGAGGTTGGGTTGGTGGGGGGTGTGGATCTGACAAGGGAGTCACGAAGGGAGTGGTCCTTGCGGAACGCTGATAGGGGAGGGGAGGGAAATATATCCTTGGTGGTGGGGTCCGTTTGGAGGTGGCGGAAATGGCGGCGGATGATACGTTGTATGCGCAGGTTGGTGGGGTGGTAGGTGAGAACCAGTGGGGTTCTGTCTTGGTGGCGGTTGGAGGAGCGGGGCTCAAGGGCGGAGGAGCGGGAAGTGGAGGAGATGCGGTGGAGGGCATCGTCGATCACGTCTGGGGGGAATCTGCGGTCCTTGAAGAAGGAGGCCATCTGGGTTGTGCGGTGTTGGAATTGGTCCTCCTGGGAGCAGATGCGGCGGAGACGAAGGAATTGGGAATATGGGATGGCGTTTTTACAGGGGGCAGGGTGGGAGGAGGTGTAGTCCAGGTAGCTGTGGGAGTCAGTCGGTTTATAATAGATGTCTGTGTTGAGTCGGTCGCCCGAGATAGAAATGGAAAGGTCTAGGAAGGGGAGGGAGGAGTCTGAGACAGTCCAGGTGAATTTCAGGTCGGGATGGAAGGTGTTAGTAAAGTTGATGAACTGTTCAACCTCCTCGTGGGAGCACGAGGCAGCGCCGATACAGTCATCGATGTAGCGGAGGAAAAGGTGGGGGGTGGTGCCAGTGTAGTTGCGGAAGATGGGCCCGAGATAGAAATGGAAATTGTCAATGTAGTTCAAAAAGGGCTGCCTTGTTCCATAAAATAATTCTGCCTTTTGATTCACCGTATTCGTAAGGAAGTCAACGGGGACATATCCGTGACTATCTAGTGCCAATTTGAAAGTCCTGCGAGACCTTCGTATATCCAATTCACTAAAATGTTTTTCCCTGCACAGCAAGAAAGGGTAATGAATAATTTCCTTCCGTATGCATCCAAAGAGGGGAAATTTGGGGAGCCCAAAATTAAAGGCACTGGGTCCAACCCAATCTCTGTACCCAAACTCTTTGCCAAGGCATTCGCTACTCTGTCTCAATAAATGCCGATCTTACAGCATGTCCATAGACAATGCGTGAGAGTCTAACTTCTAACTTGCATATAGGACACATTGGAGTTACTCCTGCCTTGAACATTGCAAGTCACTCAGGTGTCATGTGAGCCCTATGAAGTATCGTCAATTGCATAACCTGAGTTCTGTTTCAGATAGACATCGTCCTGGCGTTTTCCCTGACGTCCTTCCACATCTCTAAGGAGATTTCCATCCCTAATTCTTGACTCTAGGTTGTATATAACCTTCCATGTCCTTTGATACCTTATTAACTAGTAAGTGGTCGAGAGTACACACCGTGGGCAAACCCATTGGTCGAAGCACCCTCTTTCCCTATCCAATTTATATGGATTAATTATGAATGTGGTCTTCTTTTGTGTAAAGTTTCATATTTGAAAATATTGAAAAAAATCTTTGCTATGCAGCCCAAACTTCTGACGCAGCTGTTTGAAGGACTTCATGCCCTCCCCATCGAGCAGGTCTCCCAAACAGGAGATACCTCTGGACTCCCATGTTCTGAATATAGCATCAGTCAGCCCTGGCTGAATCCCAAAGTTCCCACTATAGGCGTATAGGGGGAGGATTTTTGTAGGTTGCCCTCATCCTGTCGCATTATCCTCCATGCTTTGATTATATTTAATAAAATAAGAATTTTACAATGATGGTAACAACTGTCATCTTGTCCATAAATAGTAGATTGATGAGGGGATATTTTGCTTGGGAGGCCTCAGTATCAAACCAGATCGATTGTGGGTCACAAGAGCCCCAATCAGCTCTGTAGGATAATAGAGAGCTTAATTGGTACCTCTTGAAATCAGGAAAATCCAGCCCACCCCTTACCTGTGGAAGCTACAGCTTTTCTAATTTAATAAGGGGCCGTCTATGACTCCAAATGATGGAGCCAACCATAAAGCTTACATAGCACCTGTATCACCAGCATCAAGGGGAGCATTCTCATGGCGTATAAAAGGCCAGGTAGAATATTCATGTTGAAAAAAGTTATTCTACCTAGGCAGGATATCGGGAGATCTTCCCAGCGTTGAAGGTCTATCTTATTTTCTCCAGTAAACGTGCATAATTGACTTTATACAGTTGACCAAATGCCGGAGTATTGAAAATACCTAAGTAAAGAAAACCTCCCAGTGACCACCGGAAGGGAAAACGGGATTCATCCAGAAATTTGGATACACTCGAAAGACCTCCCAGTGGCATGACCTCTGATTTCACAATACTGATTTCATAACCTAAGAACATACCAAATAAGTTAATCACTAGAATTAAGCGGGGGACAGAAGTCAATGGATAATTTAAGAAAAGGACGACGTCATCCATAGAGACAGTAATTTCGTGCTCACCCGATCCAACATCTGGAGCCATTATATTAGTGTCAGCTCGGATAGCTTCCGCCAACGGCTCAATCACTAGTATAAGTAATAATGGTGAGAGAGGATATTCCTGATGACAACCTCGGCCAACGCGAAAGCTATCTGAACTTAAACTGTTGGTGATCACCGCTGCTTTGGGATCATTATATAATACTGTAACTCATTTAGTAAAAACCTTTCCAAAACCGAAACATTCCAGCACATGAAAGAGATATGGCCATTCTACTCGATCCAATGCCTTCTCTGCCTCTAAGGGAGACAACTCATCCCGGTATCGTTCCCTGCTTGCAGGCTTGTACCATATTTAAGACTATTCTAATGTTACTAATTGTCCTGCGACCCTTTATATCCCGTCTGATCTTCACTAATAATGAATGGTAAAATCCTCTCCACTCTTAATGCCAACATTTTTGTGAGAACTTTAAAATCCACATTCAACAAGGATATAGGTCTATACGAAGAGCAGTCATCTGGGACCTTTACCTTCTTAAGACTGAGAGGATCATTTGCTTCTCTCAGAGAAGACAGAAGGCAGCCCTGACTATGTGAATAATTAAACATATTTATAAGTGGCACGACCAATTCCCCAACCAATTCTTCATGGAACTCAGCCTGCAATCCGTCTGGTCCGAGTGCTTTGCCACTCTGGAGCGGCCTCGGTGGGTGGGGGGCATTCAAAAACAACACTTGTTCCGAGGTTAGGCCGGGGAAGAACAGATTTTTAAAAAAACTCTTCCTCGTTCTATCCTTACAGCCCTGTGACCTCTACAAGTCGAAATAGAACTTTCTAAAGGCTGCATTGATCTTTCTATAATTACAACTCAGGGTACCAGCACTCTTTCTAATAGACGTAATTGCTTGGGGAGCCTTTTTCTTTCTGGCAAGGTATGTTAGATACCTGCCAGGCTTGTCACCGTAATCAAATAATCGCTGCTTCGCAAGTAGTAGCTCTCTCTTTGCTTTTTGTGTAAAGTGTAGTATTCAAAGTTGCCCTAAAGGCTGTGATCCGCTGCAGCTTAGTAAAGGAGGGAATCTGTAGTTTAGTAATGGAGGGTCTATCCACATATGCTCTCTCAGCCGCCTTCAGGCGAGCCTCAAGCAGACCCTGTTGTTCTCCCTTGTGTCTTTACAGGTCGCAGAATATGAGATAACCAACCTTCACGTGTATGAATTAGCAGTCTCCCACATCACCGAAGGATTACTGGCCGTGCTTGAGTTGATATCCCAGCAGGCTTTAAATTCCTGTGAGAAATGTTTTATGAACTTACTATCCTTCAGTAGGAAATGGTGTATACGCCAATGCCGGAAACCTATCTCATCATCACTTATCCTAACCTCCATATATACTGCGGCAATAGTTATATTACCTACTGTACAAAATAATATTGAGTTCAAAAGTGTCGAAGGGATAGACGCATATCGATTAAAAAGTAAAGTCTCTGCCCTCAGAGTGAAGACACCTCCACACATCTACAAGCCCCAACTCCCTTCTCAGATCTGCCATTTGCCCAGATCTCACAGATATGCCCACAGAGATCTTCGGTATTCTGTCCACCATTGGGTTGATGATACAATTAAAATCCCCCACATAATTGTGTGGCTCACCCCGAGAGACGTCAAAGTGGAAAACGCTTCCATCACAAATTTAAAAGAGTGCACGGGGAGCGGGGGAGGGCAATAGAAATTCAATATCCCATTTTCCTGTCCATATATTGGGGCTTTAATTCTTATATACCGTCCAGATTCATCTTTTATATGGATTAGCATTTGGAAGGGACGATTCTTCCGACTAAGAATGGCTACTCCTCTACTTTCTGAGCTGAATGATGAAAAGAACACCTGGCCAAATCCATCTGATTTCAGACTGGAATTCTCCTTATCAACTACATGTGTCTCCTGTAAAAGAGTTACACCCACGCTTTCTTTTTTAAGACTTGATAACATCTTGTTCCTTTCGATTGGTGAGTAGCTCTCCTTGACATTCCCAGTGTACCACCAAAGCGAATGACTAGCCATGATCGTCCAAGCAACCCTGACACCCCCCAGGAGGGAGAACACCACCCAAAAGACGTTGAATAAAAACCAAAAACGATTCACACGTAAAACACTCTTTCAACAGCGAAATCAAAACAACTGAGAACGACTCCTAAATACAAAGAGCATAAAACATATTTAAATGGAGAATTTCCTTATGTTCACCAGCCAGAGGCATGCCCTAAGTCCAGGCATTACAAAGTAAATAAATTCCAATATCTTATAAGACAGACGTTAAAAATGTGCGAGCTAACTCCCACTCCACCCCCACCACACACACACACACGATCACCTAGATACACTTAGCAAAACAAGACAAGATGAAAATATATAAAATTCCCAAATTACAATCCCAAAAAGTAATAAGCAACCACATTTTTAAAAAATCAAAAACGCCCCCTAATAATCAAATAAACCGCATGAGCTACAGATAAAAATCTCTAGGAAGAATAAGGAATGGGACCCCACCCCACACACCCTCACCAAGGAAAGATGGAGAAGAGAACGAGGAAGAAAGGTGGAGGAAAAAACAAGGGTGGGGGGTGGCAAAATAAAGACCTTATCCATACATTTCACGTTCCGCAGTCTATTTGACAGCATCCATAAATTATTTCATCCATTGATCCGGAGTTATATACAGATCCTCCATGACTGCAGTGCATAGAATATTGAATATTTAAATCCCTCAGATGCTTCTTCGCCTCATCAAATGCCTTGCTTTTGTGGACCACTGCTGGAGAGACGTCCTGGAAGTCCTAGGGCCTTTCATATCATGGCATAGGGATCCTTCCCCAAGACTCTGGAGGCCTCTAGCAGCATCTGCTTTTCCCTGTAATGTTGAAGATGAACTAAAACTGGGAGGTTGCGCTGGTCCGACCCGGGCCGGAGCACAGCAACCCGGTGGTCCCGTTCAACCCGCAACGGGCCAGCTCCGACTCAAGTTTCAGCAGCTGTGAGAGCCAATGCTACAGGAAAGCAAAACGCTGGGCTTCCTCCTCCCGTTCGGGAAGGACCAGCAACCGAATATTTTTTCGATTACCTCGATTTTCGAGGTCGTCAATATGTTCCTATAAGGTAGGGACTCGATGTTCCAGAGCCCAGACGTGACACATGGATGACTCAGCAGCGGTCTCAGAGGCTATGGTCCATTGCCTTCCACCTCCGACATGCTGCCCGAGTTTCTCAATCTCTCAGTCAGGTTTCTGCAGCATGACCGAGACTGATTCCCACCTGCACTGGGTCTCCTCAATGGACGCATCAATCTTTTCTCGGATTTTAATAAGCTCTGAGATCAGGCTCGCCCCTGCATGCGAGTCCCTCGGGGCGGCCGCAGACGTCTGTTTTGCTGCTGGGTGAGGGAGGGGTCCCTGCCTGTTGTGAACTGCGAGAGACTTTGCCTTTGATCATTTTGAAAAGCATCAAATTCTAAAGTTTGACGTAGAATAGCCAAGGCTGCTGGGCAAAAAATACTTTAAACAATTTAACAGGTGAGGTGAGGGTGGGTACTCCACTTTGCCTGAGTCTTGTACAGAGCTCTGCCGACTCAGTCCTACTGGGTCACTGTAGTCTTGGATCTCCCTGGTACCCTGTTTAAACGGGGAATAATGCAAAGGACAGAAAATTACAAACTGGTTAGCCGAACCTTGATCGTGGGTAAGTTCCTGGAATCCCTTGTGAAGGATTAGATTTCTGAACAATTAAGTCGGACGAAGTTAGTATGGTTTCCTCAAGGGGAGGTCATGCTAAGAATCTGTTCGAACGCTTTGAGGATGTAACAAGCAGGTTAGACCAAGGAGAGCTAATGGATACTATGTGTCTGGACTTCAACGACGTTGACAAGGTGCTTCATAGGAGGCTGCTAAGTAAGGGAAGGGCCCATCGCATCAGAGACTAGGTACGAGTGTGTATAGAAGCTTCACTGTCTGGCAGAAGGTAGAGAGTGGGAATAAAAGGGTCCTTCTCAGGATAGCGGCCAATGAAGGAAATGAGGGCACTCGGGCGAGTTTTTTTAGATGATGCAAAGGTAGGTAGAGGGACAGATATTATTGAGATGGCAGGAAGGCTGCAGAAGGATTTAGACAGGGGAGGAGAGTGGACAAAGACGTGACAGATAGAGTACACTTGGGAAAGTGCGAGGTGATGCACCTTAGTAGGAAGAAGAGAGGCATGGGCGATTTTATAACTGAGAAGAAAATTCAGGAGTCTGAAGTGCGGAGTGTTGCGAGTTCCAGTCAGGATTGTCTCAAGGTAAATGAGCAGGTTGTGACAGTAGCTAGGAAGGTGCTGTATCTGCCGCACAGTGTGTTTGAAACCTTATATTCACTAAAAGAACTGAGTCAATTCATATAAACAATTATATTTGTTTATTGGACACAATTAATATTAGAACAATAAAACGTATTATAACGTAATGAAAAACACTACAATCTATCTTATGGTTTAACGTAACTTTAGATGATCACATACCACCCCTCCAGAAGTTGACCGGAATCCACGTGGTGAAGCCTTCTTGCTCTTCTGATTGTCTTGTAGGCGCCTTCTCTTTCAGTGGGTATTCTCGAATTACCACTCTCAGAGCGGTTTTACGGTGATTGTTATCCTTCCAAGTCTTCACAAGTTTTGGTAGGGTGTGGAGTATTTGCCAATGGAATGATCAGGTTCATTTACCCTGATCAATCAGATCCAACCTGGGATTGTCACATTAATGGCCTAAAGGCGACATTCCATTCAGGTCCAACTTCAGGTTGGTATGACAGGGTCTGTAGCTGTCAGGTTTGTTTGCAAACCGTCTGTGGGTAGCTGCAGCCTGTCTGGATTCTGCAGCATGTGGATGAGCACGGAGACTTTGGTCAAGGCTGGGTTCTACTTCCCAGCATGCTTTAATCATTGTTCATTTTTGGAACTCCATGGTAAATGTATTATTGCCCATCGTAAGATTATTATTTCAGGTGGCCAGTCTGGTCAGAAACGCAAATACAGTGATGACATTTCTTTTGAGATAACTTTTCAATTTATTGTATGCTACACTTTAATAATATAAACGATTTATTTATTTGATAGTGCATGTCAAATTATTGTCATTTCTAACTTACAGTCTCAGGGTCAAAGAGACGTACAGCATGGAAACAGACCCTTCGGTCCAACTTGTCCATGCCGACCAGATAACCCAACCCAATCTAGGTCCACCTGCTAGCACTCAGCCAATACCCTTATAAACACTCTCTAGTCATATACCCATCCAGACGCCATCTAAATGTTGCAATTGTACTAGCTCTCACTACTTCCTCTGGCAGCTCATTCCACACACGTACAACCCTTTGGGTGAAAAAGTTGTCTCTTACATCTCTTTTACATTTTTGCCTTCCCAACCTAAACCTATGCCCTCTAGTTCTGGACTCCACCATGCCAGGGAAATGACCTTGTCTATTTACCCTATCCATGCCCCTCATGATTTTATAAACCTCCGTAAGATCACTCCTCAGTTTCCAACGTTCCAGGGAAAACAGCCCCAGCTTGTTCATCCTCCAACCTTGGCAACATACATGTAAATTGTTTCTGAACCCTTTCAAGTTTCACATGATCTATCAGGCCCTGGTTTTTTCCCACCTTTATGCATTTCAAAACATCCAGCACTACCTCCTCTGTAATATGGACATTTTTTTTCAAGATGTCACCGTCTATTTCTCCGTATATCTGCATCTCCCATGTCCTTCTCCTGAGTAAACACTGATACAAGATACTCATTTAGCATCTCTCCCATCTCCTGCGGCTCCACACAAAGGCACCTTACTGATCTTTGAGGACTCTATTCTCTCACTATTTACCCTTTTGTTATCAATTTATTTGTAAAATCCTTTCAGTTTCTCCTTAATTCTATTTGCCAAAGCTAACTCACGTCACCTTCTTGCCTTCCTGATTTCCCTCTTTAGTATAGTCCTCCTGCCTTTATACGCTTCTCAGGATTCACTCGATCTATCCTGCCTGTACCTGTCATATCCTTATTCTTATTCTTAACCAGACACTCAATTTCTTTAGTCATTCAGCACTCTGTATACCTACCAGCCTTTCCTTTCACCCTAACAAGAATATACTCTCTCTCGTCTCCGGCTATCTAATGTCTGAAGGCTTCCCATTTTCTAGCCATCCGCTTACGTGCGAACATTTGCCGCCATCAGCTTTTGAAAGATCTTGCCTAATATCGTCAAAATTGGCCTTTCTCCAATTTAGAACGTCAACTTTTAGACCTAGTCTATCCTTTTCCTTCATTATTTTAAAACTAATAGAATTGTTGGCAAATAGCTGAAGCTCACACATTTGAGGTGAGAAATTAAATGGATTTATTACATTTAAATGTGTAAGAGTTATAATTCAATTTGATTGATTGAATATTCAGAGTGAGTCAATAATTGAACAATCAGTCAAACGTCAACCATTTTGCAAAAGATAGAGCGACAATGTATGAATCTGAATACCGTAATTCAAAGCGTAACTGTGATCACTAAAATAGTACAAAACAAAATGTGCATTCTTTACTTTTGTATCCTAAAAGGTTGTTCGGTGTTTATATTTTAATTTCATCAATATAGAATCAATATTATTGTTTTCAGAGATGATGCAGTTATTGTTCAGTTGAATAATTGTAGCTTATACCTTATTATTACTCAATTCACAAACATGGTAAACCCCTGAATATTGTTCAGATGAGGAAACCCATCACGTTACATCATGACTGATATTAAAAGTGGATTCCAAAAGGGTGAATTCGGGTACAGTGCGACTGGACTCACAGCTGTATGTAGCACTGAGTGAGACGCTGGCCTGCTCATGAATCAGTCCAGAGAGTTTCCAACCCGGGTCAGGGTAGTCATTCAAACATTCCCTCACAGAGAATCATTTGGAATCCACCTTGAGCGGGAAGAAAGAAGCCAACAGGCTATCACTGCTCTCAGTGTAGGTACAAATGCTTTCTAAATTAGATACCAATGACTGACCAGGAATTCGGTGTTACAAATTTATCTTCAGTCAAAGCCTGGCCCATGGAGCAGATGTATGGACATGGAGTGTCAGAATCACACTGCACAAGTTACTTATGGTGATGACATCTGGCATGTCCCCTAGACTCCATGCATCTGCACCCTGGACCAGACACTGGGTGTAAACGTTCACAATTGACAGTCTATTGCAGCATTTTATGTCTCAAAGTGAACCCTCTGAAACTATATCCGATAAATGCACCTTCATATTCACCAGTATCAAAATAAAATTGTACATGTTTGTGTTTGCTGAAAATGTGTTGCTGGAAATGCGCAGCAGGTCAGGTGCTGCCTGACCTACTGCGCTTTTCCAGCAACGCATTTTCAGCTCTGATCTCCAGCATCGGCAGTCCTCAATTTATCCTCCATATTTGTGGTTGGTCAGATACTAATTCATAGGACATCCAACAGAATGTTTCTGAAGAAACCAGGAGCAAACGGCAAGCCAAGAATCGTTTTAATAACTGAACTTGGTGGATTTTGTCTGGACTCGGTAACCACGTATGTTGTGCTGGCACTTTGGTGAATGTAATAAAGCACATCAAAACTAGAAGTCATGGTCTAACGCCCCATCCCAGCTTCCTGACCTCACGCAGTTCATTCCCTCACACCGCTCACTCCCTCGCACACCTCACTCCCTCGCACACCTCACTCTCTCGCACACCTCACTACCTCAAACAATCACCAGCTGATGAGAATCCACAAACTGAGTGAAACTTGGGACACAGAACAGGACAGCACAGTAAGAGTCCTTCAGCCCTCAATGTTTTGCCTTTTATCTACTCTGAGATCAGACTAACCGACATAACCTTCAACGTACAAACTTCCATGTGCTATTCCAAGAGTCTTCTTAACTATCCCTAATGTATCTGACTTTACTACCTCTGCATCTCCTCTAAACCTTCCTATAATCACCTTAAAATTATACCCCTTGTTAATAGCCAAGGCTCCTTACAACGTACCTCTGAAGCTCGACATCAAGAGGGACAAGGGAAGCAATACATGGGACCCCCACCATGTTTGCGTTCTGTTCCAAGCCACCCACCATCCTGATTTGGAAGTATGCTGCTGTTCCTTCAGTGTCACTGCTTCAAGTTCCCTCTGGAATGGTATTGGAAGTCTAACTACAAGACATGGACTGCAGTGGTTCAGTGCGGAAGCTCACCACCACCTTTACAAGGGCAACAAGAGATAGACAATAAATACTGCCGCAATCATATTCTCTGAATAAATTAAAATGTAAAAATATTGGTCAAACATGTCCAATGCTGGACACTATGCTTTGGGTTTTGTGAGCTCAGGCTGGTTGGATTCAGTCCATAACTTGCTTGTTGTGAACAGCTGAAGGGTTACTCTGTCAGTTTCTCAGAGGCGTGGCCTACACACCGAGCATCACAAAGGCATTGACATTCACACACAACATCGTCTGAGTTCTGAGATAGAAATAAGCAATTCAAAATGTATTCATATCTGACTAACATGTTTATACACACAGTGAAATTGTTACCACAAAAATGATTATGAGTGAATATTACCAGGGAAAAAGTGAGGACTGCAGATACTGAAGATCAGAGGAAAAAAATGTGGTTCTGAAAAGGCACAGCCGTTCAGGCAGCATCTGAAGAGCCGGAGATTCGACTATTAGTTCACAACATTAATAGAAAGGAAAATAATTGCATATTTTCAAAGTTCTTGCACTTACTAATAATGTGTTCTTGGGTGTGGGAATGAGAATCATCATTTCAATGTTCCTTACTGTGAGTTGTGCACTGTTTTCATCATATTGTTGATATAAAAGTAAACGGAATAAATGGGTGTATTTTGTGATTCGTTGACAATCTAAATGTTTGTATTATGAAAGGACGTCGGACCTTCAATAAAGAGACTTTGCTGTTAATGGTTAGAACAATGCTACAAACATGTAAACAGAAACTTCCAGCTCAAGTCACACACAAGGTCTTTCGGCTGGGATCGTACTGGCCAACAATTCTGTTTGGACAATGACATTGTGGGACTAACATACACTGGATATCGTTTGTGAGGGATTCAATGTAAGATGCCATGTGCTGCAGGAGTTCATCACCTTTATAACACATTCATTCAGCTTCGGGTCAAAGGTGCAGAATGACAGAGTTTAGGGACACACCAGAAGAAATATACTTGCAAGACATGGTTGTTTACAGGTCATTGTTATAAATGTTGAATTGCGTCTGGAGCAGCGCCATGTGCGAGTCCATTGAACTGTCTGCCCCACGCATATCTCCCTGTTGTTTAGGTATGTCTCTAACGAGTCTATTGTGAGGTATTATGTGAGTAAATGCCCAGCTCCAATTTGGAAGCAATCTGTACAGATTGTGGAGAAGGCCAGTGTTTTGGAGGTCATGGTGAGGGCCAATAACACTGTGATTGCATTCAGGCTTTTCCTCAAAGTCATTTCCAACAGCTTTGCTACCTGCAAGATGGTGTGTTCACTGATCTGAACATGAATCGGCTGTTTACTACAGTCACTGAATTGTGTAATAGTTCAGTGTGCGCTCTGGTATTATAATTATTGTTCACTTCAATTGTTTTCAACTGAAAAATATTGATGTTTGGTTTATTGTAGAATATGTAAGAAATAAAGTGATGTTAACTCTTCACAATACAAAACGTAAAAGTGACCTGTTGCATATTTCCCACCGACTAATCAAGCAACAATCAATATTGTCTGGAAACCAAGATTATGTGAACAGGACGATGTCCCAGGCAACAACACCATCCTCTCTGGTAGGTTCTGTCCTACTGAAAGAACACAGCCAGGCAGAAGTGGGCAGCTCCTTGGCATATAGTCAGTATAGGGCAGCATGGTGGCTAGCACTACTGCCTCACAGCACCAGAGATCCAGGTTCGATTCCAGCCTTGGGGAACTGCCTGTGTTGAGTTTACACATTCTCCCCTCTACGTGGGTTTCATCCCACAGTCCAAATATGTGCAGCTCAGGTGATATGGCCATGGTGGAAGGTTGGTCTTTGGAGCGTTAGTGTGGACTGGTTGGGCCGAATAGTCTGTTCCCACACTGTAGGCAATCTATTCTAATCATAGTGCTCATCATTGATGCTTGATCCTGTGGCTGCTAGACTGCTCTGCAGCAGGTTTTGAGGGGATCAGTAAAAGGGAAACCTATGGTTGACCACATCATCACTGATCTGTCTGCTGCAGATATACCTCTTCATTTCATATATCGGTAAGGATGTTCACTACACAATCCTTATAGGGAGCAAGGGTTATCTTCACATTTTGCAGACGGGCCTCGCAATGATAGTTAAGCAACTAATGAAGATGCATCCATGAGGTACAATGGCCAATCGGCAGCAGCAGCATCATATTCTGCACAACGCATACAGTCTGCATCTTCCTGGATCGATTTACCTGCCACTGTACAGTAACTATTATATCCCGACATACCTCCCATTGTATAGTAACCATCACGGCCCAACACACCTCCCACTGTACAGTAACCAGCACGGCCCGACATACCTCCCACTGTACAGTAGCCATCATGGCCCGACATATCGCCTACTGTACAGTAATCATCACAGACCGACATACCTCCCACTGTGGTGTAAAAGTCATGGCCCGACATACCTCCCATTGTACAGTAAACGTCACCGCCCAACACACCTACGGGAGCCACCAAGTGTTTAACACTGCTCCCTCACAGGGCCAGGGTCCTGGGTTCAATTCTTGCCTTGGGTACCAAACTGTGTGGAGTGAGCATATTCCCCTTGTGTTTGCATGTGTTTCCTACGATAGTCCAAAGATGTGCAGTCCAGGTAAATTGGCCACATTAAATTGCGAAGTGTTTTACTCATAGGGAAATGGGTGTGGGTGGGTTACTCTCCGGAAAGTTGACGTGGACTGGTTTGTCCGAAGGGCCTGTCTCCACACTATAAGAAATCTAATCTACTCTCGAAGATTCAAGTCAAGAATATGATGGAATAATCATTTGTCTGAATGAGTGCAGATCCAACAGTACTCTAGTATGGTCTTACGAGCAAGAGGCAACGCCATTGTGTGGGGAAGATCATGTCTCACAAACATGATAGAATGTTTGGAGGAAGTGAAAAATTGATTGATGAGGGCATGGGGCTGTATGTTGGCTATTTGGACCTCAGCAAGGCCTTTGTTATGGTTCCTTATGGCAGGTTCATCCAGACGGAGAAGTGAAATGGGATCAGCGGTAAGTTAGTAAGATGGAGAGAGAACTGCTTGACCATAGAAGACAGAGTAGTGGTGGAACAGTGCTTTTGTGACTGGAGATCTGTAAATTGATTGGCGGAGTTGCAGATTGTGAGGACGATTGCCAGATAATACGGCAGGATGTAGGTCAGCTGCAGACTTGGACAGAGAAAACACAGATGTAACGTTATTTGGACAATTGTGACGTGATGCATTTTGGAAGGACTAATGCAGGAGAGAAGTATAAAGTGGATGGAAAAACCACTGGCCGCTTGAACATGTGAAGGGATCTAGGTGTACAGCTCCTCAGTTCCCTGAAAGTGGTAACACGAGTGGATAGGTGATCAAGAAGACTGATGGCAAACTTGCAGACAGGCATCGGAGCATGCAATATGTAAATTAACAGGTCATATTGCAGCTGTAGAGAAACTTCTTTCGAGGTACATTTAGAATATTGTGTACACAATTGGTTGTCACACGATGTTGAAATATTGGAGAGGGTATGGAAAAGTCTTATCAGCACGTTGTCTACTTTGGAGGGTATTAGCCAGAAGGAGAAATTGAACACACATAGTTTGTGTGCATCTGGGCATCATTGGCTATGGGGATAGCTGAAAGATATTTACAAAATTATCAGAGGCATAGATAGAAGGACAGTTAGAGGCTTTTTCCCCCCCAGAGTATAAATATCAATTACGCAGGATCGTAGATTTAAGGTAAAAGGGAGAAAGTTCAGGAGATATGATATGTAAGTTTTTTTGTGCTTTTGGATAGAATGTGAAAGTGCCTGGAATGTACTGATAGAGTGGAAGAAACCAGTATAGCAAGGTTTAAGAGAGATCTTGGCACAAATATGAGTAAGCAGGGAACAGAATGACATAGAGGATGTCGGAGCAAAAACTTTTGTTTCAACTTTAGAAAGGCATCATGTGTCAGTGCGGGCTTGCTGGGCTGAAGGGCCTGTTCCTGTACTGGACTGATCTTTAAGATAAGGTTTGTGCGCGGGAGTATCGAGATGCTCACTGAATGATCACTGATGATCAACAGCCACATTATTGTGGTTCCCATCAAACCCCACCCCCACCACCCCCCACACCCCAACCAACTTGCAGCTTCATGTCCTTCCCCATCGTGGAGAAACTCAAGATAGAGAATTTGACATGAAAGTCAGACCACGTACCTGGTGACTCCATCTCGCCGCTCTCTCCTGCAGACTTCTATCCTGGACATCAACGTCTCGGTGGAAACTGCACGTACTCCACACCCACCAGTACTGACATCTGACACAAGCCAGCTTCACCATGCATTCGCAGCACATCTGCGGTCCCCGAACAATACGCTTATGTACTTCAATGCTGCAGCTCAGGGTGCACTGACAACTCTCATTGCAATGCTCTGCAAGGACACTGTGCTCAGGCACACACACACTCACAGCTCATGGACTGTCCCTCTGGGTTGCTCACTCCGAGTTTGTACACACTCACTTTGAGCTGACTTGATTGCTCACAGAATTATTGCCTTGTCTTACCCTGTCCTCAGCAGTGTTTCCCCTTAGCCAGAGCTACCAGGCTCACCCACCTGCTGAACTCTCTTGGTGTTTAGCACAGACACAAACTCAGGAAGCTTGATATCATTGTCCACAGTCAGTCATAGTGCCCAGCACAGTGAGTCAGGGGGTTTCTCAGATCCCAGTCTGGGAGTTTGGACACAGACAGTCAGCCTCTTAGGGTTGTGCGGGTCAGGAACGTTCCCCTGTGATGGGGTGAGGAACTGAATGTTGGGAGCCCCCTATCCCTCTTGGCTCTTTCTGGTCTCGTGTGGAGTGGTTCCTTCCGAAATGTGACAATTACCAAGCGGTATTACGGGAGGTGGAATTGTTTGTAACAGCTGTTACAGACCGAGCGAAGGTGCTGCATTCAGTGAGAGTGGGAGGACATGAGCCTTTGTGGGGTGTGGGTGCAGAAAAAGAGAGACAGTGACGGCGAGCTCACAAAGTGCAGATGGTGGTACTTACCATGGTGGAGTAGAGAAGGACACTGACCTCCTTCCAACACTGCTGGGCATTCACTAAGAAGGCTGGCGCCTCACTGATACAGGGGTCAACCTCCAACCAAGCTGGTAGGGTATAGTCTCATGGCCTCCACTGCCAGTCCTGAAGGAAGATGATGTCCCTCTAGTGCACCATGCCATCCACCAGAACCTCAGAGACTTGGTCTCAAAGTGAAGCCCCAGTTTTACCCCCTCGGCCATATCTCGGGCAGTTTCAGATTGACAATCTAACAGTGTAATCACTTTTTACTAATGGACCTAATGGCCACAGGGAGGCCGGTGCATTATGGGATATCCAGGCAGTGAACAGTTGTTATGACGAAGGGGAAAATCATCGTGTTAGTGTCAGTTGAGAAGATAACCACGTGGGCAGGGAGGGCAGTTAATGAGGCAGATTGAGGATGGTATCATGAGAAATGCACTTCACCTTATGAGAGAAACCCTCCATACAACCTAACTAAAATGAGACTTGACCAAATCATAAGATGGTTTAGGCCTCTGTCTGTCTGAATCAAAGTAGGGATGCAGTGTGAAATATTGGGAGCAACAAACTTGGAGCGGAGAATTACGAAAGAGATGCAAATCCTTTAAAAGGGGTAACACAATGTTCCAGACTGTTTAAAGAAACTGGGGAAAATCCCCTGCCTTACTGTTACCTACATTATCCAATCCTCCCTGGATGCAGGAATGGTGCTAGAGGCCTGGAGAATGGCTAATACGGCAACTTTGTTTAATGTGCACTGACTGAATAGGTCGAGGCTGGAATTCTGACGCAGTGGATAAACGGTCACTGAGGAAGTCCCAGGGATTCCAGGACAGTCGGTCTGGATTTGTTCAAGGAAGATTGTGTGTAATTAATCGGACTGTGTTGGTCTGAGAATTAACTTGGAACTGCATGTGACTTACTTGAATTTCACAAGAGAGCCCATGGCAGACTGTTTAAAAACAGAAACTATGATTTCAAGGTGAATGGAGAAAACAACCCACCTAAGTGGGCGGCACGGTGGTTAGCACTGCTGTCTCACAGCGCCTGAGACCCGGGTTCATTTCCCGACTCAGGCGACTGACTGTGTGGAGTTTGCACGTTCTCCCCGTGTCTGCGTGGGTTTCCTCCGGGTGCTCCGGTTTCCTCCCACAGTCCAAAGATGTGCGGGTCAGGTGAATTGGCCATGCTAAATTGCCCGTAGTGGTAGTGGTAGGGGGTAAGGGGTAAATGTAGGGGAATGGGTGGGTTACGCTTCAGCGGGTCGGTGTGGACTTGTTGGGCCGAAGGGCCTGTTTCCACACTGTAAGTAATCTAATACTAATCTAAAAAAAAAGTGCAAGGCAAGTCATTTGGGGACATCAAAAATAGAGAGGAATGTACAATAAATGAGAACATAGTCTGTGTGGGCAGATAAATGAAGGTAGGTGGAAACATCAATAATCTCGTTAATGTAGCCAATAGCATCATTTCCTCTATCAGTTAAAGGGCATAATTTCAGAGCAGGAAACTTATGCTGGAACGGCATAAATAATTCGTTCATTCACAGCTTGGGGACTGCGTACAGTTCTGGTCACCCCATCACATCGAAGGATGGAATTGGACTGGAGAGGGTACAGAGGAGATTCCTTACCCTGTGACAGTGGAAGTGCAGTTATGGGAAAGAAAGGAATGGAGAATGCTGAGAGGAGATTTGATTGGGGTGCACATGCTGTCAGGGGCCTGGGTAAAGAGGGAAATAACATCTTGTTCCTGTTGGTAAACTGCTTCACCACTGGTGAATATTTAATATAATTGGCTGAAATATCAGAAAAGTGGTGAGGAAAGTTGGTATTTCACTCAGAATATGGTCGGGATCTGGGAGGCACACATGGAAGCGGAGTAGAGGCAGAAACTCTCAAACCATTTTTAAGAAGTGCCGGGATCTGCAGCTGAAGTCCTATAGTATCCGGGGAGACAGAACTAGGACTTTAAAACACAACGTTACATCTTTTCCAATGCAGACACTGGAGAGAGTGATCTTCTCTATGCTGCTATTTTCTGAAGTTTTCAAAGGTTACCAATATCTGATCGGATCAATATGCAGGGATGAGGGGTGAGGGCAGAGAGGAGCAGTGTGTGAATTGATTAGCATCACAATAATACTGATTCCATCCTTTATACAAAATGCTACTTCACTGTGTTGGCCTGTTTATCTTTCCTGTAGAATTGAGGAAAACCTTTGTTTAATCAGATTTCAGTCGTGGTCACACTGCAGCCCCATTTCCATAATGACAGCTACGTCTGACCTGATTCACACAATTCAAAGCTACCATTTCACTGACCTTGTTGAAAGGTTCCCGGCTTCATTCGTTCACCATTGCAGGCTGCTCTTAGTCAACTACAGTTTATCACTCTTAATTATTGCACATCATTCTCCACCATCATCATGAACGTTACAATAAAATGATCGCTGTGCCCCAAAACGTTCCCCTACTGACACTGGATCCACTTGCCCCACCTGTTTCCCAAGGACCAGGTCCAACAGTACATACTCTCTTGGGCTGGACACATACTCCTGAAGTGAGCTGTCCTCCATGTAATCCAGGGATACTGGCCCTACATGACCCTGCACCACCACTAACCCAGTCAATATCTGAATAAATTAAGTTTCTCAGTTCAACTAATCTGTAGTATTGTCATTGCTCTCAAATGCCGCTGCATATTTAATCTCTCCACCATTTCCAATGGTTGCTGGCTGACAGACTGTACCTCAGTTTAATTGTACAATTTTTGTTCTGTAGCTCCACCAAATTCATTGCGTCCTTGGATGGATTCTCTTTCTCTTGGACCCCTGAACTAACGCTAATCTCAACCAATAATTCTACCTTCAAGCTTTCCCTTCCTTCTATCATTTTGGAATCCTTTATACCCAGCAATATTTACCACCCAGTCCTGATATCCTTGAGCCAGCTCTCGGTGATCAGTACATCAGATTTCCACATACTAATCTACATCTGGAACTCCCCAGACTCTGAGTATTCACATCAATGCAGAGTACCTCAGATTAAGGCTTTCTTTCTCATTTCATCTTCCACTATTAAACTTGATGTTGTAAATTAGTACCAACTGCATCTCCCATTATTTTGAGAATCCTGGTAGTCTCCTCTACTATTCCTTTTTGGATCCCATACACACGCCAAGTTATTTTTAGCCTTTCCCACACACCCCATAAGAAATTCAGTCCTGGCTCTGTCACGTTAGCCCACCCAGTTTGTACTGTTGCTGCCTTCCCCAGATACAGCCCCAATGTCCAAGGAATCTGAAGCCCTTACTGCTGCACCATCGTTCCAGTCACGCTATTAGCTACCTAAAACTACGAGTTCTGTTCTCACTTGGACACGGCACTGGCAGTAACCAAGTGATTGCTACATTTGATGTCCCGCTTGCTAACCATCCACCTAGCTCCCTAAATTCTGAATCACAGACAACTTCACCTTTCCTACCCAGGTCATTCTTACCAACATGGACATGATCTTTGACTGCTCACTTACCCACAGACGAATGTCCTGCAGACACTACGATATTCTCAACCCCACTTAATCCTGGAATTACAGAAACACTGACATATTCTTCAATTTCCTGACTCCCCTGTGTCTATTGCTACTCCTTCCTTCTCCCACCCCTCCTGCACAGTCAGGCTGCTTGTTGTACCACAGACATGGCTCCGACTGCCCTTCGCTGAGCAGCCCGCATCTTCATCAACTTCCAAATCAGGAAACTGAATTGGGAGGAAGATATCAGGATATCTTACCAATCCCTGAATTTTCTCTTCTGTTGGCTCGTCCCCTATTCCCTTTCTTCTTCTCGGCTGTCATGTCTGCAGGGTGATCTGCTCTCTGTGTGTGCTATCCACCTAACTCTCAGCATTACAGATGTCCCATGGAGTGTCTCGTCACTGACTGAGCTCCAAGAGCCAATGTTCACCTAGGACACGAACAGGGATCTATGGCTTCCCAATGTAACAGAACACATTTTCCACGTGACAAACATGTCTTGTCATGTCTTAAAATGCAACATGTCCAGAGTAACTTGATTGATTACTAAGAAAGAAGTTAACATCAGGGAAGTAACAATATGGTTAACTCTCTTATTCAATTGTGACTTAGTGAGGGTAATGTATTATATTGGCTCAGAATTTCACTTCTCCCTCTTATTTCTGAGTTCAAACCTTATTTCAGAAGTTGAAAAAATAAATTTGCTAACTTCTATCAATTTATTGACAGTCGCTATTAACGGTGTATTATCTGTGAATGAATTTACAGCCTTTTCTGTGATGGCGTTTGCACTTCTTCCAAACTCAGTGCAGGCAGGTCCCAGCAGCAGAAAGTTATCTCTGTGACCCCCAGATACGTGTAATCCTCCAGCTCCCACCCCACTCTGCTCCTACACAGGGTCACGGTCACTGTGACTCCCAGGAACGTGTAATACTCCAGCTCCCACTCTACTCTGCTCCCTCATAGGGTCACCGTCTCTGTGACTCCCAGGTATATGTAATCCTCCGGCTCCCAATCCACTCTGATCCCTCACAGTGTCACCGTCTCTGTGACTCCCAGGTATGACTAGGCCACGATCCTCAGTGCTGATTTATTTCCTCCCACTTTGCTGCCTCTGTAACTCCCAGGTGTGAGTTAGCTTCATGCTCCTGCTCCAAGTTGCTCTGTCACATGGTCACTCCCTCTGTGACTCGGTGCTGGTTTCGAGCCTCCCGCTCTGCTGTTTCTCCAACTCCAAGTCCCAGTCATCCTCAATCCTCGCTGTTGATTAATATCCTCCCGCTCGGTGCTGCTCTCTCTCAGGTTCTCTACTCTTGTGACTCCCAGGTAATGGTAGGCCTCAAGCCTCAGCTGAGAGTTATAACATCCCATTCTGCGCTGCAGTCGAACAGAAGCGCTGTTGTGCCTGGAAAACAGTGGAAAAGAGGAGGATTAGACAAAGCTGAGGATGTTAGTGATTGAGGAAGCTGTAGGGGATGGAAAAGTTTATCTGGGGAGCTAGGCAGACCTGAAACGTCTAAAGCAGTTTATTGGAAGATGCGGTGAGAGTTGCAGACTGAAGAAGGCAAAGGAAATAGAGAGACAGTGGCTTGTTCATGACGGAGTTTTGCAGAGTCTAAAGGGCTTTTTCTGAGCTGCCTACAGAGATGTGTAGACTTCAACAAATGTAAATTAACAGCCAGCAAGTGTCGTTTGGTACTGGAGACTGTTGGATGTTACAGAGTTAGAAGACGTGCGGTAACTGAGGGAAGTATAAACTTTTGGAGCACTAGTGGTGTTCAAGGATCCCCAGGACATGAGGGGGTGCAGAGAATGGGATTCCAAATAGTGGGATTGTAAGGGCTGGAAGTCCTGAGGTGGATAAGGAAGATGAAAAGTGCCAATTTAGCACATGCAACCATTGTAATTATAGAGATTTAAGGAAGGGAACCTGTGCTGTCAATTGATTACAGTTATATGGAGAGTAACAGAAAGTTAAGGGGTTACGAATTTAAAAAGGGAGAGACTTTAGGTGATTGGAAGTTTAAACAAGAACAAAGAAATTTTAGATATCTCTAACACAGATGGAAATGGAGGAGGTGAGATATTGTGAGGAACTATAAGAATTATAAGTCAGGGAGGATGTCAGACATAAAACGGAGAACTGCATTGTCTGTGTGCAGTTAGAGGCCATGAAGAGTGTTGTCCCATCTGCTGGAGGGGGCACAGATAATAACGGTTTCAACTACTTGTGCAGTGGCTCAGGAAGGCAGCTCACTACCAGCTTCTCAGGGACAGCTCCAAATCAACAATAAATGCTGGCTCAGCCAACAAAGCTCATGTCCATGAATTAATGAAGGAATAAAATATCTACAAGTAGCACTGAGGTCACTAAGGAAGGCTCTTTCAGCAGACCTTCACAAATCTGGAACAACTATAACCTGGAAGGTCAGGAATTCCAGGTGCACGGGAATACTAGCATTTCCAAGGTGCCCTCCAAGCCACACTCCATCCTCCCAGCACGGTGCCCGTCCCTACACCAAAAGAACTGCAATGGGTGAGGAAGGCAGCTTCCCACCACCTTCTCCAGGGAATTACAGATGGGAAGGTAACAGTGAAACTCTGCTGTTTACAGTCAGACAGAAAAATAAATCCAGCAGTGGGTGTGAAATGAAATTTCCATTTCCCAGAACAACATACTTAGCATGGATAGAGGATTCATCTGATTGGGGCAAGGAAGAGAGTGTGAAGAGAGGGGTCTTTTTCACGATGGAAACTGGTGATGAGGGGAGCTCCGCAGCGGTCTGTGTTGAGACTGCACTCTATACTTTATTCATTCAGAGTATGAACAAAGGATGTGAAGGGGTACGAGAAATGGGTTTCCAAGAAAGATCCCAGCGATTACATTCGTGCCATATGAGGAGCAGGTGAAGTCTCTGGGTCTGCACTTGATAAAGTGTCAGAGGCTGTGGCAGAATCTCATTGAAACTTACAGAATACTGAGTGGCCCAGATAGAGTAGACGGAGGCAAGAATGTTACACGAGAGCAAAGACTAGGGCCCGAGGACACAGCTTCAGAGTGAAGGGACGTCCCTTTAGAATGGAGATGTGGAGGAATTTGTTCAGATAGAGGGTGATGGATCTGTAGAACTCACTGCCTCGCGGGGCTGTGGGTGCTAAGTGATTTAATGTATCTCAGTTAGAGTTTCTTTATGAGTAAGGAGATCAAGGGTCACATTGAGTGAGAGAATGGGGTTGAGAAACAATTCAGCCATATTCGAGTAGTAGAATAGACCCGATGGACTGAATGGCCTAATCCTACATTTATAAATGATTTTCTTATGTACTGTGCTTTTTCCATAGCTTTCTAAGTGTGCAGTTATTATTTCTGACATATCGTTTACCTTACATTCCAGGACTTTCCTGATTATTGCTATCACTTCTTGGTTTCAGATCAAGCTACACCACGGAGTAACCTGGGAATCCTTGTGTAAAAATCTCAGAAAGGTGGGATAGAGGGCCAGCAGGACATAGAGATGACAAATGGAATGCTGGCATTGATTCCAAAGGGAATCGAGAATAAAAATAGGGAAGGCTTACGACAACTATAGAGGACACCAATCAGCTCACACTGAGAACACTGTGAACAGGTTTGGTCCCCTATCTGGAGGGAAAATGTCCTTGCATTGGAGGCAGCCCAGAGAAGGTTCACCAGATTGATCTTCAAAATGGAGGGATATTGATGAGAAGAGGTGGAGAAGGTTGAACTTGTAGTCGTTAAAATTTAGAAAATCAGGTAAAAATATTGATACACCGAAGATTCTTGCGTTCTTCCAGATTCGGTTCTGAGACAGTGTTTCCCTGAGCAAGGATCTGTACCGGAGATAAAGGGGAATATAGACACCAGGGAAGCGAACAGAGAAAAGCTGAGTTGTAGAGACTGGAGGAAGTTACACAGTTCGGGTGGTTTTACATCACTGTTGGTGGTTAGAGATCAGATGGGCTGTAGGGCTGAAAGATGTCAAGGAAAGTAAGTGTTATCAGTCCTGCAAGACATCGGGAGGAACATGGGGACTGGAGATTTCACAGATAGGGGTGGTAGTTGGAGATTCAGGAGCTACAGGGACTGGGAGGGTTGTTGGGATTGGAGATTACACAGATATTCGTGGTAGTTGGAACTTCAGGAGTTTGTAGAGACCGGGAAGAATGTTGGTGCTGGGAATGACACTGACATGGATAAAGGTTGGAGCTGCAGGAGTGAGTGAGATAGGGAGGGTTGAAGGGGCTGGATCAGTTCACACAGCCAGGGAGAAGTGTAAGGATTGTAGAAGCCAGAGATACTGAGGGTTGTAGTGCTGCAGGAGTTCAGAGAGTTAGTGAGGTCTGTGAAGGCAGGTTTGCAGCATTAACATCAATTACACAGAGATGTGGAGTGCTGTTCTGGAGGAGGTTATGTAAATCAACTGGGTTGCAGAGACTGGAAGATATTACAAAAACCGTGAGCTGTAGTATTTGAGGAGGTTACTGCGATAGGATGCATTGAGGAGTTGCAGGCTGCTACACGTGTTAAACATGCTGTAGGGGACCAATAACCTTACATCGATCAGGGGGATTGGAAGCACTGGAGGTAAAGGATGAGAATTGCAGCAACTGAAGGATATCACAAAGATGGGCATTAGCATACGAGTTATAACATGAGATGAGCTGTATTCAATGGAATCAGGAAAGATGCAGGGAGATCTGAAGGGACTACAAGTGATCAAAAGAAGAGTGAGGCTTTTCAGTGTAGGTTTGGGGCAGTTTACGCCGACAGGGAGCATTTTAAGGAATGGTGCTGTTTACAGAGACTGAAAGAGTTGTATAGAATTGAGGAACAAACAGAGACATGGAAGGCTGTAGTTAATGAAGAAATTTGCTGATGCTGGATGCTGAGGTTCTGGAAATTATATGGACCGGAAAGCTGGACAATCTGTCAGAGCTTACAAACACAGGAATAGCAATAGAGCCTGGAGACACTAACACAGATCGGGAGCATGCACACACTGAAGGAGGTTCCTGTGGTAGGGGTGGTTGTAGGGGAGTGTAACGTTTACACAGATAGGGGTGTAAGAGCTGGAGAAGGTTATGGACATGATTAGATTGGTGGGGAGACTGGAGGAGCTTGCATTGACAGGGCTGGTGATAGCGATGGTTGGATGTTACATAGATAGTAAGTCTTATAGAAACTGAGCGGGAGAGTCACAAGCATTGAAGGTGGTTCCACAGATGTTGCAGGGACCTGTGAGGATTACCCAGATAGGGAGGATTGTGGAATGTTCACATTTTTAGAGTGTTTCAGGACTGGAAAAGTTTAGACAGTAAAGGAGGGATGTTGGAACTGTGGAAGTTCACAGGAACTGGGAGGTTTGAAGTGTTTGGGGTAGTTTATGGATAGAGGGATATATTTATGGACAGTAATATGGAAAGCAGAGGGAGAGTTTAAATGAGATTGCCTACAGCATGGAAACAGGTACTTTGGCCCAACAAGACCACACCAACTTTCTAAACCCAACCAGCGTTACTTCTCACTGACAATGTATCTCACACTATGGGCAACTTAGAATGGCTGATCCACTTGACCTGCACACCTTTGGACTGTATGAGGAAAGCCGAGCACCCGGAGGAAATTCACGCAGACACAGGACGAAAGTGCAAACTCTATACTGATAGTCACGCAATGCTGGAATCTAAATTGGGTCTAATGGTGCTGTGAGGCACCATTGCTCACCACTGAGCCACCATGCCGACCCACATTGCAGAATTACGCAAAGAGAGAATGTTTGAGGTGCTGGGAGAGAAATAGTGAGTGGAGGAGCAAAGCGAGACATGGAGTGCTGTTGTGGCTTGAAAAGTGTCTGGAGGTGTTTATACAGATAAGGAGGTCGGTAGGGATGGGAGAAGGTGACTGAGGTCGTGTGGTACTACAGGCCAGGAGGCAGGTGTGTGATCGGGCCTGCAGAAGGTAACAGTGATATCATGTTCTCTTGGGGCTTGAGGAAGGTTCATAGTTGGGTATACTGGTCCAGGCTGGAGGATTTTACAGAGATGGGGGCACTGTAAGTATTGTGCAACACTACCGAAAGAGAGATCATTGTACGGAGAGCAGGATGAAATTATGGAGATTGGGCATGTTATCGAGACTGGAGCAATTTAGTCGTCAGTATTGGAGTAGGTTTCAAATATGCAGCAGGATCATGGGAGGGGTGGAGGTTACAAAAATAGGAAATTTATTGGGAATTACAAGCATTCAAGACACTGGCACAAATGAGTAGGACCCAAAGGCATGTCTCCTTGCTGCATGACTGTATCACATGACAAGAGACAGTGTGAAAGAGGGAATACAGAACAGAAAGATCATAGGATTCAATGCCATCTCCTTGGGGGAGGCCTGGTTTCCCCTCTGTTGCACTGTCCCTCACTAAGTCAGCACAAGCCTGGAATGATAACTGTCAAGTTCCTAAATTGACACAGGATGGCTCATAACAGCAGAGATGAAAGTAAACAACAGAGTAGGGTTTGAGCCTGGGACCATCATGTTCTGTGTTCACCCTTCAACACTATATCTATGTCATGTCTTCCGGACCAAAGTTCAATCCCTCAAATACACTACGCTATGTTCACAGTGAGTGATCTTACCTAGCTGCAGGAATTACTGAAGACTTCAGATCTCACTGTCCATCTCTCTGGCTGACCAACTGTCTTCAATGTGGTGATAAACGAAACATGAATTGGGAATTCTGCTGAGTCGGGACATTCCTGAGTAACTACAGGAAACAGCGAAATAGACAGAGTGGGAAATTAGACTGATGCAGTGAGGGATACACATGGAGAATAGCGCCAAGTCCCACAGAGATCTAGAAAATGCAAATCTCCATCTCTGGCCCGTGCTGCCCATCTCCCTGGAGTGAAGACTTCTGTTGGCTCAGGATCTGGAGGAGCTGCAAAAGGTGCAGTCATCGGCATCAATTAAACCCACATGGTGACAGATATCACACATGGAGAGATACTGTGTGATAGGACCAGAGTGCAGATTGGTATCAGGATCAAACCACGATCAAGATGAAGGGGTTTCATTCATGGTACACTGGGATCAGTGCTCAGGGATGAGAGAGCTATCAGTGGGGCATGAGATGGCATAGTGTTACTCTCACTGGACTGTTCATATGCTTCCAGGAAGGAAATCATTGGCAGCGAGCTGATCTGACCAACATCTGACTCCAGACCCAGAGCAATGGGGTTGACTCTAAACTACCTTGTGTAATAGCCTAGCTCAAGGGCAGCTCCAGGTTGGGAATTAAATGCTGGCCGGCCAGAGACAGCAATATCCTAGAAGTGAATTAAAAACCTACCCTGCTGGGAGCAGTGTCCTGGCCAATCATGTCGGTGGGTTTATGGACAGGGCTTTACACTGACAGACAGGATGCAGGGACAGGGTTCAGGTGAAAGGAACTTTCTAAATCCAAAGAGAAAATGTGACTTATCGGAACAGCATGGGAATGTGGCTGAAGACAAGCAGGAAGGAACAGGAAGGGACAGAATTGAACTAAAACAGAACATCAGTGAATTGGGCTGTGATAGGACATTGTGGGAAAGAGTAAATTATAATGTTATTTCTTTTGGAATTGCCAAAATATCTGCAATCAGCTAATAGACTTGCGACACAGAGATAAATGGGATTTAGACAGAAGTGAGACATGGTTACAGGGTGAACAAAAGGTTGAACATAAGTATTGAACGGTTCACAACCTTGTGGAATCTCAGGCAGAATAGGAGTACAGGATGGGTAACCCTGACAGGAATCAATAACAAGGCATTACAAAGACAGCATTTGGCCTCCATGATGTGGCTGAATCAGCCTCAATGTGAATACCGGGTCCCCTGTGTCACAAACACAAGCAGAAGAACTTTTCTTTTAGGCTGCCTCGTGGCATTTCACTGTTCATCCCTGCATTAAACAGGAATTCATCGGAATTTGTAACAAAGGCATTATGATAATTTTGTGAGACTTCAATCTTTGCATGATCTAGGACAGTCACCCTGGCAAGAGTGATATTATCCGAGCTCCTCTGAATGTTTCATATTGTGCAAATGGCTTAGTATGTCACTATCTCATATCGACCATTTGGTGATGAAGATGAGTGAAGGTGTTATGTCACACAGAGATCCTCAGGAGATTGCAATATATGGAATTCGAAGAGATTATCAGGGTTTTAAGTAATCATGAAGCACAACCGAGCTTCAGAAATAAAGCTAATTAAATGAGTTTAGAGGAGAACTGACCAAGGTAAACAGGGGAAATAGAGTGAAATGTCAGACTGTAAATGGACAGTGGAAAACAATCAGAGTCATAGAGTGATAGAGATGTACAATCGAGACACAGACTCCTCAATCCAATTCCTCCAATGCCGACCAGATATCATAACCATTCTAGCTTCATTTACCGGCCCATATCCCACTAAACCCTTCCTATTTATATACCCATCCAGATGCCTTCTTATATGTTGTAGTTGGACTAGCCTCCACCCCTTCCTCTCTCAGTTGATTCCATACACACAACACCCTCTGCGTGAAACAGTTGCCACTTAGGTCCCTTTCAAATCTTTCACCTCTCTGCCCTGAACTTATGACCACTCGTTCCAGACTCCTCCACCCCAGAGAAACGGTCTTGCCTGTTTATTCTATCCTTGCCCTTCCTGATTTTGTAAACCTCTATAAGGTCACCACTCAGCCTCTGACACTCCAGGGAAAACAGCTCCAGTCGATTCAGCATCTCCTTGTAGCTCAAATCCTCCAACCTGGGCAACATGTTTGTAAATCTTTTCAGAACCATTCGAGGTTTCATAACATCCTTCCGATCGGAATGAGACTAGAATCACACGCAATATTCCAAAAGTGGCCTAACTAGTGTCTTGTCTGGCGCAAGAAGACCTCCAACTCCTGTACTCGATACTCTGACCAACAAAGGAAAGCATGATAAACACTTTCTTCAGTATCCTATCTACCTGCGACCCCACTTTCAAGGAGTTATGAACATGCACTCCAAGGTCTCTTTGTTCAACAACACTCCCTGGGACCCCTTACCATTGAGGTCATTGCGAATATTTGCTTTTCCAAAATGAAGCACCTCACAATTATCTAAATTAATCTCCATCTGTCATTCCTCAATCCATTGGCTCATCTGATAAAGAGGTGACAGTGAGGTCTGCAGATGCTGGATGTCAGAGTTGAGAGTGTGTTGCTCGAAAAGCACAGCAGGTCAGGCAGCATTCGAGGAGCAGGAAAATCGACGTTTCTGCGTGGAGCCCTGCATCAGGAATGAGGCTGGGAGCATCGGGGGTGAGAGATAAATAGGAGGTGAATGGTGCTAAAGGGAAGGATGCTGAGGGTGCAATAGACGTATGCTGATGTGGGTAAGAGTGTTAGGTCGGAGAGGAAGGTGGAACAGATAGGTGGGAAACAAGATTAACAGGTGGGACAGGTCATGAGGGCAGTGCTGAGCTGGAAGGTTGTAACTGGAGTGAGGTGGGAGACGGGGAAATGAGGAAACTGGTGAAGTGCACATTGATGCCCTGAGTGGTGAGGGAGTGACGGTTGAGGTGGCCCAGGACCTGCATGTCCTCAGCAGATTGGGAGTGAGTTGAAACGTTCGGCAATTTGTCGGTGGGGTTAATTTTCAGGTGTCCTGGAGATGTTCTGTAAAGCGCTCTGTGATATGCAATCCAATCTCTCCATCTCCTCTCCACTGGGGACAAGATGATAGGGGTGTTAAGGAGGCTTATGGTGTGCCAGCTTTCATGAGCAGCAGGATTAAGTTTAAGAGCCGTGAGGTAACGCTACAGCTCTGTACAACCATGGCTACACTACATTTGGAATATTGCTCTCAGTTCTGGTAACCACATGATCAGAAAGATGTGCAAAGTTTGGAGAGGGTGCATAGGAGACTTATCAGGATGCTGTCTGGTCTGGAGGACAAGTGTAATGAATAAAGGTTGGGGGAGCCAGGGATTTTCTCTTTGGAATAAAAAAAAGGATGAGAGCTGATTTGATAGTGGTGTACGAGATGATGACAGGCATACATAGGATGGGTGGCCCAAGAATTTTCCCATTGCGAAAATGACTATAACTAGGAGGCAAAATTGTAAAGTAATTGGAGAAACTTTGAGAGGAGATGTCAGAGGAAGCTTATTTACACAGAGTGTGGTGGGTGAGTGGAATGTATTGCCAGTGTTGATGGTAGAGAGAGATACTATAGGGTCATTTAGGTAACTTTTGGATAGACACATGAAAGATAGCAAAATGAATTTCTCAAAATGGAGACCTGTAACCAGTGGTGTTGCACATGGATCCATGCTGGGACCACGGTTGTTTGTGAAATATATGAATGACTTGGAAGAAAGTATCGGGTGCCTGATTAGCAAGTTTGCAGATGACACTAAGATTAGTGGAGTAGCAGATAGAGAATGGACTGTCAGATATCACAGCCGAATATAAATAGATTGGCGAAGCGGGCAGAGTAATGGCAGATGGAGTTCAATCCGGGCAAATGCAAGGTAATGCATTTTGGAAGATCCAATTCAAAAGAAAAAAAAATGCAGTAAATGGAAAAGTCCGGGGGGAAATTGATGTACAGAGATATCTGGGTATTCAGGTCCATTGTTCCTTGAAGGTGGCAATGCAGGTCAGTAAAGTTGTCAAGACGGCATACGGCATGCTTTCCTTCATTGAGTACAAAAGTTAGCAGGTAATGTTACAGTTGTATAGGACTTTCGTTCGGCCACCTTTAGATTATTAAGTACAGGTCTGGTCCCCACATGACCAGGCGGGGATCCCAAATCCTTCCAGCTTTTCCCTTCTCTCTAACAGGGACATATTGGATCCTTGAAATGACACTTTTAAGTCTTCCATTTGCCAGTCATTCCTTTTCCTTCAAACAGACTCACGCAGTTGATGGGAGCTTGATGTAGAGGAGCCGATGTTGGACTGGGATGGGCAAAGTTAAATAGCACTCAACACCCAGTTTACAGTCCAGCAGGTTTATTTGGAGGCAGTAGAGCTGCTCCTTCATCAGGTGGTTGTGGAGCACAATCATAAAGACAAATTTTATAGCATCAGTGTCATGGAATGTAATACCAAGCACATTTAGTTTAAGTTTTCATATTTTATGATGATCGACTGCTCTTCGAAAGCTAGTGTTTCGAAATAAACCTGTTGGACAATAACTTGTTGTTGCATGACTGTTAATTCACCAATCGACCTCTGTTAGATTCTGCAAATTAGCCCAAAACTGGCCCTGCTCCAGTTACACACCCTAATCTGCGGGCCTGTCTGATCTTTTTCCATAACTATGTTAAAACGAAGACAGTTGTGATCACTGGACCCAAAGTGCACTCCAACTGACACTTCAGTCACTTGCCCGACCTCGGTTTCCGAGAGGAGGTCCAGTGTTGCACCCGCCTGAGTCGAGTGGGGCCCTCTACATATTTCATTTAGGAAACTTTCTTGGACACATTTGATAAATTTCAACCCATACGGGCCTTTTACACTCTGGGTGGCCCAATCATTACAGGTGAAGTTAAAATATGCGAACAATACTCTTCTATTATTTCTATAGGTACCTGCAATCTCTCTTCACATCTGCTCCTCTAGTACCCACTGGCTATTTGGGGGTCGAGAACACCATCCCAGCAGACTGATCATCCCCTTTTATTTCTAACTTCGAACTATATGACCTCATTTGATCACGCCGAAAGATTATCCTCTCAAAGCATAGTTGGTATGTCCTCCCATATCAAAAGGATAACTTCCCCCATCACTTACTTGTCTTTCTGTCATACCTGTAGCTTCTGTACCCTGGAACACTGAGCTGCCAGTCCTGCCCTTCTCTCAGCCATGTTTCTGTTATGGCTATAATATCCTAGTCCCCAGAGTCAATCCATTCTCTGAGCTCGTCTGCCTTACCAGTCAGGCCTCGTGTTTTGAAATAAATGTTCTTTAAACCAGAAGTCTTTTCCCTCCCTATACTGTGCCCCGGGTATCCTGGATAAGAAACTTGTTCTCGATGGCCGATTTATTCTTCCCGTCACTGGTCGATGACACCTCTCTTATTCTGAGTCCAAACCCCCTGCCAAACTAGTTTAACTCCTCCCCACGTAACATGAGCAAATCTCCCCCCAGGGGTACTGGTGCCCCTCTGGTTAAAGTCAAACCTGTCCTCCTTGTTCAGGTCACCTCTACCCCGGAAGAGATCTCAATGATCCAAGAACTGAAAACCCTACCCCCTCCATCAGCTCCTCAGACACGTATTCAATTGGCCGATTTTTCTATTTATATCCTCTTTGGCATGTGGCACTGGGAGTATTCTGGAGATTACAACGCTTGCGATCCTACTTTTTAACTCCTTCACTGCACGTATTTCACAGGATCTCATCTCATTGACGAACTATGTCATGTGGACCGATGTGCACAATGACCTCTGGGTATTTAACCTGTCACTTCAGAATATTCAGTAACTGCCCTGATACATCCTTGACCCTGGTACCCGGAAGGCAGCACACCATTCTGGGGTCTGTTCTGCAGCCACACAGTCTCATGTCTGTTCCCATCACAACTGAGTCTCCTTTCAGTGTCACGATCATTAGAGAGGATCTGACAAACAGACTGGGAGGATTATCTGCAGTTGGGTCGATATTTGGAAAATGAGAGTATGATAACGTTATACAGAGGGAATTCTGGGTCATTGTCTTTCTGACGAGGGAATAGTAAAGGTAACATGTCCAGCAAAGACTAATCAAGCGATGTCGTGAGTATGATAAAGAAAATACACAACAATAAACACAGGTGAAGCCATTCAAAAGTATAGGGAGTGCAAGGGGGCTCCTGGAAAATAAAGGGCAAACAATGGTCCTTAAATATCTTTGATGGATAGTGTTAAGGAAAAGCCACAATGTACTTTAGCTGTATACTAAGGATAAGATAATTACTGAGGAAAGAGTCGGCCTGTGCGAAACTAAAGATAGAATCTGTGCGTGGAGCCAGAGGAAGTAGGTGAGGTCTTCAATGAATACTTCCCATCCGTATTCACACAGGAGAAAGGCATTGAGGCGGGGATTTCAGTTGGAATGGCGAGGGTCTTAAACATGTCAAGATCAATAAAGCAGAAGTATTGAATTTTCTCACCTGCATAAATGTGGAGAAATCCCCAGTGCCCAATGAAATGAATCCCAGGTTTTAATGGGAGGAAATGAAGGAGATTGATGGGGCGCTTGTGGATATATTTAATATTTTTCGGGCCACAGTTGAAGTGCCGATGACTGGAGGATCGCTAATGTGGTTTCTTTGTTCAGGAAGGGCAGCAGGGATAGGCCAGGTAATTACAGAGCAGATAGTCTGACAGCAAGGGGAGGAAATTATTGGACACAATTCTGAGGGACAGAATGAATCAACATTTGGAAAGGCAGAATTTGATTACGGTACTCATTATGGACTTAGTAGAGTAAGATCTTCTCCCAAATTAAGCTGAGATTTTTGTTTGAAATTACGATTGAGGATTTTGACGAGGGCAGTGCAGAAGATGTGGGTTACATGGAGTTCATTAAGGCGCTTGACAGAAACTCATGAATGCTGGTCCAACAGACCAATGGGATCCAAGGCAATTTGGCAATCTGGATCCACAACAGAGAAGGGTTGGTTTTGTGAATGAAATTCTTTCACTAGTGGGTGTACCACAGGGATCTGTGCAGCAACCATTGTTGTTTATTATAGAACATGGAAAAGTACAACACTGAACAGACAATGTCCTAAATGTCCTAAAATATTTCCCTAGAGCAGAGGGGGCTATGGGTGGACTTATCAAGGTTTACAAAATCTTGAGTGCCCTGAGTAAGGTGAATAGCCAAGGGTAGGTGAGTCCAAAACTTGATGGCTGGTGTAAACGGGAGGTGAGAGAGCAACGATTGAAAGAGGGAGCTGAGGGGCAACATTATCCACAGAGGATGGTGCATAGACGGAACGGACTGCCAGAGGCAGACGGAGAAACAAGAACAACTACAAAATGCAAAAGACATTTGGACAGGTACATGGAGAGGAGAAGGTTTGAACGGATATGGGCCAAACACAGACAAAAGCGATTCACTCAGTTTGGTAAACCTTGTTAGCATGGATTAGTCGGACCGACTGTTCTGTTTCCGTGCTGCATGCCTCTGTCTCCAGTTATTGCAGGAGGAGACTACTGAGATAAGGCATGATGTAGACGCTGAAGCAGGTTACAGAGACAGGGATGGTAGACTGGGATGTAGCACGTTTCAAATATGTGAAGGGACGAAAGGGAAGTGAGGAGGTTACAGGGACTGGAACTGATGTAGGAGTTACACATTTTTGAAGGCACTGGTCAATGAGACATGACATAGATACAGTTTTGGAGAGGGAGAGCAGAACAGACAGATCCCAGGCAGCAGTTCCACCCTCTCGTCAGAGGCCTGCTTTCCCGTCTGTTGTCCTGGTGCTCACTAAGTCAGCACAGGCTTGGATTGATAACTGTAAACTCCCAATGCTGTCTGAGTGCAAAGTAAGTTAAAGTAGGTACGGTGATTGAGCCTGGGGTGTGCCTGTACTGTGCTCCCCCTCCAGTACTATATCTGTGTCATGTCTTGTTAGTCGATGTTTGAAGCTGTCTCATTGCTCTCTGCTCTGTGCTCCGTGAGTGATCTTACCTCACTGTATGATTTATTGAAGGCTCCAGATTTCCCTGCCCTTTGTCTCTTTGGCTGACCAGAGAGACACCCAATGGGGTGATGGATGACACATCCAGCAGCTGGGAAGTTTACTGAGTCAGGAACTTCCCGAGTACCAGCAGGAGACTGAGAGATAGACAGAATTGTAAATTAGACTGATGCAGTGAGGGTTACGCAGGGAGAATGTTACTATGTCCCATAGAGATCAGGAAAATCCCAGTCACCAGCCCTGGCCTGTCCTGCTGTGTCTCTCTGGAGTGGCGAATTCTGTTGACTCAGGATCTGGAGTAACTGCAACAGCGAGAGGCGCTGACTGGGGCAGCAATTAGACTCACAGTGAGGGATACAACACGGAGAGACTCTGAGTGATATCACCAGAGTTCAGGATGATAGCAGAATCAAACAAGTGTGTAGGAAGAACGGGTTTAGCTTCATGATGCACCTCATGATGTATCAGTGCTCAGGGATGAGCAACCACTGTGCATGCGAAGTGATGACCGAGTAGTATTATTGCTAGAGCATGGATCCCAAACCTCAGCTAATATTCAGGGGAGGCAGGTTTAAATCCCACCTTCAGAAATGGAGAAATTTGAAATCAATAATTAAAAAAACGTAATTAACAATCCATGAATAAGTATGAGACCATTGCTAACGTACAAAAAAGCCACAACATTTGTCTTCGAGAGAAGGACATCTGCCCATCGTCACGTAGTCTGCACAGCATCCCCACAGCAAAATGTGTGCCTCTTAATGACCCTCTCAGATGGCAGAGCAAGTTACTCAGTTCAAGGGCAGCTAGGGCTGAGCAAGAAAGGCTGGTCAGCCAGAGACACCCACATCTCATAACTGATTTTTTAAAAGATCCATTAGGGGGGTCCCACTGGAACTGCGCTGGGAGCAGTGTCCTGGCCAATCATGTCGGTAGTTTTATGGACAGGGCTTTAAACTGAGAGAGAGGATGCAGGGACAGGGTTCAGGTGAAAGCAGTTTTCCAAATCCAAATGGCAAAGGTGAAGCATCAGAACAGCATGAGGATATAGCTGTATACAAGCAGAAAGGGAGAGAGTTTAACGAAAATTGTACATCAGTGAATCAATTTATGACAGGAATTTGTGGGAAAAAGCAAATCATGCGCTTTTTTTCGAATGGACAATCTCTCATCAATAAGGTATATGGTTTTGTGACACAGACATAAAAGAGATTTCGACACCAGAGAGACATGGTTACAGGGAGAACAAAAGATGGAACATGAATATTCAATTGTTCACAACGTTTTGCAAACTCAGGCAAAATGGGTAACACTAACAATAATGGATAACAAAGGCATTACAGAGAAAGCATTTGGCATCAGATCATGAAGGAACGTCAGTCTGAATGTAAATTCTGGCTACTACTTGCCAAGGACACAAGTAGCAGAACAGTTTTAGTCACCGAGCAGCATTTCATTGCTCGTCATTGCATGAAACAGGAACTCACTGGAATTATCACAAACACATTGTGATAATTTTGGGAAACTTCAATATTCACATGATCTGGGACAGTCACACTGACAGTGATATTGGAAGAGGAGTTCAGAGAATTTTTTGTTCAGTGTTTCAATTTGTGCAAATGACCCTCATTTTTAAGGACCCCTTGCACTCTCTGTACTATTAAAGGGCTCTGAACTGTACTTCCTTTATCCAGCTCACGATATCACTTTAACAGTGTTCACTGGAGTTACTGCCTTTGTCATTCACTCTTCAGGGAACACACTGCCCTTGAATTCTCACTGTATCACTTTAATATACTTCCTCTTTCCGAATATGAACGCAACTGCAAATAATTCCTCCGTGTCTGTGTTTGCCAGATCCTGTCTCATGATAGTGATAACGCCCGGTGACAGTAACATTCTAATGATTAGGGAGCTTCCCCAAATTCTGCATGATCCTTATCTCTTTCCAAAATGACTTTGAAACTTAGTGTTATGTCCACTATCCCCAAATGCCACAAAGTCCTTATGCCTGTCATCTTGTCCAGCACCCACAGCCCACCCTGTCTGTAACATCCAGCCCTGACTTACTTACCCTCCAGCCTCTCCATCACATGGGGTCAATGTAACCTTCTGCATCCCCACAGCACTCCTCCATCCTATCATACAGCATCTCATTACCTCTAAGCATTCAGAAAGTAAGGAGGCATGGGATACAGGAAAACCTATCTGTCTGGATACAGAATTCCTGGCCCATAGAAGACAGACGGTGATGATAGTTGGAAAGCATTCAGCATGGAGCTCGGTGACCAGTCGCGTTCTGCATGGATCGGTTCCGGGATCCATACTCTTTGTGATGTTTATAAATGAGTTGGAAGAGTGGCAGTGGAAGAGTGGGTTAGTAAGTTCGCCGATGACACAAAGATTGGTGGAGTCGTGGATAGTGGGGAGGGCTTTTTGTAGGTAGCAACAGGGCGTTGACATGATGGGGAGCTGGGCTGAGAGGTGGCAGAAAGAATTCAACCTGCAAAAGTGTAAAGTGATTCATTTTGGAAGGTCGTAATCTGAATTCAGAATATTGGGTTAAAATTAGGATTGTTGGCAGTGTGGAGTAACAGTGGGATGTTTGGTTCCACGTCCATTGATCCCTCAAAGTTGCCACCTGAGCTGATAGGGTTGCTAAGAAGTAATATATTGTGTTGACGTTCATTATCTTGTGGAGGGGGGTGTGTGGAGGGGAGGGTTGAGTTTCAGAGCCGTGAGGCTATGCTGCAGCTGTATGGAGCCCTGCTTAGACCACACTGAGATATTAAGTTCAGTTCTGGTCTTCTCATTACAAGAAAGATATGGAAGCTTTAGAGATGGTAAAAAGGAGATTTACCAGAATGCTACCTGGACTGGAGTGCATGTTTTATGAGGAAAGGTTGAGGGAGGTAAGGCTTTCCTTATTGGAGTGAAGAAGGGTGAGGGGCGACCTAGCAAAGGTGAACAAAGTAATGAGAGGCACAGACAATGAACAGGCAAAGGCTTTTTTTCTTCCCATGGCAGAAATGGCTATCACAAGGGTGTATAATGTTAAGCCGATTGGAAGAAGATTAAGGGGAGATTTCAGAGTTTGGTTCTCCACAGAGAGTGGTGGGTGCGTCGAATGTACTGCAGTGGTGGGAGTAAAGTTAGATACATGAGGGACATTTAATGGATTCCTGGAAAGGCACATGGATGATAATACAAAATGAAATATATGTAGGTTAGTTTGATCTTAGAGGAGGATAAAAGATCGGCATAACACTGAGGGCCAAAGGGCCTTGTACTGTACTGTTTTATGTTCTACTTTCCGTATGGTAAACTGGATAATGCATTCCATTCAAGGTAAAAGCATACAGCATCCAGGAGGAGCTAATCAACTGGATTTACAATTTCCTTCACGGTAGGAGACAGGGGGTAGTTGGAGACATTTTGTTTTCCTGACTGGAGGTGTAATCAGTCCACTATTGTTTTTCATTTGGATAATTGATTTGGCTGAGAATATTAGTTTCCTGGTAAGTATTTTTCTGGGTGGCATTGGTGATATATTGGACAGTGAAGAAGGTTAACTATGATAAAACAGAATGAACAGTACTGCTGGGATAGTGGGCTGAAGAATAGCAGATGGTGTTTAATTAGATAAATGTGAAGTGTTCAATTTTGGTGAAAAAAAACAGGGTGGGACTTGTACAGTTAATGTTCGGGCCCTGGGTAGTGTTGTCAGTCAGAGACCGAGGGATGAGGGTATACAGTTCTTTGAAAATTGAGTCACAGGTGGACAGGCTGTTGAAGCAGGCATTTGGGATGGTTATCTTCATTTGTCACAGCATTGAGAGTAGGAGTTGTGATGTCATGTTGTTGTGGACACTGGTGAGGTCACCATAAAAGCATTGTTCATCAGAAGCAAAAATACATCTGGTTCACTTACATCCTTTAGGGTAAGACATCTGACATTCTAACCTGGTCTGGCCTACGTATGACTCCAGACCCACAGCAATATGGCTGACTCGGAGCTGCCCTCTGTGTAATTAGCATTGGGCGATGTATGCTGGTTCAGGCAGTGACACCCACAGCCCATGAATGAATAAATACAAATACAGATATCCCACCCTGCCTCTGCAAACCCCTCCAGCTGCAGAAATTCGTATTGACCTTCTAACACCGTTCAGGCCCTGATCACTCTCTGTAACACTCTCACCACCTCCCGCAACTCTATCTCTCCCTGTTCTTCTCATCTCATCCAAACCTGACAATGATTTCCCTTCCCACTGCCCCGCTCTTGCTAGCAAACAGTTCACAATCCCTCTAAAACTTACTGCATAATGTAATATGGTCCATTTTGTAGTGAGTCAGGGACAACAGGGAATTTCTTGCTGAGGTTTTGACTGTTTCAATGGAATGTCCTTTTGTTGAGTCTTTTACGTCGTCCTTCAAGTGTTTTAAACGGTTCAGTTACAGACATACATTTCAGTCTGTTCATCCTGTTACCCTTAGTCAGTTCTCCTCTCAATGCCATGTAAATGGGCTATTGTGTTTCCAGTTGTGTCTTGTTCATTCTGTGATTCACGTTAAAGCTTTATAATTAATTAAATATCACTTTACCCCAATTTCCTGCAGGATCTCTCAGTGTGACTTTACTCATTCACTCAGCTTCATCAGACAACGGTCGCTCTGGGATAGTTACATCCCTCGCCAGTTGCACAATGTGTTATTCAAAGAAACAGTGACGAAAGAAAAGTTCTCTGAACGTCTCTTCGAATATCACTGTCGTCAGTGAGCTTATCCCAGATTTATGCGAATATTGAATTTTCCCAAAATTATCACAATGTCTTTGTTAAAAATTCCAAGGAGTTCCTGTTTAATGCAGTGATGAGTACTGTTCAGTACCTAAAACTGTTCTGCTGCTTGTGTCCTTGGCAAGTAGTAGCCAGAATTTACATTCAGACTGACTCGACTTCATGACCTGAGGCCAAATGCTTTCTCTGTAATGCCTTTGTTATACATTATTGTTAGTGTTACCAAACTATCCGTTCCCATTCTGCCTTAGATACCGCAAGACTGTGAACAATTGAATATTAAGTTCCAACTTTTGTTCGTCCTGGAACCATGTCTCTCTATTGTCTAAATCCCATTTATCTCTGTGTCACAAATCCATTTACCTTATTGAAGATTCTTGTCCATTCCAAAAAGAAAAATTACTCTTACCCACAATGTCCTGTCACAAACCGATTCACTGATGTACAGTTTTAGTGAAACGTTTTTCATCCTCTTCCTTTCTGCTTGTCTTCAGTCACATTCCCATGCTGATCTGGTGCTTCACTTTTTCTCTTTGGATTTGCAAAGCTCCTTTCACTTGCACACTGTCCCTGCATCCTCTCTGTCTGTTTATAGCTCTGTCCATAAACCTACCAATATGATTACCAGGACTCCGTTCTCATCATGGTTCGATTGGGTTCCAGTGCAATGGGATTGTTTTCTTTTACTTGTGGGATATGGGTGTCTCCGGCTGACCAGTATTTCTTGCCCTCCCGCTCACCCCGCCTCCCCCGCCTCCCCACTAGCCCTAGCTGCCTTTGAACTAAATAACATACTCGGCCATTTCGGAGAGTAATTGAGAGGCAAAAACTCTGCTGTGGGTATGTCGTGCAGACCACATGAGAATGGGCAGATGTCCTTCTCGACAGGACCAGTGTCTTTTTGATGAACAATGATTATTTTGGGCATCAGCAATGGTTTCATATTTATTCATGAATTGTTAATTGCATTTTTTAAAAAGAATTACTGATTTAAACTTCCCCAATTTCTGATGGTGGGATTTAAACCTGTCTCCCCTGAACATTAGCTAAGGTTTGGGATACATGTTCTCGAAACAATACCACTCGACCATCACTTCACCTGCTCACAGGTTACTCATTCCTGACCGGTTATACCAGTGCATAATGAAGTAAAACCCGTTCTTCTGACAGAATTGTTTGATACTGACATCTTCCAGCATTCCGGTGGTATCACTCAGTCTCTCTCCATGTGGTATCCCTCACTGTATGTGTCTAATTGCAGTTTATGACAGTTGCAGCTACTCCAGATCCTGAGCCAACAGAATTCTCCGCTCCAGAGAGATGCACCAACACAGGCCAGGGATGGAGCCGAGGATTTTCCAGATTTCTGTGTGACAGAGTGCCATTCTCTATGTTTAACCCTCAGTGCATCAGTCTAATTTCCAATTCTGCCTATTTCTCTGTCTCTTGTCGGTATTTAGGAAGTTCATGACTGAATAGATTTTCCAATTGCTGGGTGAATCAGCCATCACCACATTGAAGATGGTTGGTCAGCCAGAGAGACAAAGGGAATGGAGATCTTGAGCCTTCAATAAAACCTGTAGTGAGGTGAGATCACTCACAGTGCACAGAGCAGAGAGCAATGAGAGAGCTCGACAAATGGAATTACAAGTCTTGATATGGATACAGTGCTGCAGGGGGAGCACATTACGACGCACCCCAGGCTCAATCAATACCCCTACTGTAAGTTCTGTTGTACTAAGACTCACTACTCTGCAACACTATCTGTGGCCTGTCTTATGCACCAGTGTCTTTAAAATTTTGTAACTCCTATAACAGTTCCTGTCTCTTTAACCTCTTCCCTTCCAGATAGCCCTCCGCATATTTGAAATGTATTGCATTCCATACTACCAACACTATCGCTGTAACTTGTTTCAGTGTCTATAACATGCCTTATCTTAGTCGTCTCCTCCTCCAATAACCGGAGACAGAGCCAAGCATCACGGATAAGGTTCTTCGATCTAACTAGCTGACCAGAGGCCATGAACTAGTCGTGTTTCCCTGCACTTGACCCATTTCCCTTCAAATCTTCTCCTCTCAACGCCTTTTACATGTTGTATTTGTACTTTTCTCTACCACTTCCACTGGAAACTTATTATATGCCTGCACCATCCTCTGTGTGAAAAATGTTCTCCTGCAATTCCATCTAAGTCCTTCTTGTCCCATCTCATATTTATGCCCGCTAGAATACAGAACATGACAGTGCAGTACTGGCCTTTCAGCTCTCGATGTTGCGCCGACCTGTGGAACCAATCTGAAGGCCAAGTAGCTAACACTAGCCCATTCTCATCCATATGCCTATCCAAGACCGTTTAAATGTCCTTAAATTTGGCGAGTCTACAACTGTTGCAGGCCATGTATTCCATGCCCAGACTATTCTGAGTAAAGAACCCACCTCTGGTATCTGTCCCATATGCATTTAAAATATTAGTATCTCCCTCAATTTAAAGCTATCTCAGATAATTGGCATTGAACGTCTTCTTACGAACAGAAACAGATTCAATTCCCTCTGCCTTCCTTGTTTTGACCTTCACCCCAGAGTCGGTAAAATCTTAGAAAGTCTCCTCTGAAGCCTTTCCAAATCTTTCACATCCGTCGTCTAATGTGGAGATCTGAGCCATAGGCAACACTGCAAATGCGGCTGCACCAGAGTTTTATACAGCTGAAGCATTATCTCATGGATCCGAAACTCAATCCCTAAAGCAATAAAATTTCACGTGCTGAACGGCTCTATCTACCTGGGTGGCAACTTTCAAAGATCCATGTACATGGACACAGTGATCTCTCTGTTCATCAGCACTACTCAGATCTGCTTTACCCACATCCACCTGTTTGGTCACCTTCTCAAATACGTCAACAAGGTTGTGAGGCATGACCTACCCTTCACAAAACCGTGCTGACTATCCTTCATCAACATATTCATCTCCAGATGACTATAAATGCTAGCTTTTGCAAGCCGTTCCAACACTTTACCCAGAATCGGATTAAGGCTCACAGCTCTATAATTACCCAGGGTTGTCTCGACTTCCCTTCTTGGTCAAGGGTGCAATATTAGCTGTCCTCCAATCTTCTGGCACTATTCCTGGAGACAATGACGTCATAAATATCAAAGCCAAAGTTTCTGCTATCTCCTTCCTGGCTTACAAGAGCATCCAAGGATAATTCCGATCCAGTGCAGGTGACTTACCTATTTTTACACTTTCCAGAATTGCTAATACCTTCTCCTTCTGCAGTTCAACCCCCATCTAGTTATGGACTCCACGACCCTGGGGTAAAGACGTTGGTTAATCAACTTACCTGGACCCCTCAAGGTTTTCTAAACCTTTATAAAGTCACCCCTCAGCCACCTACGCCAAGTGGAAATGCGAAAGACAATGATACAAATTTCCCTGCTCGCGTCCCTGCCAGAAATTTGCCACAATGTTCTCGGATACCCTTGTTCAGGATCTAGGGTTTTCTGTACATTTGTGCTCTAAGACCTCCAGCACCAGCTCTTCCGTAACGGGGACTCTTTACAAGCGATCACTGTTTCTTCCCTTTGTTACCTAGTCTTTGTCCACAGTACGTTCTGACATGAAATATTCATTTAGACATTTGCCTATCTCCTGTGGTTCCACACATGGATGGACTCACTCAACTTTGAGGGGCCCTGTTGTATCCCCAGTTGCTTTATTGTATGTGTGTGCTGTAGAGAACTCTTTCCATTTTCCTTAACCTTATCTGCCAAAACTATCGCATCCCCCCAACCCCATGTTGCTTTCCAGCTTATTCAGCCTCTCAGTTTCTGTCAAACCCTCCAGTATCAGCACCATCTTCGTCAATCTTTGCTTCATTTACAGTTTCAGAAAATGCTTCCTAAATCAGGATGATCAGAATTTTACTCAGCGTTCCAAAGCTGTGCTGACGATCCTTTATCTATGCTTGCCTTTGCAAATGCATATACGTCCTGTCCCGCAGAATTGCTTCCAACAATATATGCATCACTGACATCAAGCTAATGGGTGTTGGTGTTCCTGGCTTCCCCTCGTAGCCTTTCCTAATCACTGGAACAACATCAGCCACCTCCGGGCTCTCTGGAGACACTGATAATCTCTGTCTATCAGTGATAGTAAAATCTATTAATGGGATCCTGAAATTTCTTCCTCAGCTTCCCACAATATTCTGGGATATTCTTCATTAGTTCTCAGGGACTTGTTTGCCTTATATGCATTTCAAACCTCCATTACTTCCTGTTATGTGGAGTCTTTTGAAGACATCCGCTTTTTTTTCCCCCTGACTTCCCCAGCCTTCCACCACAGTAAGTTCAGACGTGAAATTTTCAGTTAGTACCTCACCCATCTCCTATGGTTGCATACTTGGTTGGCCCCATTCATCTTCAACCAGACATATTCTGCCCCTAGTTAATCTTCTGTTGTTAATGTACCTGTAGAATCTCTTTGGATTTTCCTCAGCCTGATCTGCAAAAGCTTTCTGTGGTCCCTTTTGGACCCTCCTGATTTCCCTCTTAAGTGAATTACTCCACCCACAATGTTCTCCAATGGATTCCCTTAATCCAGGTGTCTATAAGTGACATGTGCCCCATTTTTGTTGACCAGAGTCTCAATATCCACCGTTATCCAATGTTCCCTACTTGTGTCAGCATTGTCATTCCGACTGACAGCAATACGCTGACCCTGAACTCTCATTTTATGGCTCTTTCGAAAGTTTCCCACCTGCCTGACGTCCATTTACATATAACTAGCCTCCACAATCAATTGTTAAAAGCTCTTGACTTATACCTTCTGGATTGATTCTAGGCCGGTTTTGATCTTTAACTTGTGGACCAGGCTTGCCCTTTCCCATCGTTATTTTCAAACTAATAGAATCATGATCACTTTGCGATAGTGTTGCCCCACTAATAACTCAGTGCCTTTCCCTTCCTTGTTTCCCAAGGCGAGATCAGGTTTTACCCTTTTCTGCAGTCCACCATTTACATTCTGACTGAGACAGTTTTCTTGAACATGCCGAACAAATTTCTCGCATCCAAGCTCTGAACACTATAGCAGTCCGAGTCTAGGTTTGGAAAGTTAAAATCCCCGACCATTACAACCCTACTATTCTCACAGATCTCGGAGATATCCCGTCATATTATGTGCTGAAATTCCCGCTGACTGCTGGGGACCTGTAGTACAGTCATATCAAACTGATGACCCATTCTGATTTCTCAGTTGCACCAGTATGGCTTCTCTAAGTACTGCTGCAATGTTTTCACTGATCAAAAACCTCCACTCCCCTTCCTCTCTCACCTCCTGTTCTTTCCTTCCTGTAGTATCTGTCCCCTGGAACATTGGGCTCCCAATCCCGTCCCTCCCTCAGATGTGTTTCTGTCTTGCTATTGTACCCCAGTCCCATGTTCCCATCCATGCACTGAGTTCATTTGCCTTAACTGTTAGGCCTTTTACTTTGAAATAAATGCACTTTAATTGATCAATTTTCTCTCTATTTAAATTCCTGTCTTGAAATTCTCGTCCCAGACTCAACCTACATACTGTAGTCTGAGACCAACCACCTCACTGGGGATAACAGGGTAAAAAACAATGACTGCAGATGCTGGAAATCAGATTCTGGATTAGTGGTGCTGAAAGAGCACAGCAGTTCAGGCAGCATCCGAGGAGCAGTAAAATCGATATTTCGTGCAAAAGCCCTGTGCACTGTGGATAACAGCCTCACCTTTCTTTTGTCATCTGCAAACCGACTAATGATACCTTCTGCTTTCACATCCAACGCATTAATGCACGTAATACTGTACAAAATAATGAGACGAATGCATAGAGTCAATAGCCAGAGACTTTTCCCCCGGGCAGGATCGACTGGTACGAGAAGTCATAGTTTTAGGATATGAAGAGGAAGATATAAAGGAGACATCAGAGGTAGGTTCGTTATGCAGAGAGTTGTGAATGCATGGAATGCGTTGCCAGTTGAGGTGGTGGAAGCGAAGTCATTGTGTCATTTAAGCGACTGCTGGACATGCACACGGATAGCCGTGAGTTGAGGGGTGCGTGGGTTAAGTTACTAGATTTTACAATAGGATTAGGTCTCGTCACAACATTGTGGGCCTAAGGGCCTGTTCTGTGTTGTACGTTTCCATGTTCTATAATAAACAACAATGGTTGCTGCACAGATCACTGTGGTACACGCACTAGTGAAAGAATTTAATTCACAAAGCCAGCCCTTCACTGTTGTGGATCCAGATTGCCAAATTGCTTTGGATCCCATTGGTCTGCTGGAACAGCCTTCATGAGGTTCCTTGTCAAGCGCCTTAATGAACTCCATGTAACCCACTTCTTCTGCACTGTCCTCATCAAAATCCTCAATCGTAATTTCAATCAAAAGTCTCAACTTAATTTGGGAGAGGATCTTACTTTACCAAATCCGTGATGAGTATCCCTAATGAAATACTGTCTTTCCAAATGTTGATTCATTCTGTCCTTCAGAATTGTGTCCAATAATTTCCCTCCACCTGCTGTCAGACTATCTGCTCTGTAATTACCTGGCCTATCCCTGCTGCCCTTGCTGAACAAGAAACCACTTTAGCGATCCTCTAGTCATTCGGCACGTCACCTGTGGCCTGCAAAATATTAAATATATCCACAAGGGCCCCAGCAATTTCCTTCCTTTCCTCCCATAGCAGCCTGGGATTCATTTCATTGGGCACTGGGGATTTCTCCACATTTATGTATGTGAGAAAATTCAATACTTCTGCCTTATTGATTTTGACATGTTCAAGAACCTCGCCATTCCAACTGAAATCCCCGGCTACAATGCCTTTCTCCTTTTTGAATACAGACGTGAAATATGCATTGAAGACCCCATCTACTTCCTCTGGCTCCATGCACAGATTCTATCTTTAGTTTCTAACAGGCCGACTCTTTCCTCAGTAATTCTCTTATCCTTAGTATGCTGCTAAAATGGATTGTGAATTTTCCTTAACACTAGCCACTAAAGATATTTAATGACCACTGCTTGTCCTTCATTTTCCAGGAGCCCCCTTGCGCTCCCTATACTTTTGAATGGCTTCACCTGTGCCTATTGCTGTATATTTTCTTTATCAAACTCACGGCATCGCTTGATTAGTCTTTGCTGGACATGCTGCCTTTACTATTCCCTCGTCAGAAAGACAGTGACCCAGAATTCCCTCTGTGTAACTTTATCATACTCTCATTTTCCAAACATCGACCCAATTGCAGATCATCCTCCCAGTCTCTGTTTGTCAGATCCTATCTAATGATCGTGACACTGATAGGAGACTCAGTTGTGATGGGAACAGACATGAGACTGTGTGGCTGCAGAACAGACCCCAGGATGGTGTGCTGCCTTCCGGGTACCAGGGTCAAGGATGTATCTGAGCAGTTACTGAATATTCTGAAGTGGCAGAGTAAATCCCAGAGGTCATTGTGCACATCGGTCCACATGGCATAGTTCGTCAATGAGATGGCATCCTGTGAAATACGTGCAGGGAAGGAGTTAAAAAGTAGGATTTCAAGGGTTGTAATCTCCAGAATACTCCCAGTGCCACATGCCAAAGAGGATATAAATAGAAAAATCGGCAAGATGGATACATGACTGAGGAGCTGATGGAGGGGGTAGGGTTTTCATTTCTTTTGATTTAAAGCGCATTTATTTCAACACACGAGGCCTGACTGGTAACGCAGACGAGCTCAGAGCATGGATTGGCTCCGGGGACTGGGATATTACAGCCATAACAGAAACATGGCTGAGAGAAGGGCAGGACTGGCAGCTCAGTGTTCCAGGGTACAGAAGCTACAGTTGTGATGGAAAGACAAGTAAGTGATGGGGGGAGTTGTCCTTTTGATATGGGAGGACATAACAACTATGCTTTGACAGGATACTCTTTCGGGGTGATCAAATTAGGTCATATAGTTAGAAGTTAGAAACAAAAAGGGGATTGTCAGTCTGCTGGGATGGTGTTCTAGACACCCAAATAGCCAGCGGGTACAAGTGGAGCAGATGTGAAGAGAGATTGCAGGTACCTATAGAAATAATAAAAGAGTATTGGTTGCAGATTTTAACTTCCCCTGTATTAACTGGGCCACCCAGAGTGTAAAAAGCCCATGTGGGTTGAAATTTCTCAAATGTGTCCAAGAAAGTTTCCTAAATCAATATGTAGAGGGCCCTACTCTACTTAGGCGGGTGCAACGCTGGACCTTCCCTCGGAAACCGAGGTTGGGCAAGAGACTGAAGTGTCAGTTGGAGTGCTCTTTGGGTCCAGTGACCACAACTGTCTTCGTTTTAATATAGTTATGGAAAAGACCAGACAGGTCCACAGATTAAGGTGCGTAACTGGAGCAGGGCTAATTTGCAGAATCTAGCAGAGGTCGCGTGGTGAATTAAAAATCACACAACAACAAGTTATTGCCCAACAGGTTTATTTCGAAACACTAGTTTTCGAAGAGCAGTAGATCATCCTAAAATATGAAAACTTAAACGAAATGTTTTTGATATTACATTCCATGACACTGCAATCCTGTTGCTATAAAATTTGTCCTTATGGTTGTGCTCCACAACCACCTGATGAAGGAGCAGCTCTACTGCCTCCAAATAAACCTGCTGGACTGTGAACTGGTGTTGTGTGCGATTTAACTTTGCCCATCCCAGTCCAATACCGGCTCCTCTACATCATGTTCCCATCAACTGTGTGAGTCTGTTTGAAGGAAAAGGAATGACTGGTAAATGGAAGACTTAAAAGTGTCATTTCAAGAATCCAATATGTCCCTGTTAGAGTGAAAAGAAAAGCTGGAAGGTTTCGGCATCCCTGGCTGATGAGAGGTGTTGGGCCTCTGTTCAAGAAAAACAAGAAAGCAAACATGGTCTTCAATGTTTCTGTATCTGTGTAACCTCTTCCAGTCCTAAAGACACGATCACTCGGTGGATACCTGACATCCTCTAAGGCAGCGGGAGCACTCCCGATCTGTAGAACCCATTGAAAGCCTGTGACTCTCCCGATCCAGTTCCAAAAAGACTCACTATCTGTGTAACATCATCCCTTCGATAACACCCACACTATCAATGTAAGTTCCTCCGATATCTCCATCCATTTACTCATCTCCATATACTTCTCCAGTTTTTGCACACTATCTGTGGAAACATCAACCTCCCCGACAACCCTTCTCATTTTGACCAAACTGGAGGGCGTGAGTAGTGCTTCCTTAGCTGTGAAACTATCTTCAACCAAAATTCCTGCCCTTCTGAAAAATCTGTCAGACTACACACCTTCCATATTTAAATAATCTGCAGAAGTAAACCTTCCTCTATCTATAAACATCTTCAGTCAATCCTACTCTCCATATCTATGCTTGGTCCTCTGTCTCTACAAGCCACTTTATCTGTAATTGCTCCATTCATGAAATCCCTACCTGTCTGTGTTAATAACCTTATCCTATCAACATACATATCACTGTTAACTGCTCCAACCCTCCCAATCTCTCCATCTTCATGAATACGTCTGTGCCCTACAGCTCTCCACATTTCTGTAACCTCCTGTGGCTCTGTGGTCCTCCCTCCTGGTGAAACCACCTCAGGTCCCCACAACCCTCCCAATCTGGGTCGTCCTCTCCAGATCAGACCATTGGTGTCTCTGTTACCTCCGACAATCCTAGCAAACCCTACCTATTTGTGTCTCTTCATTCAGATCTCATCTTCGCCAGCTTTCCAAAATATCTTTCTGCCATTGTAACCTTCACTATTTAGAACATGGAACAGTACAGCATAGTACAGGCACTTCAGCCCTCAATGTTGTGCCTTTTATCCTACTCTAAGATCAATCTAACCTGCAGACCATTCAAAGAACAAAGGAAATCACAGCACAGGTACAGGCTTTTCAACACTGTAGGCCTGCGCCGATCCAAATCCTCTGTCTAAACCCGTCGCCTATTTTCTGAGGATGTGCACCCCTTTGCTCCCTGCACATTCATGCATCTCTATAGATCCATCTTAACTGATATTATCGTTTCCACCTGTACCTCCTCTGCTGCCAAAGTGTTCCAGGCCCCCACCACCCTCTGCATAAAGATATTTCCATGCATATCTGCCCTAAAACTTTCCCCTCTCACTGTGAACTCGTCACGCCAAGTAATTGAGTTTCGCACACTGGGGGAAAAAAAGCTTCTTGCTTTCCAACTTGTCTATACATCCCATGATTTTGTAGACCTCACTCAGGTCCCCAACCAACTTTCGTCTTTCTACTGAAAATAATCTGAATCTATTCAATCTCTCCTCATTGCTCGCGTCCTCCATATCAGGCAACATCCTGGTGAAGCTCCTGTTTACCCTCTCCAGATCATGCATATCCTTTTGGTAATGTGGGGACCAGACTTGTACATAATAATCTAAAGGTGGCCGAACCAAAATCCTATACAACTGCAACATTACCTGCCAACTTTTGTACTCTATGAAGGAAAGCATGCCGTATGCCGTCTTGACGACTTTACTGACCTGCATTGCCAGGTTCAAGGAACAATGGACCTGAATACCCGGATATCTCTGTTCATCAATTTTCCACAGGACTTTTCCAGTTACTGTATAGTTCTCTTTTGTATTGGATCATCCGAAATGCATTACCTTGTATTTGCCCGGATTGAAATCCATCTGCCATTTCTCTGCCCGCTTCTCCAATCTATTTATATTCGGCTGTGTTATCTGACAGTCCCTTCTCTCTCTGCTACTCCACTCATCTTAGTGTCATCTGCAAACTTGCGAATCAGGCAACTGATACCTTCTTCCAAATCATTGACCAAATCAGTGGTCCCAGCATGGATCCCTGTGGAACACCACTGGTCACGAGTCTCCTTTTTCAGAAATTCATTTTGCTATCTTTCATGTGTCTATCAAAAAGTTACCTAAATGTCCCTATTGTATCTGCCTATACCATCAACACTAGCAATACATTCCACTCACCCACCACACTCTGTGTAAAGGAGCAACCTCTGACATCTCCCCTCAACGTTTCTCCAATTACTTAACAATTTTGCCTCCTAGTTATAGGCATTTTCGCAATGGGAAAATTCTCACACCACCCACTCTATGTATGCCTGTCATCATCTCGTACACCACTATCAAGTCAGCTCTCATACTTCTTTTATTCCAAAGAGAAAAGCCCTGGCTCCCCCAACCTTTACTCATTACACCTCCCCTCCAGTTCAGACAGCATCCTGATAAGTCTCCTATGCACCCTCTCCAAAGCTTCTACATCTTTCTGATAATGAGGTTACCAGAACTGAGTGCAATATTCCAAATGTAGTGTAACCAGGATTGTACAGAGCTGTAGCATTACCTCACGGCTCTTAAACTTAATCCTGCTGCTAATGAAAGCTGGCACATCATAAGCCTCCTTAACATCCTTATCAACTTGTCCCCAGTGGAGAAGAGATGGAGAGATTGAATGGCTTATCACAGAGCGCTTTACAGAACATCTTCAGGACACCTGAAAATCAACCCCGCCGACAAATTGCCGTACGTTTCAACTCCCTCCCAATCTGCTGAGGACATGCAGGTCCTGGGCCACCTCACCGCCACCCCCTCACCACTCGACGCCCGGAGGAAGAACACCTCATCTTCGGGCTCGGAAAACTTCAACCCCAGGGCATCAATGTGCACCTCACCAGTTTCCTCATTTCCCCTTTCCCCACCTCACTCCAGTTACAACCTTCCAGCTCAGTACTTCCCTCATGACCTGTCCCAACTGTCAATCTTCTTTCCCACCTATCCGTTCCACCCTCCTCTCCGACCTAACACTCTTACCCTCATCGCCATACACCTATTGCACCCTCAGCAGCCTTCCCCACAGCCCTTCTATTTACCTCTTCAAGCCCGAGGCTCCCATCCTTATTCCTGACGCAGGGCGCCATCCCGAAACATCGATTTTCCTGCTCCTTGGATGCTGCCTGACCGGCTGGACCTTTCAAGCCGCACACTCTCAACTCTGACATCCAGCATCTGCAGACCTCACTGTTACCTCTTTATCAGATGAGCCAATGAAGTGAGGAATGGCAGATGGAGATTAATTTAGATAAATGCGAGGTGCTTCATTTTGGAAAAGCAAATATTCGCAATGACCTCAATGGTAAGGGGTCCCAGGGAGAGTTGCTGAACAAAGAAACCTTGGAGTGCCGGTTCATAGCTCCTTGAAAGTGGGGTAGCAGGTAGGTAGGATTGTGAAGAAAGTGTTTAGTATGCTTTCCTTTTTGGTCAGAGTATCGAATACAGGAGTTGGGAGGTCATCTTGCGGCGGTACAAGACACTGGTTAGGTCACTTTTGGAATATTGCATGCGATTCTAGTCTCATTCCTATTGGAAGGATGTTGTGAAACCTCAAATGGTTCAGAAAATATTTCCAAGGATGTTACCCGGGTTGGAGGATTTCATCTACAAGGAGATGCTGAATCGACTTGGGCTGTTTTCCCTGGAGTGTCAGAGGCTGAGGGGTGACCTTATAGAGGTTTACAAAATCAGGAAGGGCAAGGATAGAATAAACAAACAAGGTCATTTCTCTGGGGTGGAGGAGTCTAGAACGAGTGGTCATAAGTTCAGGGCAGAGAGGTGAAAGATTTGAAAGGGACCTGAGTGGAAACTGTTTCACGCACAGGGTGTTGTATGTATGGAATCAACCGAGAGAGGAAGTGATGGAGGTTGGTATAATTAGAGCATTTAAAAACGCATCTGGATTGGGATATAAAGAGGAAGGGTTTAGTGGGATATGTGCCGGTAAATGGAGCTAAAATGTTTATGGTATCTGGTCGCCGTGGATGAATTGGACCTAGGGATCTGTTTCTCTATTGTACATCTGTATCACTCTCTGACTCTAATTGTTTTCCACTATCCATTTGCAGCCTGACATTTCAGTCTATTTCCCCTGTTCAACTTGGTCAGTTCTCCTCTCAAACTCATGTAATTGGCTTTATTTCTGAAGCTCGGATGTGCTTTATGGTTTCTTGAAAACCTGATAATCTCTTTGAATTCCATATATTGCAATCTCCTGGAGGATCTCTGTGTGACATCACACCTTCACTCAGCTTCATCAAAAAAAGTTCGATCTGAGATAGTGACATACCAAGCCATTTGCACAATATGAAACACTGACAAAAACATTCAGAGGAGCTCGGATAATATCACTCTTGCAGGGTGACTGTCCCAGATCATGCAAAATTGAAGTCTCCCAAAATTATTATAATGCCCTTGTTACAAATTCCGATGAATTCCTGTTTAATGCAGAGATGAACAATGAAATGCTGCTAGCCAGCCTAAAAGAAAAGTTCTTCTGCTTGCGTTTATGACACATGGGACCCGGTATTCACATTGAGGCTGATTCAGCCACATCATGGAAGGCCAAATGTTGTCTCTGTAATGCCTTTTTAATTTGATTACTGTCAGGGTTATCCATCCTGTACTCCTATTCTGCCTGAGATTCCACAAGGTTGTGAACCGTTCAATATTTATGTTTTACCTTTTGTTCACCCTGTAACTATGTCTCACTGCTGTCTAAATCCCATTTATCTCTGTGTCACAAGTCTATGACCTGATTGCAGATATTTTGGCAATTCCAAAAGAAACATCATTGTAATTTACTCTTTCCCACAATGTCCTGTCACAGCCCAATTCACAGCTGTACTGTTTTAGTTAAACTCTGTCCCTCCCTGTTCCTTCCTGCTTGCCTTCATCCACATTCCCATGCTGTTCTGATAAGTCACTTTTTCTCTTTGGATTTAGAAATTCCCTTTCACCTGAACCCTGTTCCTGCATCCTGTCTGTCAGTGTAAAGCCCTGTCCATAAACCTACCGACATGATGGACCAGGGCACTGCTCCTAGCAGGGTTGTTTTTAATTCACTTCTAGGATATTGCTGTCTCTGGCTGGCCAGCATTTCATTCCCAACCTGGAGCTGCCCTTGAGCTAGGCTATTAGACAAGGTAGTTTAGAGTCAACCCCATTGGTCTGGGTCTGGAGTCATATGTAGGTCAGACCAGCTGCCTGCCAATGATTTCTTCCCTGAAAGCATATTGAGCATTCAGATGGGTATCCCTGCCACCGGTATTAAACTCTGGATGAGCAGTCCAGTGAGAGTAACACTATGCCATCTCATGTCCCACTGATAACTCTCTCATCCCTGAGCACTGATCCCAGTGTACCATGAATCAAATCCCTTCACCTTGATAGTGATTTGATCCTGACACCTACCTGCACTCTGGTGCTATCACTCAGTATCTCTCCATGTGATATCTCTCACCATGTGGGTTTAATTTACGCCGGTTTTGCAGCTTTTGCAGCTACTACAGATCCTGAGCCAACAGAAGTCTTCACTCCAGGGAGACGGGCAGCACGGGCCAGGGATGGAGACTTGCATTTTCCAGATCTCTGTGGGACTCGGTGCCATTCTCCATGTATAACCCTCACTGTATCAGTCTAATTTCCCACTCTGTCTATTTCTCTCTCTCCTATAGGTACTCAAGAAGGTCCTGACTCAGCAAAATTCCCAATTCATGTTTCGTTCATCACCACATTGAAGACAGTTTGTAAGCCAGAGAGATGGACAGTGAGATCTGGAGCCTTCAGTAAATACTGCAGCGAGGTAAGATCACTCACTGTGAACATAGCGTAGCGTATTTGAGGGATCGAACTTTGGTCCGGAAGACATGACATAGATACAGTGTGGAAGGGTGAACACAGAACATGACGTGCAAACCCCACTCTGTTGTTTACTTTCATCTCTGCTGTTATGAGCCATCCTGTGTCAATATAGGAAGTTGCCAGTTATCAATCCAGGCGTGTGCTGTCTCAGTGAGGATCAGTACAACAGAGGGGAAAACAGGCCTCCCCCACGGAGATGGCATTGAATCCTGTGATCTTTCTGTTCTGTATTCCCTCTTTCACACTGTCTCTTGTCGAGTGATACAATCATGCAGAAAGGAGACATACTTTTCGGTCGTACTTATTTGTGCCAGTGTCTTGAATGCTTGTAATTCCCAATAAATTTCCTATTTTTGTAACCTCCACCCCTCCCATGATCCTGCTGTATATTTGAAACCTACTCCAATGCTGCCGACTCTCTCTGTGTAAATTGGTCCAGTCTCGATAACATGCCCAATCTCCATAATTTCATCCTGCACTCCCTACAATAACCTCTATTTCTATAGTCTTGCACAATACTTACTGTACCCCCATCTCTGTAAAACCCTTCAGCCTGCACCAGAATACCCACCCGTGATCCTTCCTCAAGCCCCAAGAGGACATGATATCACTGTTGCCTTCTGCAGGCCCGATCACATTTCTCCCTTCTGGCCTATAGCACCACACGACCTCAGTAACCTTCTCCCATCCCGACCGATCTTCTTTTCTGTATAAACACCTCCAGACATTTTTCAAGCCACAACAGCACTCCACATCTCTGTTTGCTCCTCCACTCCCTATATATTTCCCAGCACCTCAAACATTCTCTCTTTGCGTAATTCTGCAATTTGGGTCGATATGGTGGCTTAGTGGTGAGCAATGGTGTCTCACAGCACCAGGGACCCAGGTTAGATTCCAGCATTGCGTGACTGTCAGTGTAGAGTTTGTACTTTAGTCCTGTGTCTGCGTGGATTCCCTCCGGGTGCTCGGCTTTCCTCTCACAATCCAAAGGTGTGCAGGTCAAGTGGATCGGACATTCTAAGTTGCCCATAGTGTGAGATGCATTGTCAGTGAGAAGTAAGGCTGGGTGGGTTTAGAACGTTGGTGTGGTCTTGTTGTGCCGAAGTTCCTGTCCCATGCTGTAGGGAATCGAATCTAAACTCTCCCTCTGCTTTCCATATTACTGTCCCTAAATATATCCCTCTATCCATAAACAACCCCAAACTCTTCAAACCTCCCAGTCCCTGTGAACTTCCACATCCCTCCTTTACTTTGTAAACATTTCCAGTCCTGAAACACTCTAAAAATGTTAACATTCCACAATCCTCCCTATCTGTGTTAACTTCACAGGTCCCTGCAACATCTGTGGAACCAATATCAATGCTTGTGACTCTCCTGATCAGTTTCTACAAGACTTACTCTCGATGTAACATCCACCCATCGCTATCACCAGCCCTATCAATGTAATCTCCTCCAGTCTCCCCACCAATCTAATCATGTCCATACCCTTCTCCAGCTCTTACACCCCTATCTGTGTAAATGTTGCACTCCCCTACAATCATCCCTAATGCAGAAACGTCCTCCAGTGTGTGCAATGCTCTCTATCCGTGTTAGTGTCTCCAGGCTCTATTGCTGTTCCTGTCTCTGTAAGCTCTGGCAGATTGTCCAGCTTTCCGGTCCATATAATTTCCAGGACCTCGGCATCCGGCATCAGCAAATGTCTTCATTAACTACAGCTTTCCATATCTCTGTTTGTTCCTCAATTCTAAACAACTCTTTCAGTATCCGTAAATAGCACCATTCCGTAAAATAATCCCTGTCTGCGTAAACTGCCCAAAACCTATACTGAAAAGCCTCACTGTCATTTTGATCACTTGTAGTCCCTTCAGATCTCCCTGTATCTTTCCTGATTCCATTGAATACAAATTATCTCATGTTATAACTCCTCTAACTCATATGTTACTCCCCATCTTTGTGATATCCTTCAGTTGCTGCAATTCTCATCCTTTATTTCCAGTGCTTCCACTCCCCCGATCGATGTCAGTTTATTGATCCCTTGCAGCACGTTTAACACTTGCAGCCGCCTGAAACTCTTCAATGCACCCTATCGCAGTACCTTCCTCAAATACTACAGCTCACTGTCTTTGTAATATCTTCCAGTATCTGCAACCCTGTTGATTTCTATAATCTCGTCCAGAACAACACTCCACATCTCTGTGCAACTGATGGGAATGCTGCAAACCTGCCTTCGCAGATCTCACTAACTCTCTGAATTCCTGAAGCCCTACAATCCTCAGTATCTCTGGCTTCTCCAATCCCTACACTTCTCCCTGGCTGTGTGAACAGATCCAGCCCCTTCAAGCCTCCCTATCTCACTCACTCCTGCAGCTCCAACTTTTATCCATGTCAGTGTAATTCCCAGCACCAACATTCTTACCGGTCTCTATAAACTCTTGCAGCTCCAACTAACACGAATATCTGTGTAATCTCCAATCCCAACAACCCTCCCAGTCTCTGTATCTCCTGAAACTCCAACAGCCACCCCAATTCGTGTGATCTTCAGTCCATCAAGTCCTCCCTTTCTCTATAAGCTCGTGTAGCTCCAACTACCACCCCATCTGTTTTATGTCCAGTCCGTCCAATGGTCCCTCTCTCTAGAAACTCCTGCAGCTACAAATACCATTCCATCTGTCTAATCTCCAGTGCCTACAGCTTCCCTTTCTCTAAAAAAACTTCTGTAGCTTCAAATACCACCAATATCTGTGTGATCTCCAGTCCCAACAACCCTCCCAGTCTCTGTAGCTACTGAATCTCCAACTATCACCCCAATCTGTGAAATTTCCAGTCCCCATGTCCCTCCCGATCTCTTTCAGGACTGATAACACTGTTACCTTCCTTGACATCCTTCAGCCCTACAGTCCATCTGATCTCTAACCCCCAACAGTGATGTATAACCACCCGAACTGTGTAACGTCCTCCAGTCTCTACAACCCAGCTTTTCTCTGTCCGCTTCCCTGGTGTCTGCATTGCCCTTTATCTCCGGTACAGATCCTTGCTCAGGGACACACTGTCTCAGAACCGAATCTGTAAGAACGCAAGAATCTTCGGTGTATCAATATTTTTGCCTCAATTTCTAAATTTTTACGACTGCAAATTCAACGTACTCCACCTCTTCTCATCAATATCCCTCCATTTCGAAGATCAGCCTGGTGAACCTTCTCTGGGCTGCCTCCAATGCAAGGACATTTTCCCTCCATATAGGGGACCAAACCTGTTCACAGTGTTCTCAGTGTGAGCTGATTGGAGTCTTCTATAGTTGTCACAAGATTTCCCTTTTTTTTGTCCATTCCCTTTGGAATCAATGCCAGCATTCCATTTGTCATCTCTATGTCCTGCTGGCCCTCTATGCCACCTTTCTGAGATTTTTACACAAGGATTCCCAGGTTACTCCGTTGTGTAGCTTGATCTGAAACCAAGAAGTGATAGCAATAATCAGGAGAGTGCTATAATGTAAGGGAAACGATATGTCAGAAATGATAATTGCACACTTAGAAAGCTATGGAAAAAGCGCAGTCCATAAGACAATCATTTATAAAAGTAGGATTAGGCCATTCAGTCCAAGAACAACCTTCAATGATGCAAGGATGAAGCTGGGAACCTTTCAACAGGGCCAGTGAAATGTTAGCTTTGAATAGTGTGAACCAGGTCAGATGGATCTGTCATTATGGAGATGGGACTGCAGTGTGACTACAACGGAAATCTGAATAAACAAACTTTTTTCCGATTTCTACAGGAAGGATAAATAGGCCAACACAGTGAAGTAGCATTGTGTATAAAGCATGGGATCAGTATTATTGTGATGCTAATCAATTCACACACTGCTCCTCCCTACCCTCACCCCTCATCCCTGCGTATTGATCCTATCACATTTTGGTAACCTTTGAAAACTTCAGAAAATAGCAGTATAGAGATGATCACTCTGTCCACTGTCTGCATTGGACAAGATGTAACGTTGCATTTTAAATTCCTAGTTCTGTCTACGCGGATACTATAGGACTTCAGCTGCAGATCCCGGCACTTCTTAAAAATGGTTTGAGAGTTTCTGCCTCTACTCCGCTTCCATGTGTGCCTCCCAGATCCCGACCATATTCTGAGTGAAATACCAACTTTCCTCACCACTTTTCTGATATTTCAGCCAATTATATTAAATATTCACCAGTGGTGAAGCAGTTTACCAACAGGAACAAGATGTTATTTCCCTCTTTACCCAGGCCCCTGACAGCATGTACACCCCAATCAAATCTCCTCTCAGCATTGTCCATTCTTATCTTTCCCCAGAACTGCACTTCCACTGTCACAGGGTAAGGAATCTCTTCTGTACCCTTTCCAGTCCAATTCCATCCTTCCTTGTGATGGGGTGACCAGAACTGTACGCAGTCCACAAGCTGTGAATGAACTCATTATTTATGCAGTTCCAGCATAAGCTTCCTACTCTGAAATTCTGCCCTTTGGCTGATCGAGGAAATGATGCTATTTTCTAAATTAACGAGACTATTGATGTTTCCAGCTACCTTCATTTATCCGCCCACACAGATTATGTTCTCATTTATTGTACATTCCTCTCTATTGCTGATGTCCCCAAATGCCTTGCCTTGCACTTTTTTGGGTTGTTTGCTCCATTCACCTGGACCCCATAGTTTCTGTTTTTAAACAGTCTGCCATGGGCTCTCTTGTCAAATCCAAGTAAGTCACATGCAGTTCCAAGTTAATGCCTCAGACCAACACAGTCAGATTAATTACACACAATCTTCCTTGAACAAATCCAGACCGACTGTCCTGGAATCCCTGGGACTTCCTCAGTGACCGTTTATCCACTTTCTCAGAATTCCAGCCGCGATCTATTCAGGCAGTCCACATTAAACAAAATTGCAGTATTAGCATTCACCAGGTCTTCAGCACTGTTCCTGCATCCAGGGAGGATTGGATAATGTAGGTAACTGTAAAGCAGGAGATTTTCCCCAGTTCCTTTTAACAGTCTGGGACATTGTGTTACCTCTTTTAAAGGACTTGAATCTCCTTTATAATTCTCCGCTCCAATTTTGTTGCTCCCAATGTTTCACACTGCATCCCTATTTTGATTCAGACAGACAGAGACCTAAACCACCTTGTGATTTGGCCAATTCTCATTTTAGTTAGGTTTTATGGATGGTTTCTATCGCAAGGTGAAGTTCATTTTCTCATGATACCATCCTCAATCTGCCACATTAACTACCCTCCCAGCCCACGTGGTTATCTTCTCAACTGACACTTACACGATGATTTTCCCCTTCGTCATAACAACCATCCACTGCCTGGATATCCCCAAATGCACTTGCCTCCCTGTTCCAGGTGCCATTAGTAAAAAGTCATTACACTCTTAGGTTGTCAATCCGAAACTGCCCGAGACATTACAGAGGGAGTGAAACTGGGTTTTGACTGTGAGACTAAGTCGCTGAGGTTCTGGTGGATGGCATGGTGCACGACAGGGACATTATCTTCCTCCAAAACTGGCAGGGGAGGCCATGATACGATACCCTGCCAGCTTGGTTGGAGGTTGACCCCTGTGTCAGTGAGGTGCCAGCCTTCTTGGTGAATGCCAAGCAGTGTTGGAAGGAGGTCAGTGACCTTCTCCACTCCACCAAGGTAAGTACCAACATCTGCACTGTGTTAGCTCGACCTCACTGTCTCTCTGTCACTGCACCCATACCCAACAAAGGCTCATGTTCTCCCATTCTCACTGAATGCAGCACCTTCTCTCGGTCTGTAACAGCTGTTACAAACAATTTCACCTCCCATAATACCGCTTGGTAATTGTAACATTTCGGAAGGAACCACTCCACACGAGACCAGAAAGAGCTAAGAGGGATACGGGGCTCCCAACATTCAGCTACTCACCCCATCACAGGGGAAGGATCTTGACCCGAACAACCACAAGAGGCTGACTGACTGTGTCCAAACTCCCAGACTGGATCTGAAACTCCCCTAGACTCAGTGTGCTGGGCACCGTGACTGTCTGTGGACAATGATATCAAGCTTCCTGGATTTGTATCTGTGCTAAACACCAAAACAATACAGCAGACGGGTGAACCTGTCAGCTCTGGCTGAGGGCAGGGTAAGGCAAGGAAATAATTCTGAGAGCATTCAAGTCATTCAAAGTGAGTGTGTACAAACACAGAGTGAGCAGCCCAGAGGGACAGTCCATGAGCTGGGTGTGTGTGCCTGAGCTCAGTGTCCTTGCACCAGCATTGCAATGACAGTTGTCAGCGCACCCTGAGGTGCAGCATTGAAGTACAGAAGCGTATTGTTAGTGGTCGGAGATGTGCTGGGAATGCATGATGAAGCTGGCATGTGTCAGGTGTCGGCATTGGTGGGTGTGGAGTACATGAAGCTTCCCCCGAGACGTTGGTGTACAGGATAGAAGTCTGCAGGAGTGAGCGGCGAGATGGAGTCACCAGTTACCTGGTCTGACTTTCATGTCACATTCTCTATATTCAGTTTCCGCAAGGTGGGGGAGGATATGAAGCTGCAAGTTGATGAGGGGAGGCATCCACAATAAGGTGGCTGTTGACCACTAGTAATCACTCAGTGAGCATCTCGCCACTCCCGCGCTCAAATCTTGTCTTAAAATTCAGTCCAGTACAGGAACAGGCCCTTCAGCCCAGCAAGCCCGCGATGACACATGATGTCTTTCTAATGTTCAAGCAAAATTTTTGCTTCGACACACTCTATGTCATTCTGTTCCCTACTTACTCATACTTGTGAGACGATCCCTCTGAAACCTTGCGATATTGAATTCTTCCCCTCTATCAGTGCATTCCAGGCTCTTTCACATTCTGTCCAAAAGGAAAAAAAACTGACCTATCGCATCTCCTGAACTTTTTCCCTTTTACCTAAAACCTACGGTCCTGAGTAATTGATATTTCTACTCTGGGGGTGGGGGGGGGGGATGTGGAAGCCTCTAACTGTCCTTCTATCTATGCCCCTGATAATTTTGTAAATATCAATCAGGTAGCCCCACAGCTAATGATGCACAGGTGCGCACGAACCACGTGTGTTCAATTTCTCCTTCTGGTTCTTACCCTCCAACCCAGACAACATGCCGGTAAAACTTTTCCATACCCTCTCCAACACCTCATCATCGTGTGGCAAACAATAATATACACGATATTCTAAATGTACCTCGAAATAAGTTTCTCTGCAGCTGCTATATGACCTGCTAATTTTCATACTGCATGCTCCGATGCCTGTCTGAAAGTTTGCCGTCAGTCTTCTTGATCACCCTATCCACCCGTGTTACCACTTTCATGAAACTGTCGAGGTGCACACCAAGATCCCTTCGGATGTTGATACGACCAGTAGTTTTTCCATCCACTTTATACTTCTCTCCTGCATTAGACCTTCCAAAATGCATCACGTCACAATTGTCCAAATAAAGTTACATTTGCGTTTTCTTTGTCCAAGTCTGCAGATGACCTATATCCTGCTGTATTCTCTGGCAATCATCCTCACAATCTGCAACCCCGCCAACTATTTACAGATCTCCATTCACAAAAAAAACTGTTCCACCACTACTCTGTCTTCTGTGGCCGAGCAGTTCTCAATCCATCTTACTAACTGACCACTGATCCCATTTCCCTTCATCTTCTGTATGAGCCTGCCATACGGAACCATATCAAAGGCCTTGCTAAGGTCCAAATGACTAACATCCAGCCCCATGCCCTCATCAATCAATTTTGTCACGTCCTCAAAATAATCAATCAAGTTTGTGAGACATGATCCTCCCCATGCAACTGTGTTCGCCTGTTTCAAGTAAGTCCATACCAGACTACTGTTGGAGCTTCACTCATTCAGACAAGTGATTATTCCATCATATTCCTGACTTGAACCTTGGAGAGTAGATTAGATTCCTTACAGTGTGGAAACAGGCCTTCGGCCAAAACAGCCCACTTTACCCCTCCAGAGAGTAACACACCCACACCATTTGCCTATGACTAAAACACTTCGCAATTTAATGTGGCCAATTCACCTGTACTGCACAACATTGGACTGTCGTAGGAAACCCATGCAGACACGGGGGAATGTGCACCCACCACACAGATTGTCACCAAAAGTCAAAATCGAACCCAGGACCTTGGAGCTGTGAGAGTGCAGTGCTAATCACTTGATAGATCCCGTAGACTGGGAGGTATGTTGGGCCAGGCCGATTACTGTACAGTGGGAGGTATGTCAGGCCGTGATGGTTACTGTACAGTGGGAAGAATGTCGGGCTGTGTTGGTTACTGTAGAGGTATGTTGGGCAGTGATGCTCACTTGTACATTGGGAGGTATGTCAGACCGTGATGTTAAGTGTACATTGGGAGTTATGTCGGGCCGTGATGGTTACTGTATAGTGGGAGGTATGTCGGGGAGTGATGGTCACTGTACAGTGGGAGGAATGTCGGGCAATGATGTTTACTGTACAGTGGGAGGTATGTCGGGTGTGATGGCTCCTGAAGAGTCGGCGGTATGTCGGGCAGTGATGGTTACTGTACAGGGGATGTATCTCGGGCCGTGATGGTTACTGTGCAGTGGGAGGTACGTCGGGCAGTGATGGTAACTGTACAGTGGGAGGGATGTCGGGGTGTGATGGTTACAGTACAGTGGGAGGTATGTCGGGCCGTGATGGTTACGGTACAGTGGGCGGTATGTCAGGCCGTGATGGTTACTTTGCAGTGGGAGGTATGTCGAGCAGTGATGGTTACTGTACATTGGGAGGTATGTCGGGGTGTGATCGTTAATGTACAATGGGAGGTATGTCGGGGTGTGATGATCACTCTACTCTGGGAGGGATGTAGGGCCATGATGGTTACTGTACAGTGGGAGATATGTCAGGCAGTGATGGTTACTGTACACTGGGAGGTATGTCGGACAGTGATGGATACTGTACAGTGGGAGGGATGTCGGGCCGTCATGGTTACTGTACACTGGGAGGTATGTTGGGCAGTGATGCCTACTGTACATTAGGAGGTATGTCGGGCCGTGACAGTTACTGTATAGTGGGAGTTATGTTCGGCGTGATGGTTCATTTACAGAGGGAGGTACGTCGGGTGTTGTGGTCACTGTATAGTGGGAGGGATGTCGGGCCGTGATGGTTACTGTTCACTGGGAGGGATTTCGGACCGTGATGGTTACTGTGCAGTGGGAGGTATGTCGGGCAGTGATAGTTACTGTACAGTGGGAGGTATGTCAGGCCGTGATGGTTACTGTACGTAGTGATGGTTACTGATCAGTGGGAGATCTGTCAGGCCATGATGGTTACTGTACATTGGGAGGTATTTTGGGCCGTGACAGTTACTGTACCGTGGGAGGTGTGTCGTGCCGTGATGGTTACTGTACAGTGGGAGGTTGTCAGTCCCGGCTGGCTTATGTGCAGTGGGAGTTATGTCGGGTGATGATGGTTACTGTGCAGTTTAAGGTATGTTGGGCAGTGATGGTTACTGTACAGTGAGAGGTATGTCAGGCCGTCATGGTTACTGAACAGTGGGAGGTAGGTCGGTCAGTGATGGTTACTGTACAGTGGGAGGTATGTCGGGCGGTGACGGTTACAGTCCAGTGGGAGGTATGCCGTGCCGGGATGGTTACTGTACAGTGGGAGGTATGTCAGGCCGTGATGGTTACTGTACAGTGGGAGGTTGTCAGTCCCGGCTGGCTTCTGTGCAGTGGGAGGTATGTCGGGTTATGATGGTTACTGTGCAGTTTAAGGTATGTTGGGCAGTGATGGTTACTGTACAGTGAGAGGTATGTCAGGCCGTGATGGTTACTGTACAGTGTGAGGTATGTCGGGGTGTGATGGCTACTGTTTAGTCGGAGGTATGTCGGGGTCTGATGATCACTGTACAGTCGAAGGTATGTCAGGTAGTGATGGTTACTGTACAGTGAGAGGTACATCCAGCCGTGCCGATTACTGCAAAACTAGAGGTATGTCAAGCGTGATGGTTAATGTAGAGTGGGAGGTATGTCACGGTGTGACGGTTAATGTACAGTGGCAGGTATGTCGGTGTGTGATGGTCACTGCACTGTCTGCACCAACCCCCACCTTTTCCTCCGCTACATGGATGACTGTATCGGCGCTGCCTATTGCTCCCACGAGTAGGTTGAACGGTTCATCCACTTTACCAACACCTTCCACAGTCTACGTTCGGGACACCACCCAAGCTCTCCCCCTCCTCCATGATTTTTGTTTCCCCGGTTCCCAACGCCTTATCTTCACCATGGACATCCAGTCGCTGTACACCTCCATCCCACATCACGAAGGACTCAAAGACCTCCGCTTCTTCCTTTCCTGCCCGGCCAATCAGTACCCTTCCACTGACACCCTCCTTTGACTGACTGAACTGGTCCTCACCCTGAGCAACTTCTCTTTCCAATCCTCCTTCTTCCTCCAAACCAAAGGAGTTGCCATGGGCACCCGCATGTGTCCCAGCTATGGCTGTCTCTTCGTAGGATATGTGGACCAGTCCATCTTCCACAACCTCACTGTCACCACCCCCCACCTTTTCCTCCGCTACATCGATGACTGTATCGGCGCTGCCTCGTGCTCTCACGAGGAGGTTTTACAGTTCATCCTCTTTAGCAACACCTTCCACCCCGACCACAAATTCACCTGGACCGTCTCAGACTCCTCCCTCCCCTTCAGAGGCCTTTCCATTTCTATTTCAGGTGACTGAATCAACACGGACATCTACTATAAACCGACTGACTTCCACAGCTACCTAGACTACACCTCCTCCCACCTAGCCCCCTGTAAAAATGCCATCCCATATTCCCAATTCCTTCGTCTCCGCTGCATCTGTTCCCAGGAGGACCAGTTCCAATACCATACATCCCAGATGGCCTCCTTTTTCAAGGACCGCAGGTTCCCCCCAGACGTGATAGACGATGGCCTCCACGGCATCTCCTCCACTTCCCGCTCCTCCGTCCTTGAACCCCGCCCCTCCAACCGCCACCAGGACAGAACCCCACTGGTTCTCACCTACCGCCCCACCAACCTCCATATACAGCATATCATCCACCGTCATTTCCGCCACCTCCAAATGGACCCCACCACCAGGGATATATTTCCCTCTCCTCCGCTATCAGTGTTCCGAAAAGACCACTTCCTCCGTGACTCCCTCGTCAGGTCCACACCCCCCACCAACCCAACCTCCACTCCCAGCACCTTCCCCTGCAACCGCAAGAAATGCAAAACTTGCGCCCACACCTCCTCCCTTAGTTCCCTCCAAGGCCCCAAGGGATTCTTCCATATCCGCCAAAAATTCGCCTGCACCTCCAAACACATCCTCTATTGCATCCGCTGCACCCGATGTGGCCTCCTCTATGTTGGGGAGATAAGCCACCCACTTGTGGAACATTTCAGGGAACACTTCTGGGACACCCGGACCAACCAACCCAACCACCCCGTGGCTCAACACTTTAACTCCCCCACCCACTTCACCAAGGACATGCAGGTCCTTGGACTCATCCATCGCCAGACCATAACAACACGACGGTTGGAGGAAGAGCGCCTCATCTTCCCCCAGGAACCCTCCAACCACAAGGGATGAACTCAGATTTCTCCAGTTTCCTCATTTCTCCTTCCGCTCACCTTGTCTCAGTCGAATTCCTCGAACTCAGTACCGCCCTCCTAAACGGCAATCTTCGTCCTGACCTCTCCGCCCCCACCCCACTCTGAGCTATCACCCTCACCTTGACCTCCTTCCACCTATCAAATCTTCATCGCCCATACCCAAAGTCCCCCCTCTCTCCCTTTTATCTTAGCCTGCTGGACACGCTTTCCTCATTCCTGAAGAAGGTTTTATGCCTGTAACGTCGAATTTCCTGTTCCTTGGATGCTGCCTGACCTGTTGCGCTTTTCCAGAAACACATTTTCAGCACAGTCTGAGATTTGTCAGGCCGTGATGGTGACAGTAAATTGGAAGGCATGTTCGGGTATGGTGGTTACTGCACAGTGGGAGGTATGTCAGGCTGTGATGGTTACTATGCAGTGAGAGGTATGTCGGGGTGTGACAGATAATGTACAATGGGAGATACGTCGGGGTGTGATGGTCACTGCACAGTGGAACGTATGTCAGGCCGTGATGATTACTATACAGTGGGAGGTATGTCAAGCCGTGATGGTTACTGTACAGTGGGAGGTATGCCAGTCCGTGATGGTTAATGTAGAGTGGGAGGTAATTTGGGGTGTGGTGGTTACTGTAACAGTGGGAGGTATGCCGGGCAGTGATAGTTACTGTGCAGTGGGAGGAATGTCAGGCCGTGATGGTTACTGTACAGTGGGAGGTATGTCGGGGTGTGATGGATACTGTACAGTGGGAGGTATGTCGGGCCGTGACGGTAACTGTGTAGTGGGAAGTATGTCCGGGTGTGTCAGTTAATGTACAATGTTAGGTATGTCGGGTTTGTGATGGTTACTGTACAGTGGGAGGTATTTCTGGGTGTGATGGTTACTTTACTGTGAGAGGTTTGTCAGGCCGTGATGGTTACTGTACCATGGGAGGTATGTCGAGTAGTGATGGTTACTGTGCAGTGGGAGGTATGTCGGGTAGTGATGATAACTGTAAAGTGGGATGTATGTCGGGCAGTGATGGTTACTGTGCAATGGGTGGTATGTCGAGCAGTGGTGGTTACTATGCAGTGGGAGGTATGTCGGGCCATGATGGAAACTGTAAAACAGGAGGTAAGTCAGGCAGTGATGGTTACTGTACAGTGGGAGGTATGTCGGACGGTGACGATTACTGTACAGTGGGATGTAGATCAGGCCGTGATGGTCACTGAGCATTGGGAGGTATGTCGGGCAGTGGTGTTTACTATACAGTGGGAGGTATGTCGGGTAGTAATGGTTACTGTGCAGTGGGAGGTATGTCGGGTAGTGATGATAACTGTAAAGTGGGAGGTATGTCGGGCCGTGATGGTTACTGTACATTGGGAGGTATGTCGGGCCGTGATGGTTACTGAACAGTGGGAGGTTTGTCGGGCAGTGATGGTAACTGTGCAGTGGGAGGTATGTCTGGCCGTGATGGTTACTGTACAGTGGGAGGTATATCAGACCGTTATGGTTACTGTCTAGTGGGAGGTATGTCAGGCCATGATGGTTCCCGTGCAGTGGGAGGTATGTCGGACCGTGATGGTTACTGTACAGTGGGATGTATTTCGGGCCTTGATAGTTTCTGTACATTGGGTGGTATGTCGAGCAGTGGTGGTTACTATACAGGGGGAGGTATGTCGGGCCATGATGGAAACTGTATAATAGGAGGTAAGTCAGGCAGTGATGGTTAACGTACAGTGGGAGGTATGTCGGGTTGAGATGGGTACTGTGCAGTGGGAGGTATTTCGGTCAGTGATGGTTACTGTGCAGTGGAAGGTATGTCGGGGTGTGATGGTTACTGTACAGTGGGAGCTATGTCGGGCCGTGATGGTTACTGTACAGTGTGAGGTATGTCGGGGTGTGATGGTAACCGTGCAGTGGGAGGTATGTCGGGCAGTGATGGGAGCTGAACAGTGGGAGGTATGTCGGGGTGTGATGGTAACCGTGCAGTGGGAGGTATGTCGGGCAATGATGGTTACTGTACAGTGGGAGGTATGTCGGGTTGTGATGGTTACTGTGCAATGGAATGTATGTCGTGGTGTGATGCTTACTGAACAGTGGGAGGCAGGTCGGGAAGTGATGGTTACTGTACAGTGGGAGGTTAGTCAGACCGTGATTGTTACTGTACAGTGGGAGGTAAGTTGGGGTGTGATGGTTAGTGTACAATGGGAGGTACGTCTGTGTCTGATGGTTACTGTACAGTGGGAGGTATGTCAAGCCGTGATGGTTACTTTACAGTGGGAGGCATGACAGGCCGTGATGGTTACTGTACAGTTGGAGGTATGTCAGGCCGTGATGGTAACTGATCAGTGGTAGGTAAGTTGGGGTGTGATAGTTATTGAACTGTAGGAGGTATGTCGGGGTGTGATGGTTACTGTACAGTGGGAGGTATGTCGGGCCGTGACGGTAACTGTGCAGTGGGAAGTATGTCCGGGTGTGACAGTTAATGTACAATGGTAGGCATGTCGGGCTTGTGATGGTTACTGTACAGTGGGAGGTATTTCGGGGTGTGATGGTTACTTTACTGTGAGAGGTTTGTCGGAGTGTGATGGTTACTGCACAGTGGCAGGGATGTCGGGCCGTGATGGTTACTGTACAGTGGGAAGTATGTCAGATTGTGATGGTTACTGTACAGTGGGATGTATGTCGGGTAGTGATGATAACTGTAAAGTGGGAGGTATGTCAGATAGTGATGGTTACTGTGCAATGGGTGGTGTGTTGAGCAGTCGTGGTTACTATACAGTGGGAGGTATGTTGGGCCATGATGAAAACTGTAAAACAGGAGGTAAGTTCAGGCAATGCTGGTTACTGTGCAATGAGAGGTATGCCAGTCCGTGATGGTTACTGTGTAGTGGGAGGTATGTCGGACGGTGACAATTACTGTACAGTGGGGGGTAGATCAGACCGTGATGGTCAGTGAGCATTGGGAGGTATGTCGGACAGTGATGTTTCTGTACATTGGGTGGCATGTCAGGTAGTGATGGTTACTGTGCAGTGGGTGGTATGTCGAGTAGTGGTGGTTACTATACAGTGGGAGGTATGTCGGACCATGATGGAAACTGCATAGTAAGAGGTAAGTCAGGCAGTGATGGTTACTGTACAGTGAGATGTATGTTGGGTTGTGCTGGTTACTATACAGTGGGAGGTATTTTGTTCAGTGATGGTTACTGTGCAGTGGAAGGTTTGTCGGGGTGTGATGGTTACTGTACAGTGGGAGGTATGTCGGGTAGTGATGGTTACTGTGCAGTGGGGGGTATGTCGGGTAGTGATGATAACTGTACATTGGGAGCTTTGTCGGGCAGTGATTGTAACTGTGCAGTGGCAGGTATGTCTGGCCGTTATGGTTACTGTACAGTGGGAGGTATATCAGACCATAATGGTTACTGTCCAGTGGGAGGTATGTCGGGCCGTGATGGTTACTGTACAGTGGGAGGTATGTTGGGAAGTGATGGTTACTATACAGTGGGAGGTATGTCGGGGTGTGATGGTTACTGTAAAGTGGGATGTATGTCGGGCAGTGATGGTTACTGTGCAGTGGGAGGAATGTCAGGCCGTGATGGTTTCTGTACAGTGGGAGGTATGTCGGGGTGTGGTGGTTACTGTACAGTGTGAGGTATGTCGGGCCGTGACGGTAACCGTGCAGTGGGAGGTATGTCGAGCAGTGATGGTTACTGTGCAGTGGAAGGTATGTTGGGGTGTGTTGGTTACTGTATAGTGGGAGCTATGTCGGGTAGTGATGGTTACTGTGCTGTGGGAGGTATGTCGAGTAGTGATGATAACTGTAAAGTGGGAGGTAAGTCAGGCCATGATGGTTACTGTACATTGGGAGGTTTGTCGGGCAGTTATGGTAACTGTGCAGTGGGATTTTTGTCTGGCCGTGATGGTTACTGTACAGTGGGAGGTATATCAGACCGTCATGGTTAGTGTCCAGTGGGAGGTATGTCGGGCCGTGATGGTTACTTTACAGTGGGAGGTATGTTGGGAAGTGATGGTTACTATACAGTGGGAGGTATGTCGGGGTGTGGTGGTTACTGTACAGTGAGAGATATGTCGCCTTGTGATGGTAAATGTAAAGTGGGATGTATGTCGGGGAGTGATGGTTACTGTGCAGTGGGAGGAATGTCAGGCCGTGATGGTTACTGTGCAGTGGAAGGTTTGTCGGGGTGTGATGGTTACTGTACATTGGGAGGTATGTAGGGTTGTGATGTTTACAGTGCAACGGAATGTATGTCGGGGTGTGATGGTTACTGAACGGTGGGAGGTAGGTCGGTCAGTGATGGTTACTGTACAGTGGGAGGTTAGTCAGATCGTGATTATTACTGTACAGTGGGAGGTATGTTGGGGTATGATGGTTTGTGTAAAGTGGGAGGTATGATGGTTACTGTACAGTAGGAGGAATGTCAGGCCGTGATGGCTACTGATCAGTGGGAGGTAAGTTGGGGTGTGATGGTTACTGAACTGTGGGAGGTATTTCGGGGTGTGATGGTTACTGTACAGTGGGATGTATGTCAAGCCGTGATGGTTACTTTACAGTGGGAGGAATGTCAGGCCGTGATGGTTACTGATCAGTGGGAGGTAAGTTGGGGTGTGATGGTTACTGAACTGTAGGAGGTGTGTCGGGGTGTGATGGTTCCTGTACAGTGGGAGGTATGTCAGACCGTGATGGTAACTGTGCAGTGGGAAGTATGTCCGGGTGCGACAGTAAATGTACAATGGTACTGTACAGTGGGAGGTATGCTTGGTTGTGATGGTTACTGTACATTGGGAGGTATGTCGGGTAGTGATGGTTACTGTGCATTGGGAGGTATGTCGGGCCATGATGGTTCCTGTGCAGTGGGTGTATGTCGGGCCGTGATGGCTACTGAACAGTGGGATGTATTTCGGGCCGTGATAGTTTCTGTACATTGGGAGGTATGTCGGGGTGTGATCGTTACTGTACAGTGAGAGGTATGCCAGTCCGTGATGGTTACTGTGCAGTGGGAGGTACGTCGGACGGTGACGATTACTGTACAGTGGGAGGTAGATCAGGCCGGGATGGTCAATGAACAATGGGAGGTATGTCAGGCAGTGATGGTTACTGTACAGTGGGAGATATGTCGGGCCGTGATGGTAACCGTGCTGTGGGAGGTATGTCGGGGTGTGATGGTTACTGTACAGTGGGAAGTCTGTCGCGGTGTGATGGTTACTGTACACTGGGAGGCCTATGCAGGTGTGATGGTTACTGTACAGAGGGAGGTATGTCCGACCGTGATAGTTACTGTACATTGGGAGGTACGTCGGGTTGTGATGGTTACTGTGCAATGGAATGTATGTCGGGGTCTGATGGTTACTGAACAGTGGGAGGTAGGTCGGGCAGTGATGGTTACTGTACACTGGGAGCTTAGTCAGACCGTAATTGTTACTGTACAGTGGGAGGTAAGTTGGGGTGTGATGGTTACTGTACAGTGGGAGGTATTTCGGGGTGTGATGATTACTCTGCAGTGGGAGGTATGTAGGGTTGTGGTGGTTACTGTACAGTGGGAGGTATATTGGTCAGTGATGGTTAATGTGCAGTGGGAGGTATGTCGGCGCGTGATGGTTACTGAGCAGAGGGAGGTATGTCGGGTAGTGATGGTTACTGAGCAGTGGGAGGTATGTCGGGTAGTGATGGCTACTGTACAGTGGGAGGTATGTCCGCCTGTGATGGTTACTGTACAGTGGGAGGTCTGTCGCTGTGTGATGGTTACTGTACAGTGGGAGGTATATCAGACCGTGATAGTGACTGTACATTGGGAGGTATGCCGGGTTGTGATAGTTACTGTGCAGTGGAATGTATGTCGGGGTGTGATGGTTACTGTACAACGGAATATATGCCGGGGTGTGATGGATATTGTACAGTGGGAGGTTAGTGAGACCCTGATGGTTACTGTACAGTGGGAGATAAGTTGGTGTGTAATGGTTAGTGTACTGTGGGAGGTATGTCGGGTAGTGATGGTTACTGTACAATGGGAGGTTTTTTCAAGCCCTGATGTTGACTGAATAGAAGGGAGGTAGGTCGGAGAGTGATGGTTCCTGTACAGTGGGAGTTATGTCGGGGTGTGATCGTTACTGAACAGTGGGATGTATGTCGAGCAGTGATGGTTACTGCACAGTGGGAGGTCAGTGAGACCCTGATGGTTACTGCACAGTGGGAGGTACGTTGGGGTGTGATGGTTAGTGTACTGTGGGAGGTAAGTTGGGGTTTGATGGTTACTGTGCAGTGGGAGATATTTCGGGGTGTGATGTTTACTTTGCTGTGCGAGTGTTTTTGTGTGTGATGGTTACTGCACAGTGGGAGGGATGTCGGGGTGTGATGGTTACTGTACAATGGGAGGTTTTTTCAGGCCATGATGGTGACTGAATAGAAGGGAGGTAGGTCGGAGGGTGATGATTACTGGACATTGGGAGGCATGGCAGCCCGTGATGGTTACTGTACAGAGGGAGGTATGTCAGACCGTGATAGTTACTGTACATTGGGCGGTATGTCGGGTTGTGTTGGTTACTGTGCAGTGGAATGTCTGTCGGGGTGTGATAGTTACTGCACAGTGGGATGTATGTCGGGCAGTGATGGATACTGTACAGTGGGAGGTTAGTCAGACCGCGATGGTTACTGTCTAGTGGGAGGTAAGTTGGGGTGTGATTGTTTGTGTACAGTGGGAGGTATGTCGGTGTGTGATGGTTACTGTACGGTGGCATGTATGTCGGGGTGTGATTGTTACTACACAGTGGGAGACATGTCGGGCCGTGACAGTTAATGTACAATGGGAGGTATGTCGGTGTGTGATGGTTACTGTACAGTGGGAGGTATGTCGGAGTGTGATGGTTACTTTACAGTGGGAGGCATGTCAGTCCGTGATGGTTACCGTACAGTGGGAGGTAAGTTGGGGTTTGATGGTTACTGTGCAGTGGGAGATATTTCGGGGTGTGATGTTTACTTTGCTGTGCGAGTGTTTTTGTGTGTGATGGTTACTGCACAGTGGGAGGGATGTCGGGGTGTGATGGTTACTGTACAAAGGGAGGTATGTCCGACAGTGATGGTTACTGTGCAGTGGGTGGTATGTCGTGCCGTGACAGATACTGTACAGTGGGAGGTATGTCAGGCAGTGACGGTTATTGTACTGTGGGAGGTATGTCAAACAGGAGGGTTACTGTACAGTGGTAGGTAAGTCGGGCAGTGAGGGTTACTGTACAGTAGGAGGTATGTCGTGCCGTGATAGTTACAGTACATTAGGAGGTATGTCGGGGTGTGAAGGTTACTGCACAGTGGGAGGTAAGTCGTGCCGTGATGGTTCCTGTGCAGAGGGAGGGATGTCGTGCCTTGACAGTTACTGTACTGTGGGAGGTATGTCTGGTCTGATGGTTACTGTACAGTGGGAGGAATGTCGGTCAGTGATGGTTACTGTACAGTGGGAGGTATGACGGGCCGTGATAGTTGCTGCACATTGGGAGGCATGTCGGGCAGTGATGGTTACTTTACAGTGGGTGGTGAGTCGGGCCATGACGGTTACTGTACAGGGGGAGGTATGTCAGGCAGAGATGGTTGCTGTACAGTGGGAGATATGTCAGGATGTGGTTGTTACTGTACAGTGGGAGATACGTCAGGCACTGATGGTTACTGAACAGTGGGAGATATGTCAGGGTGTGGTTGTTACTGTACAGTGGGAGATACGTCAGGCCGTGATGGCTACTGTACCATGGGAGGAAGGTCGGGCACTGATGGTTACTGAACAGTGGGAGGTATGTTGGGCCGTAACAGTTACTGTACAGTGGGAGGTATGTCTGGCGGGGATGGTTACTGTACAGTGGGAGGTAAGTCGTGCCGTGATAGTTACTGTACAGTGGGAGGAATGGCGTGAAGTGATGGTTACTGTACAGTGGAAGGGATGTCGGGCCGTGATGGTTACTGTGCAGTGGGAGGTATGTCGGACGTGACGGTTACTGTACAGTGGAATGTATGTCAGGCGGTGATGGTTACTGAACAGTGGGCGCTATGTCAGGCCGCGATAGTTACTGAACAGTACGAGCTATGTCATGTTGTGTTGGTTACTGTACAGTGGGAGGTATGGCGGACAGTGATGGTTACTGTACATTAGGTGCTATGTCGGGCCATGATGGTAACTGTAACTTGGGAGGTATGTCGGGGTGTAATGGTTACTGTACAGTGGGAGGAATGTCGGACAGTGATGGTTACTATGCAGTGGGTGAGATTTCATGCTGTGATGGTTACTGTACATTGGGAGGTATGTCGGGTGGTGATGGTTACTGTACAATGTAAGGTATGTCAGGCCGCTATGGTTGCTGTACATTGGGAGGTATGTTGGGCCGTGATGGTTACTGAACAGTGGGAAATATGTCGGGCACTGATGGTTACAGTACAGTGGGAGGTATGTCGGTCCATGATGGTTACTGTACGGTGGGAGATAGGTCAGGCCAGAATGGTTACTGTACAGTGGGAGGTATGACGGGCAGTGATGGTTACTGTACAGTGGGAGCTATGTCATGTTGTGATGGTTACTGTACAGTGCAAGGGATGTCGGGACGTGATGTTCACTGTACACTGGGAGGGATGTAGGGCCGTAATGGTTACTGTACAGTGGGAGGTATGTCAAGCCGTGATGGTTACTGTACAGTGGGAGGTATTTCGTGGTGTGATGGTTACTTTACTGTGGGAGGTTTGTCGGGGTGTGATGGTTACTGCACAGTTGGAGGGATGTCGGTTCGTGATGATTACAGTACAGTGGGAGGAATGTCGGACAGTGATGGTTACTATGCAGTGGGTGAGATGTCATTCTGTGATGGTTACAGTACATTGGGAGGTATGTAGGGTGGTGATGGTTACTGTACAATGTGAGGTATGTTAGGCCATGATGGTTGCTGTACAGTGGGAGGTATGTCGGGCCGTGATGGTTACTGAACAGTGGGAGATATGTCGGGCAGTGATGGTTACTGTACAGTGGGAGGTATGTCGGGCCATGATGGCTACTGTACAGTGGGAGATAGGTCAGGCCAGAATGGTTACTGTACCGTGGGAGGTATGTCCGGCAGTGATGGTTTCTGAACAGTGGGAGCTATATCATGTTGTGATGGTTACTGTACAGTGGAAGGTAAGTCGTGCCGTGATAGTTACTGTACAGTGGGAGGTATGGCGTGAAGTGATGGTTACTGTACAGTGGAAGGGATGTCGGGCCGTGATGGTTACTGTACAGTGGGAGGTATGTCGGGAGTGATGGTTACTGTACAGTGGAATGTATGTCAGGCGGTGATGGTTACTGTACAGTGGGAGGTATGTCGTGTCGTGATTGTTTCTGTGCGGTGGGAGGTAGGTCAGGCCGTGATGGTTACTGTGCAGTGGGAGCTATGTCGTGATGTGATGGTTACTGTACAGTGGGAGGTATGTTGGGCAGTGATAGGTACAGTGCATTGGGCGGTAGGTCGGGCCGTGATAGTTTCTGTACAGTGGGAGGTATGTCGGGCCGTGATGGTTACTGTATACTGCTAGTTATGTCGAGTGTGATGGTTAATGTGCAATGGAATTTATGTCGGGCAGTGATGGTCACTGAACAGTGGGATGTAATTCGGGGTGTGATGGTTACTGTACAGTGGGAGGTATGTCAGGCCGTGATGGTTGTTGTACCGTGGGAGGTAGGTCGGGCACCGATGGTTACTGTACAGTGGGAGGTTGTCAAGCCGTGTTGGTTACTATACAGTGGGAGGTATTTCGGGTGTGATTGTTACTTTACTGTGGGAGGTTTGTCGGGGTGTGATGGTTACTGAACAGTGGGAGGGATGTCAGTCCGTGATGGTTACTGTACAGTGGGAGGTACGACGTGCCGTGATCGTGACTGTACAGTGGGAGGAATGCCAGGCAGTGATGGTTACTGTACAGTGGGAGGTATGTCGGGCCGTGATAGTTACTGTATACTCCGAATTATGTCGAGTGTGATGGTTAATGTGCAATGGAATGTATGTCGGGGTGTGATGGTTACTGTTTAGTGGGAGGTTAGTCACACCGTAATTGTTATTGTATAGTGGGAGGTAAGTTGGGGTGTGATGGTTTGTGTGCAGTGGGAGGTATGTCGGTGTGTGATGGTTACTGTACAGTGGGAGATATGTCAAGCCGTGATGGTTACTGTACAGTGGGAGGTATTGCGGGGTGTGATGGTTACTTTACTGTGGGAGGTTTGTGGGGGTGTGATGGTTACTGAACAGTGGGAGGGATGTCGGTCAGTGATGGTTACTGTGCATTGGGAGGTAAGTCGGCGTGTGATGGTTACTGAGCAGTGGGAGGTTTGTCGGGTACTGATGGCTACTGTACAGTGGGAGGTATGTCCGCCCATGATGGTTACTGTACAGTGGGAGGTCTGCCACGGTGTGATGGTTACTGTACAGTGGGAGGTATGCCGGGTTGTCATAGGTACTGTGCAGTGGAATGTATGTCGGGGTGTGATGGTTACTGTACAGTGGGATATAGGTCGGGCAGTGATGGTTACTGTACAGTGGGAGGTATGTCGAGTTGTGATGGTAACTGTAAAGTGGAATGTATGCCGGGATGTGATGGTTACTGTACAGTGGGAGGTTAGTGAGACCTTGATGGTTACTGTACAGTGGGAGGTAAGTTGGGGTGTGATGGTTATTGTACAGTGGGAGGTATATTGGTCAGTGATGTTTACTGTGCAGTGGGAGGTATGTCGGTGTGTGATGGTTACTGTACGGTGGGAGGTATGTCGGGGTGTGATGGTTACTGTACAGTGGGAGGTTAGCCAGACCGTGATGGTTACTGTACAGTGGGAGGTAAGTTGGGGCGTGATTTTTTGTGTACAGTGGGAGGTATGTCGGTGTGTAATGGTTACTGTACTGTGGCAGGTATGTCGGGGTGTGACGGTTACTGCACAGTGGGAGATATGTCGGACCGTGACGGTTAATGTACAGTGGGAGGTATATCAGTCAGTGATGTTTACTGTGCAGTGGGAGGTATATCGGGTAGTGATGGTCACTGTACAATGGGAGGTTTTTTCAGGCCATGATGGTTACTGAACAGTGGAAGGTAGGTCGGAGAGTGATGGTTACTGGACAGTGGGAGGTATGTCGGGGTGGGATGGTTACTGTACAGAGGGAGGTATGTCGCGGTGTGATGGTTACTGAACAGTGGGAGGTATGTCAGACCGTGATGGCAACTGTACATTGGGAGGTATGTCGGGTTGTGATGGTTACTGTGCAGTGGAATGTATGTCGGGCAGTGATGGTTACTGTACCGTGGGAGGTTAGTCAGACAGTGAGGGTTACTGTACAGTGCGAGGTTTGTCGAGCAGTGATTGTTACTGTACAATAGGAGGTATGTCGGGCCGTGATAGTTACAGTACATTAGGAGGTATGTCGGGCCGTGATAGTTACAGTACATTAGGAGGTATGTCGGGGTGTGATGGCTACTGCACAGTGGGAGGTAATTCGTGCCATGACAGTTACTGTACAGTGGGAGGTTTGTCTGGCCTGATGGTTACTGTACAGTGGGGGTTTTGTCGGGCCGTGATAGCTACTGCACATTGGGAGATATGTCGGGCAGTGATGGTTACTTTACAGTGGGTGGTGGGTCGGGCCATGACGGTTACTGTACAGTGGGAGGTATGTCAGGCAGTGATGGTTGCTGTGCAGTGGGAGATATGTCAGGGTGTGGTTGTTACTGTACAGTGGGAGATATGTCAGGCTGTGATGGCTACTGTACCATGGGAGGTAGGTCGGGCATTGATGGTTACTGTACAGTGGGAGGTATGTTGGGCCGTGACCGTTTCTGTACAGTGGGAGGTATGTCTGGTGGTGATGGTTACTGTACAGTGGGAGGTACGTCGTGTCGTGATGGTTTCTGTGCAGTGGGCGATATGTCAGGCCGCGATTGTTACTGAACAGTGGGAGCTATGTCATGTTGTGATGGTTACTGTACCGTGGGAGGTATTTCGGACTGTGATGGTTACTGTACAGTGGGTGCTATGTCGGGCCGTGATGGTAACTGTAACTTGGGAGGTATATCGGGCTGTGATGGCTACTGTACAGTGGGAGTTATGTCTGGCAGTGATGTTTACTGTACAGTGGGAGGTATGTCGGTGTGTGATGGTTACTGTACAGTGGGAGGAATGTTGGGCAATGATGGTCACTGTACAGTGGGAGGTATGGCGTGGAGTGATGTTTACTGTACAGTGGTAGGGATGTCGGGACGTGATAGCTACTGTACAGTTGGAGGTATATCAGGCCGTGATGGTTACTGTACAGTGGGAGGTATGTCGGGCCGTGACGGTTACTGTACAGTTGGAGGTATGTCGGGCAATGATGGTTGTTGTACAGTGGGAGATCTGGCGTGATGTGATGGTTACTGCACAGTGGTAGGGATGTCGGGCCGTGATGGTTACTGTACAGTGAGAGGTATGTCGGGCCGTGACGGTTACTGTACAGTGGGAGGTATATCAGGCCGTGATGGTTACAGTGCATGGGGAGGTATGTCGGGCAGTGATGTTTACTGTACAGTGGGAGGTATGTTGGGCAGTGATAGTTGCAGTACATTGGGAGGTATGTCGGGATGTGATGGTTACTGTAGAGTGGGATGCATGTCGGGCAGTGATGGTCACTGAACAGTGGGATGTAATTCGGGGGGTGATGGTTACTGTACAGTGGGAGGTATGTCAGGCCGTGATGGTTGCTGTACCGTGGGAGGTAGGTTGGGCACCGATGGTTACTGTACAGTAGGAGGTATGTCGGCCCGTGATGGTTACTGTATACTGCGAGTTATATCGAGTGCGATGGTTAATGTTCAGTGGGAGGTATGTCGGGGTGTGACGATTAATATACAATGGCAGGTATGTTGGGGTGTTATAGTTACTGTCCATTGGTAGATATGTCGAGTTGTGATGGTTTCTGTACAGTTTGAGGTATGTTGGGCCGTGACGGTTACTGTATAGTGGGAGGTATATCAGGCGATGATGTGTACTGTGCAATAGGAGGTAATTCAGGCCGTGATGGTTACTGTACAGTGGGATGTATGTCGGGCCATGATGGTTACTGAACAGTGGGAGGTATGTAGGGCAGTGATGGTTAATGTACAGAGCGAGTTCTGTCAGGCCGTGATGGTTACTGTACAGTGGGAGGTACATCAGGCCGTGATGGTTACTGTGCAGTGGGAGGTATGTCAGCCCATGATGGTTTCTGTGCAGTGGGAGGTATGTCGGGCCGTGATGGTTTCTGTACAGTGGGAGGTATGTCAGGCCGCGATGGTTACTGTACAGTTGACATATGTCGGGCAGTGATGGTTCCTGTGCAGTGGGAGGTATTTCGGGCCGTGACTGTTACTGTATAATGGGAGGTATATCGGGCCGTGATGGTTACTGTACAGTGGGAGGTATGTCGTGCCGTGATTGTTTCTGTACAGTGGGAGGTATGTCAGGCCGTGATGTTCACTGAACAGTGGGAGGTATGTCCGTGTGTGATGGTTTGGTGTATAGGAAATTTATGTTTTTCTGCAAATTCTAAATCCATTAAAACTCACATCAGTGTGTAATTGTTTCAGCCACGAGCTGAGTCAACAAGAATATGAACTCTGTGGAGAAAGTGATAATTGTTTTTTTTTGTATGAGCTGAGATTGTAACGGGACTACACAACAAATGGTAACCCCATTTGGAAGGGCTTCGTGAGAAGATGCTGTGAAGACAGACAGTTAAATTCAATCTGCCTGTGCAAGCATCTGTTTCCCAGTTTTACAGAAACACAGGAACAAACCCCATTTAGAAGGGCTTAGTGATAAGATGCTGTGAAAAGGCAGGATGGGAGCAAATAGCCTTTAGGACAGGAATGAGCATGTTTTTCATAGACAAGACCGGACAAGACACGAGATAAGCAGGAGGGTCTTAGGGAAGCGGAGGATGTAAACAGGGGGGCGGGGGAAACAATGCAATAAGAAAAAAAAACATTTGGCAGCAAATTATATAAATATCGAGTATTTGTTGAATTCAGTGTGTGTTTTGACCCTGCCTTGTGGACATCACACCCTCTAGCAAGTGTGAAATAAAGAGCTCTGCTGTTTCAGATCTTGTCTCGGACTATAATTATTGCAGTGAGTAAGATTTGTTTCTCACAATTGGCGCCCAACGTGGGGCTGTCCGGGATGTTCTTCCATCGCCGGGGGGAGTGGCTAGTCCTGGACACTGGGAAGATGCGTCCCGTTCCCCATTGAGGAGCGGTCTCATGTCCCGGTTTGGTCCGCTCCCTTGAGCGACTGGCACGAATCCCACAAGAGAGACATTTGAATCAGACAGTGACAGGCGGTTGATAGAATATACGACGGAAAAGGGCCAGGCAACTCTGTGCACAGACCAACGTCTGAAAATTGACTTTTAAGTCTTGCCTTGGTGGCTGGGATTGAGTTTTAGTAGTTAATAAGGGACAAATGAAGGAAGTCAATATGGGTTGTGCCGTGGGTAAGGAAAAAGTGTCCGGGGATACAGAAAAAGAACAAAACAATGGAAATGGAGGTGGGGTCCCTTACAACATACCTCCAGTAAGTCCGTTGGGCAGGATATTGTGGAATTGGAAAAATCATTTTCGTATAAGGGAAGAAAATGTTTAAATGTTTTTGCTTTGTATGGACTAAGGAATCCATTCTTCGTCCCGCCGTCTTCTGGCGAAATTCCAGGTCGGACGAAGACTGGGTTTGTAAACATCTGAATTTATATGTCAATGTGAGAGAGAGAGAGAGAATGAAAAGAGCTGTGCAGCTGACAGAACGTTTAACCCTTTGTGAGTTGGTTTGAATGCACATTTATTTGTTGGTGATGGAATGTTTGAGTTTTATTCCCTGGAGCTTGAGATCCAGGACTGTTTTGAATCTGTTTTTTTTATGGAAACTTAACATGATTTATTTTAAAGTTAAGGATTCTATAGAGATTAAGGAAATAAATAAGAACTCCTGTTCTTTTTACAGGTCATGTCTGCCTTACTATCAGTTTCTAACTAATCTATTTTATCTTTACATAAAAGCGAATTATGGAGGACAGTGGAAGTTTCAGTTCAACCTTATATTGTAGTAAAAACGAAAACTTCTATGGTTAATATTTGTGACCTTGGATTCGGCCATTGTTCATGCATTAGAAGATTTTTTTAACTTGAATTGACAAATTCTTGTAAGGCAGCTCTGATTATTTCATGACCTGTAGTATTGTAAATGAGCAACGATTGGTCAGGACTACTTAAGACAACTAATTTTTGATTTAAAGTAGGGGACACAAACTGGGTGATTACAGTGGATTTCAAAATTGGGTACTGAATGCATTTTACATTTTAAATATTAAATACTGAATAAATGAACGGAAATATGTTTACAAGTTAGGGACAGGCTTTAATGTTAGTCAAGCATAAATTGATGAATTGGTGTTTGAAGTTATGGGGAGCTAGAAATATTGCAATATTTCTTAAAAGAAAGAAAAAGGGGAAGAACGTAACGACTTGTCCCCTTCGGGAGGTACCAATGGGGGACAAAGAGATTGGGTGTGTGTGTGCCCCCCTCACCAGTGGGGAGGTCAGAACATTTAAAAAGGAAATGAAGGTCCTGGTTGAGGATCCGGTAGGATTGTCTAAACAAATTGATCAATTTTGGAGGCCCAGTCTGTATACGTTGGCTGAGTTAATATCTATTTTGAATATACTATTAACTGGGGAGGGAAGGGGACTTATATGGGGATGTTGTGCAGGGAGAGATGAAGTTTCCGCTCAGAGACCCCCAGTGGGAAAATCAAACCCCGGAGCAAAGAGAAGAAAGAAGGGAATTGAAAGACATGATTCTAAAAGGAATAAGAGAGGCAGTTCCGAAGTCGCAGAATCTGACAAAAGCCTTTGAAGTTAGTCAGGAGAAAGATGAGACTCCTTCAGATTTCTTGCAGAGATTAAGAGACTCAATGCGGAAATATTCTGGAATGAACCCTGAGGACCCAGTGGCACAGGGTCTTTTGAAAGTCCATTTTGTGACAAAGGCTGGCCAGACATACAGAGAAAGATACAGAAGATAGAAGGGTGGAGTGAAAAACCATTAGATGAATTGTTAAGAGAGGCACTGAAAGTGTTTGTAAAGAGAGAGGAAGAGAGACAGAAACAGAAGGTGAAAATGTTGGTAGCTATGGTTGATGAGGTAGTTAAGAAAAGAATGGAACCAATAGTGAGCAACCCGAGCAGCGGGTGACAGCACGTAGGGCAGAGTGGAAAGGGGAGAGGGAGAAGACAAGGAGGAGCATTTGATAGAGAGACCGAGCGACAGGGGCAGAGATAGGGGTCTCCACAGGCAGGATGTCATTATTGTGGAACGATAGGTCATGTTAGGCGAGAGTGTCCTGATCTACAAAGGGAAGCAAGGGCCATTCCGCTTATGAATTTTGATAATGAATAGGGGTGTCAGGGGTTCCTGCCCTCGGGGACCCACCAGGAACCCTTGATAAACTTGAAGGTGGGACCCTAGAGGGAAGAGGTAGTCTTCCGAGTACATATGGGGCCAGCACTGTCGTCACTGAATTTTAAACCGAAGAAAGTAGACATGTCGACACGATAAATTACTGTTTCTGGGGTGAAAGGGGAGGGATTTACTGTCCCAGTATTTGAACCTATGATGAAAGAAGGTCCTAAGGACAGGGTCACAGGGGAATTGTAGTATATCCCCGATATTGGAAGTAACTTACGAGGGAGAGACTCAATTATCCTCTTAGGACTGGGGATTCGAAATCAGGAAAAAGAATTAGTTGTACAAATCGCAATGTTGACAGAGGATATGGAGAGAGAGATAGACCCTATTGTATGGGCTAGGGAAGAGAATCGTGGAGGACTACAGATCCCTCCCCTTGAAATAAATTTAAAAAGGAAAGGGGGCATTGTCTGTGAGCGACAATATCCCATTTCCATAGAGGGTAAACGAGGACTGCAGCCAGTAACTGAGGGGCTGATTATAGATTGAGTAAGATCCCTCATGACCACAAATGGTTCTGTGTGATAGATTTAAAGGATGCCTTTTGGGCTTGACCCTTGGCGGAGAAAAGTAGGAATTTGTTCGCCTTTGAATGGGAAGACATTAAGACAGGACGAAAACAGCAATACTGGTGGACTGTGCTCCCCAGGTGTTTACAGAGTCCCCGAATTTATTTGGACAAATGTTGAACAAAATGGTGATGCGAGAGATTATGGCTGTCCTACACCAAGGCAGTCATTGGGGAGTACAAGCAATGTGTGATTTAGTTCTTAGGAAATATGGATGTAAAGAAATATATACAATTGATAATCTGCAGAAAGGTAAGTAAAAAAGTGTTGAGAAAACAGACCTCGGGAGGAAGAGACCCGGGATTGAGACCCTTCCAGTGTATACAAGTAGATTATACTGAGTTACCCAGGGTAGGGAGACTAAAATATATGTTGGTCATAGTAGATCATTTATCCGGTTAGGTTGAGGCATACCCCCGAGCTCCTGCCACTGCAAGTGGGGTGTCTAAAACAATATTGAAAACATTCAAACGACAGCTCTCTAAATTGAAAATAGAAACCAGACTCCCTTGAACCAAATGTTTACCTATAGCTCCTTTGCGAGTACGAACAGCCCCAAGGAAAATTTGGGACTATCCCCCTATGAAATCTTATTTGGATTACCTGATCTGGGAACGAATGGAGAATTGCCATTTCCCAAAACTAAAGATTTGTTCTTGAAGAAGTATATACTGGGCTTGTCCTCCTCTTTGTCTTTCCTCAGGAAACAGGGTTTATTGGCACAGACTCCACCCCTAGAATTCACCGTTCATCCCATCCAGCCGGGAGATTGGGGCTTAGTAAAATCATGGACAGAGACTAAATTGCAGACGGACTGGGAAGGGCCATACCAGGCTCTTTTAACGACTGAAATGGCAATAAGGACGGCGGAGAAAGGCTGGACTCACTACACTCGGATGAAAGGGCCAGCGGACTCTCCAGTTGAGGAAGAAGTATGGACAGCCGAATAAACGCAAGACCCCCTGAAACTCAGACTGAAGAGACTTTGATTAACTGATTATACAGTGGCGACGCGAGGGCGGGGATTATTTCTGTACGATTGTATATTAAGTTGTTTTGTGCTTCAGCATGATGTTTAAAGTACTGCGACTGTTTAGAGTTATGATGCTAACCCTCTTGGTGTTGGGATTTTGTCAAATATCCTTTTCATATGTATTATTAATGGTTCCTGAGTCTGATAATCCACTAGTAATAGACACTGATGCGTGCAGCTTAGTCAATTGTGGGAATGTAGACAATCAGAGACAGTACTGCAGTTCAGAGATACATCTTAAGTCCTATGGGGATGGCCTTGGGACTGGTACTTGGCATAATGGTCACGTCACAGTACACCGGACCCCCTTCCAACCAGCTCACGATTGTCCCGCTAAAAAGTGTAACCCAATATACCTGACAATAAAGAAAACCACATGACACGAAGCAATTTTGGGCGGGGGCACCTATGAGATACAATTAAATAAAACATTTGGGATAGAAATTAAAGCATTTGGGAAACATTTCGTGGGCTGTTGTTTTCGAATTAGCGTCAGACAGGGAAAACGGGCGGAATTACTGGATAATGAGATACAACCTTTCATCCCTCCCACTGATCCTAAAGTAGTAAAAATTATCAAGGTAAAGGACTTGAAACAGATCATCGAAATATAAACTGGGTACGGGGATGCAACTGCCTAGGTTGAATGGGTAAAGTATACTATAAAAAGTTTGAACAAAAGCAATTGCTATGCATGTGCCTCCGGTAGGCAAGTGGCCCAGGTCCTCCCCTTTCTGCTCGGGTGGAAGCGACAGGCAGGGCATGAAATGTATGATATACCTGTATCAGGATGAGACTGCATGGAATGATAGGAATTGTCCCTCCCTATCTCTGATGTTCCCTCCCTTGGAGAAGAAAGATGTGCAAGCTCCCCCCGCATTTTCTGCCGCAGTTGAATATCACACGTCGTGTGTGTGTAGATGAAATACAAGCCGGTCTAGAGATTTGGTGGAACTGAAATTTGGTGGGAGGTATGTCGGGGTGTGACGGTCACTGTACAGTGGGAGGTATATCAGGCCGTGATGGTTACTGTACAGTGGGAGGTGTGTCGGACAGTGATGGTTACTGTACAGTGGGAGGTATGTCGGGGTGTGATGGTTACTGTACAGTGAGAGATATGTCAGGCAGTGATATTTACTGTGCATTGTGAGGTATGTCGGGCCGTGATGGTTACTGTGCATTGGGAGGTATTTCCGGCCGTGATGATTACTGTACAGTTGGAGGTATTTCGGTCCAGGAAGTTGCAGACTGTATGAATTGTACAGAATATGGTAGTACTGCTGCCGACTAGCCATTCTACCCCATGGATGCATCATCATTCGTTGCTTAATCTGTTTTTAGTCTGTTCCATTCAGTATGTGTCATGGTGAGGAGGGTGTGCAAAATGTTAAGTTAGTACTAACTCTCCATAAGGACTGTGCAGTGAACATTGTTTCCGATATATGAAATAGAGCAGTGTATCTGCAGTAGGTAGATCGGTGATGATGTGGTCAATTATAGGATTCCCTATTATTGATTCCCGCAAAACCTGCTGCAGAGCAGTCACAGGATCCAGCAGCAATGCTGGGCACTTTGATTAGAGTAGATTCGCTAATGTGTGGGAACAGAACCTTCGGCCCAACCAGTCTATTCTAACCCTCGAAAGTGCAACCTACCACCATGACCAATTCGTCTGAGCTGCACATATTTGGACTGCAAACACAGGGGGAATGCGTAAACTCGACACAGGCAGTTGCCTAAGGCGGGAATCGAGCCTGGATCTTTGATACTGTGAGGCAGCCATGCTGCTCTATACTGACTATATCCCAAGGATCTGCCCTCTACTGCCTGGTTGTGTCCTTTCAGTAAGACAGAGCCAACCAGAGAGGGTGCTAATGTTGCCTGGGACATAGTCCTGTTCACACAATCTTGCTTTCCAGACAATATCTGATTGTTGTATGATGAGTCTGTGCGAAATATGCAACAGGTCAATTTTACATTTTGTATAGTGAAGAATTAATATCACTTTATTTCTTACATATTTCTCACAACCAAACAACAATATTTTTCAGTTGAAAACAATTGGAGTGAACAATAATTGAAATGCCAGAGCGCACTACTAACTATTACACAATTCAGTGACTGTACTAAACAGTCGATTCATGTTCAGATCAGTGAACACACCATTTTGTAGGCAGCAAAGCTGATGGAAGTGACTTTGAGGAAAAGCCTGAATTCAGACACAGTGTTATTGGCCCTCACCGTGAACTCCAAAACACTGGCCATCTGCACAATCTCTCCAGATTGCTTCCAAATTGGAGCTGGGCAGTAACTCACACAATCCATCACAATAGACTGGTTACAGACATACCTGAACAACGGGGAGATGTGTGTGGGGCAGACTGTTCAATGGACTAGCACAAGGCGCTGCTCCAGATGCAGTTCCACATTTATAACAATGACCTGAAAACAACCATGTCTTGCAAGTGTATTTCTTCTGGCGTGTCCCTCAGCTCTGTAATTCGGCACCTTGGACTCGATCCTGAATGAAGATGGTATAAAGGTGATGGGCTCCTGCAGCACATGGCATCTTACATTGAATCCCTCATAAACTATATCCAGTGTATGTTAGCTCCACAATGTCAGTATCCAAACAGAATTATGCAGCTCCAATGATGGCCAGTATGATCCCAACCCAACATCCTTGTGTATGACTTGAGCTGGAAATCTCTGTTTACATGTTTGCTGCATTGTTCTAACCATTAAGAGCAACGTCTCTTTACTGATGATTCGAAATTCATTCATAATACCAACTTTTAGATTGTCCAATAAACACAACATCCACCCATTTATTCAGTACACTCTTATAACAACAATATGATGAAAACAGTGCATACCTCACAGTAAGGAGCATTGAAATGATGAGTCTCATTCTCACATCCAAGACCAGATTATTATTAAGTACAAGGACTTTGAAAATATACAATTATTTTCCCTTATATTAATATTGTGAACTAATAGTCGACTCCCCTGCCCCTCAGATGCTGCCTGAACGGCTCTGCTTTTTCAGAACCACATGTTTTGACTCTGATCTTCAGCACCTGCAGTCCTCACTTTCTCCCTGCTAATGCTCACTCATAATAATTTTTGTGGTAACAATATCACTGTGTGTTAGTCAGATATGAGAATATTTTGAATTGCTTATGTCTATCTCAGAGCTCAGTAATTTTGGATGTGATAGTTAATGTCTATGTGATGCTCTGAGAGAATGACAGATTATCCCTTCAGCTGTTCACACGAGGCAAGTTACTGCCTGGACCCAATCAGCCTAAGCTCACAAAATCCAAAGCACAGTGAACAGCATTGTCAGGTCTGGACAATATTTTCATGTTAATTTATTCATGGAATGTGATTGGGATTGTATTTATTACCAGTTCCTTGTTGCCCTTGAGAAGGTGGGGATGAGCTGCCGCACTGACCCGCTGCAGTCCACGTGCTGTAGGTCGGCTTACAATACCATTCGTGAGGAACTTGAAGCATTCACACTGAAGCATCAGCAATATACTTCCCGATTTGGACGGTAGATGGCTTGGAACAGAACACGAACATGTGGGGGTCCCATGTATCTCCTTCCCTTGTACTTCTTGATAGTCGAAGGTTCAGAGGTACGTTGTCAGGCCTTGGTAAATTTCTGCAGAGTACCATGTAGATGGCAGGCATTGCTGCTACTGAGTGGCATTGGGTGAGGGGTGAAGCTGCATTCACACAGGCAAATGAAGGTATTTAATCACACACTCATTCAATATGTGTTTTATAGAATGGAGACAGGCTATCAGAAATTTTGAGGTAGGTTATTCCGGCAGGATGTCTAGCCCTTGACATATTCTTTTAGCCAATGCATTAATATGTGTCAAAATGTGGCACTGGAAAAGAGCAACAGGTCAGGCAGCATCTGAGGTACATGAGAGTCAACATTTTAGCATAAGCCCTTCACAGGAATGGGTAATGAAATTATGTATTTAACGGTAATCCCCTGGATATTGCTAGGTGGGTGTTCAGTTATGGTGGTGACATTGAACGTTAGAAGATATGGTTCAATTTCCTATTGTTAGAGGTAAACATTGTCTGGCACGTGTGTAATGGATATGGTATTGTCACAGTTAAGCGCACACCTGCATATTTTCAGGTCCTTGTTACATTTGGACAAGAACTGCTTCAGTAAATCACGAATGGTGTTGAACATTGTCCAATCATTGGCAAACATCCCCAGTTGTGAATTTATAGTCATTTATGAAGCAACTAAAAGTCATTGGGCTGAAGCAGAGAGCACTCTTACAGCTCACTGATGCTGCCACTCTCTCTGAGTTAAGAAGATGGCTTCTATTTCCACCTGCTCCAGAGGGGTTTAACAACATATCTGAATGGAATAATATTCCAATATCTACTCCAATCAGCTGAGTGAGGATTTGCTTAGCTCAATTAGTTGGATGGCTACTTTGTAATGCAGATTACTGGCAACAGTGTGGGTTCAATTCTGCACTGATTGAGGTCTTTCCTACCCAACCTCTCCCTGGCTTGAGGCATGATGACTGTCCTGAGATGACTACCCTGCACCAACCCCAGCCACCTTCCTTTTGCGCAGGTATATCTTCAGTCTGTACAGACTATTCCTATTTGCTCCAGTTTTGCCGTTAATCATGGATATGACACTTGGTCAAATGCAGTTATGATGACATGAAGAGCAGTCACTGTCGCCTCACGTCTAGATTTCAGCAGTGTGTTTGCTTGTTCCACATCGTTAAACCAGGCTTCAAGGTGCCCAAGGGATTCGTGGCCCTGGAAGAACCCAAACTTAATTTCTGTGAGCAGGTTGGAGGTGAGGACGTGCTACTTGAGCCCACTATAGTTGGCATCACTTTATTAATGATAGGAATTAGAGAAATATGTCAGCCATTGATTGTCAGATATTTTGTCTGTGTGTGCACAGGACACACCTAGATAGCTTCCCATGTTGTCAGACAGATGGCAGTGTTGTATCCCTGTATAAACAGCTTGAATGCAATGTTATCATGGCCACAGCCTTTGCATTATCCAATCCCTTCAGCCGTTTGTAGACACCACACACAGTGAATAGATTTAGCTTAAGACTGCTATCTGGAGGAGACTAGAATAGGTCATCCTATCGATACCTCTGTCTGAAACGTGTTATGAATGTTTCAGCCTTATCTTTTCTATTGTTGTGCTGGGCTCTTCCATCACTGAGGAAGGTGATATTTGTGGATCTTCCTGATCCAGTGAGTTGTTTGATTGACCACACAATTCACCCTGATTGCATGGGTCTGGATTGCAGAGGTTAGGTCTAATTTATTGGCGCTGACCTTGGCAGGCCCTCCTGTACTCTCCATTGAACAGGGTTTTGAACCCTGGCCTGATTGTCAGGGTAAAGTGGAGCATGGTGCAGGCAGTAACAGTGAAAATTGTGCAGCAGTCCAATTCTACTGCTTTTGATAATGACCTGAACTACGTCATAAAGGTTAGTGCAGTCACTGTTCCCAATATTGTCATCGATCAATATGTCTGCAGCCAGTAGTTTGGTGAAGATAAGATCAAGTATGTTTCTCGCTCTCAGTCCCTCCCCCCTGCCCCGGTGCAAACTCAGTATCACAGCTGTGTCCTTTTGGACCTGACCATCTCGATCAGTAGTACTTCTGCTTAGCCCCTCTTGGTGGTGGGTTTGAAATTGCCCAGCTCTGTCACTCTCTCAGGGCCTCCTCCAAGTGTTGTTTAGTGACGAGGGACAGTGATCCATCATTTGCGTGAAGGGAGGCAGCAGGAGTTTTCCGTGTCTGTGTTTGATCTGACACCGTGAGGCTGAGGGAAAGGAGTCAGCAGGCGGTTTCTGTGTCAGTGTTTGATCTGACACCGTGAGGCTGAGGGAAGGGAGTCAGCAGGAGGTTTCTGTGTCAGTGTTTGATCTAACACCGTGAGGCTGATGGAGGGGAATCAGCAGGAGTTTTTTGTATCAGTTTTTGATCTGACAGTGTGAGGCTGAGGGAGGGGAGTCAGCAGGAGATTTCCGTGTCAGTGTTTTATTTGACACCGTCAAGTTTGTTTTGTCTCATTGTTGCTTGAGCAGTCTATAGGACAACTCTCCAAATCTCGCCCTTGCACCCAGATATTAGGAAGGAGGGGTTTCCAGGGTGTGTACGGATTTTTATTTGTGTCACTGTCAACCGAAGGGCCTGTCCTGTGCTGTATGACACTGACTCTATTTCTCTAGTGATTGGGCAATCCAAGGTCTCACTCCTGAAGTTCCTCCCAGTGCCTTGTCTATTCTAAAGATTTCTATAATATTTTCTCGATTAGGACATTGCTCAATTCCATTTTAAGCTATCAACGTGTATGTCTGTATCTTTCCCTGTCATCTCCTCCAGCCGCTCCAACCATCTGTATCTCAGTTACCCTCCATATCTCCACAACCTTTATCTCATACTCCAGACCAATCTATCACTGTATAGTCTGCCAGCACCTACATCCCTCCCGACCTCTATAACTTCCAGCTGCCACATCTTTCCCTATATCCAGTGATTGAATTTAAAAATACCTCACTGACCTGTTCCAGAATGCGCAGGTCACGCTGTCTCTCGGCCATCTCCAGCCTTGTTTTCCTATCTCTGAAACTTCTGAAGCCTTGCTTTCCTACACCTGTAACATCTCCAGCCTTGCTTTCCTATCGCTGTAACCTCACCAGCCTTGCTTTCCTATCACTGTAACATCTCCAGCTTTGCTTTCCTATCTCAGTAACATCTCCGGCCTTACTTACCTATTTCTGTAAAATCTCCGGCCTTGCCTTTCTATCTCTGCAACATCTCCAGTCTAGCTTTCCTATCTCTGTAACATCTCCGGCCTTGCTTTCCTATCTCTGTAACATCTCCGTCCTTGCTTTCCTACACACCTCAGTGAATTGGTTATAAATCTTGTCCTGTGTTTTCGTCTTTCTGTGAGTCGATAAAATATCCCCAGCAGTGTGCTCTGTCATCGTTTTGATCCTCACCTCGGCCCATGAACACTCATTTGAAGATAATTGCAAGATATTGTCCTTCCTTACTGCAGTAACTGACTCCTTAATTAATAATACAACACCATCTTCTATTCAACACCCTCTCATGTCCTGCCCATATTTTACAGTATAACAGAATATTGAGTTGTTGGCCCTGACCTCCCTCAAACACGTCTCTGTAATGGCAAAAATGTCACACCTCCACTTATTAACTCATTCCCTTATCACATTAGTATGTCTGATAATATCCCCAGCATTAACGTAAGCTGGAATATAACACTTGGGATACTCTGTACCTCAGAGTTCTTCAGTCATTCACTATTTCTTATCAGGTTGCTGAAAACATGAACCAAAATTGTAACTCTGGCACTGAATGAATATTTGTTGGACTGTAATTTCTTTTTTTTTTAAAAAATGTATTAATCGAGTGCAACTTTCCAGAACTGGGCAGTCAGCTCCAAATACAATGAAGTTCTGATAATTAATTCCCCGGTCAGTGTACAGAGGGGACAGTCCTCAGTAATGGAAAAATGAGGACTGCAGATGCTGGAGATCAGTCGAAAGGTGTGGTGCTGGAAAATCACAGCAGGTCAGGCAGCATCCGAGGAGCAGGAGAGTTGACGTTTCAGGCATAAGCCTATCATCAGGAAGGCATTGGTGTATTCCTTTTCTCATTCTGTGATTCAGCGGACGTTGGGAACCGTACTTACTCAGGCAGGCAGCACTGTATATAGCAATGAAATGTAAAGCAGTGAATCAGTTAGTTGGACAGGGTGTAGAAAAGGTGATGGGAAGTACAGACTGATTGAAGTACAAACATAAGGACAGATAAATGACCTGGTTCAGATGGGGTATACCCGAAGTTACTCCAGAAAGTGATGGGAGAGATTGGTGTGCCTTTGGCGATAATCTTTGCATTGTCATTGTCCACTGGAGTAGTGCCAGATGATTGGAGGAAGGTAAATGTTATTCCCTCGTACAGGAAGGGGAATAGGGATAACCCTGAAGATGACAGAACAGTCAGTCTTATATCAGTGGTTGGCAAAGTTTTGGAGACGCTACTGAAAGGCAGGATTTACAGTTACTTAGAAAACCATAGTTTGATCAGAGATAGTCAGCATGGCTTTGTGAGGAGAAAGTCATCCCTCAGAAACCTTAGTGAATTCTTTGAAGATGTGAAAAAACACGCTGATGAAGGTAGACTAGTTGATGTGGTGAACAACAATTTTAGCAAGGTGTTCGATAAGGTTCACCATTATCGGCGCATTCAGAATTTAAGGAAGCATGGGACACAGGGAAATTTAGATGTCTGGATATGGATTTGGCTGAACTACAGAAGACAGAAGGTAGTACCAGATGAAAAGTATTCATCCTGGACATTAGTGACCAATAGTGTTCCACAGGGATCCGCTCTGGGACCTGTGTTCTTTGTGATTTTTATAGATGACATTGATGAGGAAGTGGAATGGTGGGTTAATAATTTTGCCGATGACATGAAGATTGGTGGAGTTGCATAGGTTACAAGGGGACATTGACAAGATGCAGATCTGGGCTGAGAAGTGGCAGATACAGTTCAACCTTAAAAATTGTGAAGCGATTTATTTTGGAAGGTTGTATTTGCATACACAGCACAGGGTTAAAAGCAGAATTCTTGGCAGTGTGGAGTGGCAGAGGGATCGTGGGCTCCATGTCCATAGATCCTACAAAGTTGCCATCCAATTTGGCAGGATGCTTAGAAGGTGCATGATGTGTTGGCTTTCATTAACGGGGCATTGAGATTAAGAGGGACGAGGTTAATGCTTAGCTCTATAAAGCTCAACCACACTTGGAATATTGCATTAACTTTTGGTTGCCTCATTATCGGAAATATGTTGAGTCTGCTGCCAGGACTGGAGGACATGTCTTGGGAAGAAAGGTTGAGAGAGCTAGGGCTTTTCTCACTGGAGCGAAGAAGAATGAGAGGTGACATTATAGAGGTGTACAACATGTTGAGAAACATAGATAGCCGGAGCCTTTTCCAAGGGAAGAATTGGCGATCAACAAAGGGTATAACTTTATGGTGATTGGAGGAAGGTTCAGAGGAGATGCCAGAGGTAGGTTCTTTATTCAGAGAGTGGTGGGTGGGCAGAATGCACTGCCAGCGATGGTAGTAGTCAGATACATTAGGGATAGTTAAGAAGAATCTTGGATGGGCACATGGAAGTTAGTACATTAAAGGTTATGTAGGTTAGCCTGATCTAAGAGTAGGATAAAAGGTCGGCAAAACATTGAGGACTAAAGTGCCTGTACTGTGCTGTACTATTCTGTGTTCCAAGTTTCACTCAGTTTGTGGATTCTCATCAGTTGATGGTTGTGCGTGGGAGTGAGGTGTGCGAGCGAGTGAGGTGTGCGAGGTCAGGAAGCTGGAGTGGGGCGTTAGACCAAGACTAGGAGAAAGTGAAGACTGCAGATGCTGGAGATCAGAGCTGAAACGTTGCTGGAAAAGCGCAGCAGGTCAGGCAATATCCAAGGAGCAGGAGAGTCCACGTTTCGGGCATGAACCCTTCTTCCGGAATGAGGAAAGTCTGTTCAGCAGTCTAAGATAAAAGGGAGGAGGGACCTGAGGTTGGGGTGTTGGAAATGCGATAGGTGGAAGGAGGTTAAGGTGAGGGTGATAGGCCAGAGTGGGGGTGGGGGCGGAGAGGTCAGGAAAAAGATTGCAGGTTAGGAAGGTGGTGCTGAGTTCGAGGGATTTGACTGAGACAAGGTGGGGGGAGGCGAAATGAGGAAACTGGAGAAATTTAGGTTCATCCCTTGTGGTTGGAGGGTTCCTAGGCGGAAGATGAGGTGCTCTTCCTCCAACCGTCGTGTTGCTATGGTCTGGCGATGGAGTAGTCCAAGTACCTGCATGTCCTTGATGGAGTGGGAGGGGGAGTTGTAGTGTTGAGCCACGGGGTGGTTGGGTTGGTTGGTCCGGGTGCCAGTTAGACCAAGACTTCCACTTTTGATATGCATTGTTACATTCACTTAAGTGCCAGCACAATATGTGTGATTACCTAGATCAGACAAAATACACCAAGTTCAGTTATTAAAACGATTCTTGGCTTGCCGTTTGCTCCTCGTTTCTTCAGATACATTCTGTTGGATGAACTATGAATTAGTATCTGACCATCCACAGACATGTACAATTTTGTTTTGATACTGGTGAATATGAAGGTGCATTTCTTGGATATAGTTTCAGAGGGTTCACTGTGAGACACAAGATGCTGCAATAGACTGTCAATTGTGAACGTTTTCACCCACTGTCTGGTCCACGGGACAAATGTAAGGAGTCTGGGGTGCATGCTAGATGTCATCACCATAAGTAACTTGTGCAGTGTGATTCTGACACTCCACGTCCATACATCTGCTCCATGGGCCAGGCTCTGACTGAGGATGAATTTGTTAGGCATGGTTCCTGGTCAGTCATTGGTATCTAATTTAGACAGCATTTGTACCTACATTGAGAGCAGTGATAGCCTGTTGGCTAGTTTACTGCTGCTGAAGGTGGATGCCACGTGATTCTCTGTGCGGGAATATTTGAATGACTGCCCTGACTCAGGTTGGAAACTCTCTGGACAGATTCAGGACCAGGCCAGTGTCTACTCAGTGCCACAGGCATATGTAAGGTCCAGTAGCACTGCACCCGAATTCAGGCCTTTTGGAGTCCACTTTTAATGTCGGTCATGATGTAAAGTGATGTGTTTACTGACCTGAACATGATCAGGAGTTTGCCATGTTTGTGAATTCCGCAATAATAAGGTATACTCTACAATTATTCAACTGAACAGTAACTGCATCATCTCTGAAAACAATTAAGTTGATTCTACATTGTTGGAATTAAATTTTAAACACCAATCAAGCTTTTTGATGATACAAATGTAAAGAATGCACATTTTGTTTAGTATCGAAAAAGAACATGTCTGACTATTTTGGTGATCACAATTACGCATTGAATCTCAGTATTCAAATACATACATTGTTGTACTATCAATTGCAAAGTAGTTGACCTCTGACTGATTGTATATTCAGAGTCAATAAATTATTGAACAATCAAATCGACTTATCATTCTTACACATTTAAATATAATCAATCGATTTAATTTCTCACTGAAGTGAGTGACCTTCAGCTATTTGCCAACAATTCTATTACCTTTAAAATAACAATGGAAAAGGATAGACCAGAACTTTAGTTGAAGTTCGAAATTGGAGAAAGGCCAATTTTGACATTATTAGGCAGGAACTTGCAAAAGCTGATGGCGGCAGATATTCGTAGGGAAAGGAATGACTGGAAAATGGAAAGCGTACAGAAACGAGATAACGAGAGTCCAGAGAGAGTATAATCTTGCTTGGGTGAAAAGAAAGGCTGGTAAGTATAGAGAGTGATGAATGACTAAAGAAATTGAGGGTCTAGTTAAGGAAAAGAACGAAGCATATGTCAGGTACATGCAGGACAGATCAAATAAATGCTTAGAAGAGTATAAAGGCAGTAGGAGTATATTGAAGAGGGAAATCAGGAAGGCAAAAAGGCGACATGAGAGAGCTTTGGCAAATAGAGTTAAGGAGAATCCAAAAAGGATTTTACAAATACATTGAGGACAAAAGGGTAAATAGGGAGACAATAGAGCCCTCAAAGATAAGCAAGGTGCCTTTATGTGGAGCCGCAGGAGATGGGGGAGATACTATACGAGTATTTTGTTTCAGTGTTTACTCAGGAGAAAGACATGGGAGATGTAGATATACAGAGAAAGAGATGGGAACAACTTGAAACATGTTCTTGGAAAGCATAAAAGGTGGATGAATACCCAGGACCTGATCGATCATGTTTACGCTACAACTCTGTGGGAAGCTAGGGAAGTGATTGCTAGGCTTCTGACTGAGATACTTGTACCATTGATAATCACTGGTGAGGTGTCAGAAGACTGGAGGTTGACGAACGTGATGTCACTGTTTAAGAAAAATGGTCAGGACAAGCCAGGGAACTAAAGACCAGTGAGCCTTACGTCAGTGGAGGGCAAATTGTTGAAGGGAATCCTGAGGGACAGGTTGTACATTTACTTGGGAAGGCAAGAACTGATTAGGGAGAGTCAACATGGCTATGTGCGTGGGAAATCATGTCTCACAAACTTGACTGAGGTTTTTGCAGAATGAACAAAGAGGATTGATGAGGGCAGAGCATTGGACGCGATCTATAACAACTTCAGTAAGGCATTCGATAAGGTTCCCATGGGAGACCGGTCAGCAAGGGTAGCTCTCGTGGAATACAGGATGAACTAGCCATTTTGATCCAGAACTGGTTGAAGGTAGAAGACAGAAGGTGGTGGTGGAGAGTTGTTTTTTTCAGATTGGTGGCATGTGACCAGTGGAGTGTCACAGGGATCGGTGCTGGGTCCACTACTTTTAGACATTCATATAAATGATTTGCATGTGAGTATAAGAGGTATAGTTAGTAAAATTGGTGATGACACCCAAGTGGAGGTGTAGTGGACAGCGAAGAAGGTTATCTCAGATTATACTGGGATTTTGATCAGATGGGGCCAATGGGCTGAGGAGTGGTAGATGGAGATTAAGTTATGTAAATATGAGATGCTGCATTTTGGGAAAGCAAATCTTAGCAGGAGTTATATTCTTAATTGTGATGTCCAAGGGAGTGTTGCTGAACAATGTGAACTTGGAATTCATGTTCATTTTTCCTTGAAAGTAGAGTCACAGATAGATAAGACAGTGAAGAAGGAATTTGTATTGCTTTTCTTAATTGATCAGAGCATTGAGTACAGTGGTTGGAAGGTCATGTTGCGGCTGTACATGAAGTTTGTTAGGCCACTTTTGGAATATTGTGTGGAATTCTGGTCTCCTTCCTATGTGTAGGATGTTGTGAAACTTGAACGTGTTCTGAAAAGATTTACAACGATGTTGCCAAGGGTTTGAGTTATAGGTGGAAGTTGAATAGACTAGGGATATTTTCCCTGGATCGTTGGAGGCTGAGGGGTGACCATATAGAGGTTATAAAATCATGAAGGGCATGAATGGGGAAATAAGCAAGGTATTGTCCCCGGTGTGGGGGAGTCCAGAACTAGAGGGCATAGGTTTAGGAAGGGATGGAGAAATATAAAAGTGACGTAAGGGACAACTTTTTCGCACACAAGGTGGTACATGTATGGAATGAACTGCCAGAGGAAGTGGCGAAGGTTGGTACAATTGCAACATTTAGATGGCGTCTGGATGGGTATATGAATAGAAAATGTTTAGAGGAATATGGGATGAGTACTGACAGCTGGGACTAGATTGGGTTGGAATATCATGGACAAGTTGGACTGAAGGGTCATTTTCCATGTTGTACATCTGTATGACTCTGTGACTGTAATTTAGCAATGACAATAATTTGACGTGCACTGTCACACAAATAAATGGTTTATATTATTAAATTGTAGCATACAATAAGTTGAAAACTTGCCATTTTTAGAATGAATGATAAAGAACAAAGAACATTACAACACAGGAACAGACCTTTTGGCCCTCCAAGCCTGTGCTGATCCAGATCCCCTATTTTCTAAACCTGCCATCTAATTTTTAAGGGCCTGCATCCGTCTGCTCGCTGCCCATTCATGTATCTGGCAGAAACATCTTAGAAGACACTATCGTTCTTGCCCCTACCACCTCCACTGGCAGCACGTTCCAGGATGTCAACACCCTATGTTCCCCACATATATCCCTCAGGCCCTAAACCTTTCCTTTACACTTTGGAACTCAATTACTCATTGTCATGAGTTCATAATTTGGGGTAAAACTTCTTGGTATCTACCCTGTCTATATCTCTCTTGATTTTATAGACCTCAATCAGGTCCCCGCTCAATCTTTGTCTTTATAATTAAAATCATTCTGATCTACCCAACCTCTTTCCATCACAAACACTCTCCATCCCAGGCAACATCCCGGTGAACCTGCTCTGCACTCTGTTAAAGCACCCACATCCTTTTGGTAAGGAGGTGACCAGAACTATATGCAATATTCCAAATGCGGCTAAATCAAAGTCCTATGCAACCGTAACATGACCTGCCAACGCTTGGACAAAACAACTGATCCAATCAAGGAAAGCATGCCGTATGTCTTTTTGACCACTTTACCGACTTGCATTGCCACCTTCAGGAAACGTTGAACCTGAACATCCATATAACTCTGAATGTCAATTATCCCCAGGGCTTTTCTATTTAATGCACAGTTCGGTCTAGAATTGGATCCTCCAAAATGCATCACCTCGCATTTGCACAGATTGAACTCCATCTGCTATATCTGTGCCCATTTCTCCAATGTATCTATATTCTGCTGTATTCTCTGACAGTCCTCTTCACTATCTTCTACTTCAACAATCTTGGTGTCATGTACAAACTTGCTAATCAGGCAAACGATACCTTCTTCCAAATCATTGATATATATCACAAACAACAGTGGTCCCAGCACGGATCGCTGTTGCACACCAGTGGTCATAGATCACCATTTTGAAAAATCCCCTTCTACTACTACTCTCTGTTTCATGTTGCCCAACCAGTTCTCTATCCATCTAGATAGAACATCCTGAACCCCATGCGACTTCACCTACTCCATTGGCCTACTATTTGGAACCTAAAAAAAAGTTACTCAAGTCCCTCAGTAGCTTCTCCAGCAGCGTCCCTACCACTGATGTCAGGCTCGCCAGTCTATAATTACCTGGATTATCCCCGCTACCATTCTTAAAAATGGGGAGAACATTAGCAATTCTCCAGTCCTCCAGGACCTCTCCAATGTTCAAGATATAAGTTAAAGCCCCACTTTTGTTTTCTCTCAATTCCCTTAGTAACGTGTGGTAGATCCCACCCAGACCTGGGGCTTGTCTACATAAATACCTTTCAGAATATCCAAATCCTCCTCCATTTTTATGTCGACTTGATTTAGAGTACTCAAAGAACTATCCTTAACCTCAACATCCATCATGTCCCTATCCATATGAATATAGATGCAAAGCACTCATTGAGAATCTTACCCATTTTCTCTGACTCCATGCATAACTTTCTTCCTTTGTCCTTGTGTGGGCCAAACAGTTCTCTTCTTACCGTCTTGTTCCTTATATATGAAAACAAAGTTTTTGTTATTTTCCTCAACCCTGTTTGCTAAAGATATCCCATGACCACTTTTAACCCACTTAAATCCTCAATATTTACTGTGAAATGTGGTTAGAGAAAATAAAATAAACACTTGTTCGTGTGAATGGGTACTCAGACCTTTTCAAACCGTTTTGTGACAAAACATATTTGAAATTCGTCTCAGTGCAAACAAAAAACATGGGGAGAAACCTCTTGGGAAGAGTAATTTTCAGTCACCGTCCCCGCTAAGTACTTCTGAGGTTGAAAAGAGTGAGGGCTTGTAACACGGGCACAACAGTAACTATGGGTTGTTTGAACATGCAAATTGACTCAATTAATCATATCGACAAAGATATCTTCGAATAAAGATTCATGGAGTGTATGAGAGACTATTTCTTCGTGCAGAATTTCATTGAACCAACCAGAGAATGGGTAATTTAGATTTGATATTATATAACAAGGAAGGATTGGTGGATGAGCTTTGCCTTGGAATCAGTCACCACAAAATGCTGGAGTTTCACATTCAGATTGAAAGGGTGAAGACTGAGCATGCATGAGTGTTTTAGTGTAAGACAATAATAATCTTACTGGCCTAAGGAAGTATTTGACCTGGGTGGACTGGGGGAGAAAAGAACAGTCAAAGGCAGGACAGCTGAAGAAATTTGGCAAATAATTAGGGAGATACTAAAGACCGAAGAGGAATTGCATAATGGAGAAAAAAATCATTCATATCTTGATAAGGAAGTCAAGGATAACACGAAGGCAAATCATAGGGCATATCAAACTTCACAAGTTAGTCACACTGTGGAGGATTGGACAAGTCAGTGGCCTAGTGGTGTTAAGACTGAATTCTTATGTGATAAACCCAGATAATGTTCTGGTGATCTGGTTCAAATCCTGCCACAGCAAATGGTGGAGCGTGACATCAAATCTGGAAGTAAGGGGCGGATGGTGGTTATGAATCGATTGCCAAGAAAAAAAATCACCTGGTTCATAATGTCCTTTAGGGAAGGAAACTGCTATTCAATTATAGATTCACCACTCTCAGACTGAATGCATTTCTCCTTATCTCCGTTCGAAAAGATCTTCTCTTGACTCTCAGGCTATGTCCATGGGTCCTTTCTCTCCTAACAGTGGAAGCAACTTCCCAACATCTACTCTGACCAGGCAACCAGCATTCTGTATGCTTCTATTAGATCCCCCTTCATCCTTATAAACTCCAGCGAGTATAGACCCAGAGACCTCATATGTTAAGCTTTTCAATCCTAGGACCTTCCTTAGTTATGGGCACAAAACAGTATACAATACTCCAATGTGGTCTGACCAGAGTCTTACCGAGCCTCAGAAATCAATACCTGCTTTAATATTCAAGTCCTCTCAAAATAAATGCCATCACTGTATTTGCCTTTCTGACCGGGCGATCCACCTGAAAGAATAATTTTACGATGGGCAATAATAAACTAACCACGGAGTTACAAAAACGAACAATGATTAATGCATACTGGGAAATGGATCCCAGCCTTTACTAAAGTCTCTTTGACAATCCACATACTGCAGAATCCAGACAGGTTGCAGCTACCCACAGATGGTTTGCAAACAAACCTGTTAGCTCCAGACCCTGTAATACACACCTGAAGTTGGATATGAACGGGACAAGGGAATGTTGCCCTTGAGCCAACCCATGGTTGAGTCTGATTGATCAGGGTAAATGAACCTGATCATTCCATTGACAGATCCTCCTTACCTTCCCAAAAGGGCGTGAAGACTTCGAAGGATAAAATCACCACAAATCCCACACAGTGCAGTAATTCGAGAATAACCACGGAAAGAGAAGACATCTCCAAGACCATCAGAGTAACAAAAAGATATCACCAGGTTGAGCCCGGTCAAATTCTAGTGGGGTGGTTTGTGATCACCCAAAGTAAAGTTAAAGCATACGATAATTTGTAGCGTTCATCAATGCGTTATAATAAATTTTATTTTTATAATATTACTTGTGTCCAATAAACAAATATGTTTGAAAGAGTTAACTCAGTTCTTTTGCTGAATATAAGATTTCAAAAACACTGTGCGCCAGATACAACACCTTCCGAATTGCTGACTCAACCTGCAATTTTATCTAGAGACAATCCTGGACTGGAACTCGCAACTCTCTTTGCACTTCAGACTTCTGATTTTTCTCTCCACTTATAAAGTAGTCCATGCCTGTCTTGTTCCTATTAATGTGCATCACCTCGCACTTTCCCAAGCTGTACTCCATCTGCCACTTCTTTGCCAACTCTCTTAATAGTTATTCAGTTTCTCATCTATTATTTGTTCCACACGACTATCTCTCCAGCGTCATTTTCCAGGGCCCGAATATCCACTTCTGCTTCTAAAGTCTGGTTGAAGATTTGTAGCTCGGGTGTCCGTTGTTGTGGTTCTGTTCGCCGAGCTGGAAGTTTTTGCTGCAAACGTTTCGTTCCCTGGCTAGGGAACATCATCAGTGCTATTGGAGCCTCCTGTGAAGCGCTGCTTTGATGTTTCTTCCGGTATTTATAGTGGTTACCACTATAAATACCGGAAGAAACATCAAAGCAGCGCTTCACAGGAGGGTCCAATAGCACTGATGATGTTCCCTAGCCAGGGAACGAAACGTTTGCAGCAAAAACTTCCAGCTCGGCGAACAGAACCACAACAACTTCTGCTTCTCTTTTGTCCTTTATATGTCTAAAGAAAGACTTACAGTTGCACTTTATATCGCTGCATAGCCTATCCTCATATTTAATCTTGTCCGTCCTCATTTCTTATTTTGTTGCCATCTGTTCTTCTTTGAAAGTTTCGAAATCTTCTGGTTTCCCAATGCCTTTTGGTATGTTATCTGCTTTCTATTTTTCTTTTCCCCCAGCCGTGACCATCCCAGTCATCCATGGTTGCCTCATCCTTGCTGTACAATGCATCCTTTACCTCGGGATAAATCTCTGCTGTGACTCCTAAATTGCTTCGAGTAACTCACGCCATTACTGTTCCACTGTCTTTCCTGCTTGGCTCCTCGCCCAGTCAATTCTACCCAGCTTCTCCCTTGTGTCTTTGACGGTGCCTTTATTCAGCTGTAATATTAACACCAATTCTTCTTTCTCCCTCTTAAATTGAAGAGTGCATTCAATCATATCATGATCACTGCCTCTGAAGATTCCTTCGCCTTAAGCTTCCTTATCAAGTCTGCCTCACTGCACAGCTCTAAATCCAGTATTGCCCGTTCCCTCATTGCCTTCACCATAAGCTGCTCCAAAAAGCCATCTCGTAGATATTCCACAAATTCCTTTCCTTGCAAACCACTACAACAGATTTTCCCAGTCCACCTGCCTATTGAAATCCCTCCAGTCACTGTAACTTTGCCTTTCCTACATATTGTTTCTATCTCCTGGTCTATCATGCGCCCCAGCTTCTGATTACGATTTGTAGACCTGTAGTCCGGTTTTTCACCTTACGGTTCCTCAATTCTACACACACACATTCCACACCATCTGACTTGATTTTAAGTAATGGAATTGAGTGATGCGACTGCAAAACACTTTATCATTGTCTCAAATTTATAGTTTAGACATGGCGTAATAATATTTCATTGTCACTTATTTTGCAATATGGCCACAGTGAATTACTTTGTCCAAATATTCTGTCTGTAGTACGGAAGAATACAAACTTTAAACTGTTCGAGAAGGAAGATATGAAGAAGACATGAGTCTATAAGGACATTAAGGTGGGTCAAGTGAACAGCCAAATATTAGTGTATGGAACATAGGAGGAAAAATGTGTCTGTGCTAAAAGATATTGGCGGGTTGAATGGAAACGTAGTGTATTATTTCAATGGAGAGATTGGCGTTAGGCACAGAGGAACCGGGCACCTGAATTACAAAGCAAAATCTTTACGTGTACATCAAATTCTAAAGGAGGTAAGATAAGTGTTGAAACTTCCTGAAACAGAATACATTTAAAAGTTTGGACAATTTTCTACAGATTTAAAATGTAGCGGTGTAACCACATTGAGCGAGTGATGGCTACAATAATATGAAATGCAATCCAGAGAAGATTCACCCATTTGACTCCTGAGAGGAGTGTTTATTTTCTCCTGAAATCTTGAATGACTGGCTCTTGATCTGCTGGGAATTAGGCGAACAATATGTGATCTTGTTTAACCTCAGAATATTCCAAGTGGTCGTTTCAAGTTGAATCCTAAAACAATATTTCAGCTTGTGTGAGAGATTACCATGAGTGGATGGACTATAAAACTGGAAAATGTCTCTTAAGAAGATGGTGATTTGGTGTCATCCTCTAAGAGTGTTGTGTCCTTCTACAATTCTCTTTCCAGAGAACGATGGAGGATAAGACATTGAATATTCCTAAGGCAGAAGCTGGCAGATTCTTGGCATAGATTGACGCACTAATGTTGTAAAGGCAAAGGAGGAATGTGTGATTAAGGCCACAATCAGATCATCCACGATCTTATCGCATGACGGAGTTGTTTTTATTCCTTTCTCCTGATACTAGTTTCTACATTTCTGTTGTCTTTAGATACTGAAAACATTATGGCACGATTATCATGAACATGAAGACTTTTCCTTTCAGATTATTGGGCACAGCTTTCCATGTGTGACTTTTAAATGACACCCAAAAGCACTTGGGAAAGAGTCATGATGTTGTCGCGAAGTCAGGAGCCCAGGACAAAGGGAAAGCCTCGCTTGAAACTGCTTTAGAAATCAGATTAGGTCGAATTGATAACTTTAATACAGCAGATTCCTTTCACTTGTTCTTGTGAGGTGCGTTTTATTACAAAGGGCCAGCACTCTGTTGCCTGTGTTTAATTTCTGTTCAGAATATGGTGATAGACCTCAGGAGTTCTTGTGGTGCAGGAACACTAAGAGGTATGTAACAAAGAGAGAAACGGGGTTCTTAACACTTTGATAGCGAAGGGAGAATGATATAGCTTCAAATCCTGTGCGCCCTTGGAGATCGTATTCCTCACTATTTGATGCTCACAAGCTATGGAAATAGTGAGACTTCATTCTCTGTTTCCAACAATTAAAGTGGTAGACTCATATAGCATACAAACAGGCTTTCAGCCCAATACATCTATGCCAGCCAGAAAACAAAAACCGAACTACATTATTCCCAGTTACCTGTCGATCTATAGCCTATTATTCCCTGGCATTTTATGTTCAAATGCTGCGTTACCTTGTATCTGTGACCTGAGCTTTGGTTTTTTTAATATATGCACGAAATAGTTTCACAGAAATAGATCACATAACGTCAAAGACAGGGGCAAGGTCATCAGATCAAAAAGATATCCCCATTGTTAATAATTATCAAAAATCGATTTGTCTTTTTAGCTTGGATTTTTTATGGAGCTAGACCAGCATTAATTGCCCTTGAGACATTCCAGTCCAGTTGGTGTTGGTCCATCCAAGTGGTTGGTGAAAGGGAGTGCCAACTGTGCATCTTATGTGTCGGTTTAGCTGGGAGTAATTATTACTGTTGGTGGATGGACTGTTACACAAGCCGCCATATTGTGATGAATAGCTCGCAGGAAAACGAACTCTTTGTCAGTGCCAATATATGCGAAGGACTTTATTGTTCTTCAGAGAAATAACAACCTTACACGAGACGTCTATACAATAATGAAGCGAAATGTGTTTCTATGTTATTGGTGTCCTGAAAATAATGTTGTCAACAGCTGAAATAATGCTGTTGCTGTCGTTGGACGATTCTTGCACTGAATGTGTGAATTAACATGAATGTTTTCAGAGATGTATGGGCTGTCCTAGATTGAGTAAGTACGGATACTCCATGGGATGATAATTGTTTGCAATCTCGCCACTTACTTTGCACAGTTCGATGGAACAAACCAACAAGTCTCATTGGTTGCTGCTTCAGAATACGTCAGAGCTTTCATAGTTGCCACCACATGAAATCATGTTATAAAGACAAGGCCCATCGAGTCTGCACCATCCAATGCTGATACAAGTGCTTTATATAGTTTGTGAGGTTTCCTTCTTCATCCACCCTCTCAGGCAATGCATTCTAGATACAACCCATCGTCTGGGTACAAAACCGATTCCACAAATCCTCTCTTCATGTCTTATCTTTCATTTTAAACAAGCTCCCCCTTGTTTTTGATCCTTTCATTCAGGGTAACAGCTGTTGTCTGTTCATTCCGCTCATACCTCCCATTCTCTTATACACCTCTGTCAGGTTCAGTATCATAACACAGTGCACACAGGTTCAGTAGATTGACTATGCTAAATTACCCACCATGCGCAGCTAGATTTGATAGCTGTGGGAGACGCAGGGACAGGATAGGAGTCGGGTTGGCCATGGGAAATGCAGGAATTGGGTATGAGGTGGGTCTGGATGCAATGCTCTGCAGAGGGTCAATGTGGACTTGATAGGCCAATGCCCCGTACAGTAACTCAAATGAAGGTTAAATCAAACAAGGAAAGATACTGGGGTTCTGAACCAAAAGGAAACAGAGTGCTGGAGATACGGAGTAGGTTTGGCAGCCTCTGTCGAGAGAAAATCAGAGTTTGGATTTTGAGTCCACTCATCATGCATGAGACATGAAAGCAGCTGGGAAACAGTGTAATATGTGTTGGTGGATTGAGTTGAATATATGGAGAAATAGAGACAGAAAAAATAAACAAAATAACTGTGAATAATCAGCTGAAATGGAAATAAATTGGGAGATCATTTTCACTTACTTTTCACCTTTTCTCACATTCCTGAGTATCATGCCCATGTAGATATAAATCCCAAGTCCCTGTTTCAAGGGATTTCTGTCCCCTCTATCTCTCCATCCTGGGTGTGGTCATCTTCTTTTCTTTATTAATGGGACAAGGGTGTTGTTGATTGGACCAGCATTTATTTCTCTTTCCGAGTTCATTTCAGAAAGTGCTGGGGAACTGCATCTCTGAACCACTGCACTTCGACGTGCTGTAGACTGGCCGTGCTCAGGCCTGTCTGGTTTCACTTCTTTGAGACCTTGTAGTGTATAACTGAATATCAGACTTGGCCATTGCAAAGAACATTTGAGAGTCTACCACTACTGACGGTCTGGAATCACATGTAGGCCAGACCAGTAAAATTCCCTTCCCTGAAGGACACTAGTAAGCCAGATGTTCTTAGTTTTGACAACATCAATATTTCATTAGATGGTCAATTCGAAATATTCTATTGCATTCAATTTCAACCATTTGCTGTGCCGGGATTGAAGTCCGGGTTTGGGTCAACACCTGGGAAAGGTATACTATTGGGAAATATTTGGGGAGATCTCAGAATTTATAGTCTAGTGAAAATGCCGTTAAACTATCACCTCCCTAGCATCCCCCCATCAATAGCGGTGTTGTTGTTATCGTGACTGAGGTACAGAGTATTTTGGAGTTACATTGTCAACTATTTCTATGGAGAGCAGAACTACTCATATTTCAGGGACTGCACTGAAATGTAACAGTTTATCAGCTAGGAATAGAAACAGAGGGGAGGTAGGCATCTTCTACACTGAGTGGGTGTGCCATATATGTAATATTGACTTGCTCCTGACATTGGAAAGTCAGTGTCGGTTCTCTGGTTGTTTTTGTTGAGTTTTTGTTGTCAGCTGCTGCATTCATTCAGGGAGACTAGAAGGCCTTGTGGGCCTACTCTGTGCAAGGTATGGGGATATATTTTACAGTGTATCTTGGTCTGCGGAAATTGCGTAGGGAGGAGCAGGGCACTGTGCTAATCTTTCTGAGATTTCTACAACTATTTCCCAATGATGTACCTCAAACATTTTGATTCAGGAACTTGCCAGGCAGGAATGGGGGACCGATCCACTATGCCAGAGTCCCATCCTCTCACGTATTCACGAGGTGAAAGAGACCATCTCTGTCCGGTGAGGAGAATACATTTGTTCTGTCCAAACAGACAAAGCGACAGAAAATCGTTTTGTAATTTTAGAGAACAAAGTGACTGCGAAAGCGAGGAACTTCAGGAAATTTAGAATTAGTAAAGTTGAAATATTGGAAAAACCCATTGTGTTGAAGGTTGGTAAGCTGCTGGAACGGATGGGTGATGAATTTAGAGGCTACAACGATAGGGTTGGAGAATTGAGCTTGCTGGTTAACTCTTTTCGGAGCTGGTGCAGACAGAATGGGTCAATAGCGTCCTTCTCTCTTGCCTTTTCCTTAATTATATGAGGGTGGTCAAAGCTTTTAGATTCTGTAAAGGATCCTGCAGACTGGAAAGCGACTATTACGACCATACATATATACAACACGACGGAGGGTGAAAACAGTAAACCAACTGGGTGGATAAGATTATGTCATGAGTGAGGAAATTATGAGCAATTTTTGTAATTAATAATAAAAAGATCATTGGAGAACAATGATATGATTGAGCAGCATCAACCTAGATTCAGGACAAGAAAGCTATCTTTGAAAAACGTACTGGAGTTTATGGAGGATGTTGGTTATGACATCGACGAGTGGGAACTAGGGTGAACGGTGTATTTGGATTTTCATAAGAAGGTTGGCACGGTTACGCACAGGTGAGTGAAAAATGTTACAGTCCTTGGGTAAGGGGGAGATGTCCTACATGGTTTGAGAATTGTATGATGGAGTGAACCGCGAGACTAGGGTCCTCCTTTGGAGAGAAGGCCACGACTGATTCGGTATCACGTGCATCAGTGCTTCGAACACCGCTATTTGTAACACAAAAAAGTGATTTGAACATGAACAACTCATGCAGTCCTTTACAAGTTCTAATTATTAGAATGTGAGAGGTTGGGAAGTGCTTTGGGCAAAAATGACCTGGATGTCCTTGGTCATAAGTCACGAACAGGATTCATGCAGGGCATCCATTAATCAGGTCAAAAAATGAAATGGCAGACATCATTACAAAATGAATCATCTGTAGGAGTTGTGGAGTGTTATTGAGGCAGCATTTGTGCTATTGTGGACAGACCGTATCTCCTTTATAAATCCTTGTCACAGAAGCAGCGCAAAGCTATTTTATCACAATAATCTCTGGGATGATGGTAACATGAAGAGGGTGTGAAATGATGGATGTTTAATTTGTTGCATGGTGAGAGAATTAGAGTTGACTGCATTGAAACCTGAAGATCATGGACGAACGCATATTCTTTTTATGGAAAGACGTTGGTGGCATGAGAAATTGCATTTTCCCCATGATATATGCTTCTTGGCAGTTTATGTAGCTCTGTGGAGCTCCCATGTTGGTTGAGAGAGAGCTTCAGGCTCTTACTGCACTCCCACCACCTCAGTGTGCAGTTGGTGTATGACCCTGCATGGAGCGTCACATTGTTCACAAATCTATCAGCAGCTACAATGCCTTAATCTGAAAGAGTTAGCCATTCGCAATAGCTTCTGCCCTCCATAGAGAACACAAGTCTACCTTCTCATAAATGGAATATGCTTCTTTGAGACTTCGCATGAAACATTTATCTTCCCTCTTCACTGTCAGCAAACCACGTTGATGAATCAATTGTGTACCATTAGCAATGGAGCCAGGAGGAACAACATGGAGCAGTGTATCCGTGCAGTCTCTCCTCTTCATTGGTTTGTCATGCTGGGGAGTCGATAACATCCTCCTATTTCTGTACAAGGGGCTTGAGGGCCTCATTGGCCTCATCCTGGTGTCAGGGGAGAAGCTCAAAGGCCTGATTGGGCAATCCCTGGTTCCTGTTTAACAGCTCAATGTGTTTGACTGGGCTCAATCTCTTCTTGTGTAACAGGCGGGTGAGATTGAATGCGCTATCCCTATTCTTATCCAATAGTGTTGATGGGCTGAATGAGCTCCTCATATTCCTGTGAAGTGAGCTTGAGGTGCTGAATGAACTCTTCCCTTTACTGATGTAATGCATAGTGCCCCGCAGTACTTTTGCATGAATGTTACCGACATTTTAACAGCACGAGCCTGAATGCTGCCCGGGTCTTGCTGCATGGACACAGACTGCTACAGGAGCTGAGGGAAGACACATTATTTTGAACATTGCGTGATCTTCATTGACCTTCCCCACTTCTGAGCTAATGCTGGGTGGGAAGATATTGAGGAGCAACTGAGGATGCTTGTGCTGTGGATCTCCCACAGAAATATTCCGGGACTGAGTTGGTGGATGTCCAAGAACCACTGCCATCTTCTTTGTGTTGAATCACTCCAACCATAGAACATAGAACAGTACAGCACAGAACAGGCGATTCAACCCACGATGTTGTGCCGACCATTGATCCTCATGTAAGGTAAACCTAATGTACGAACCCTCAAATATCTGTGACCATATGCATATCCAGCAGTCTCTTAAATATCCAAAATGGCTTCGCTTCCACAGATGCTGCTCGCAACGCATTCCATGCTCTCACAACTCTCTGTGTAACGAACCCGTCTCTGACATCCCCTCTATACATTCCACCAAACAACTTAAAACCATGACCTCTCGTGTTAACATTTTCTGCCTTGGGGAAAAAAAGGTCTTTGGATATCGACTCTATCTATGCCTCTCATTATCTTGTACACCTCAATTAGGTCCCCTATCTTCTTTTTTTTCCTATGAAAAAAGTCTGAGCTCAGTCAACCTCTCTTCGTTAGATAAGCCCTCCATTCCAGGCAGCATCCTGGTAAACCTCCTCTGAACCATCTCCAAAGCATCCACATCTTTCCTATAATAGGGCGACCAGAACTGGACATAGTATTCCAATGGCGGTCTAACCAAAGTTTTATAGAGCTGCAACAAGATCTCACAGCTCTTAAACTCAATCCCCCTGTTAAGGAAAGCCAAAACACCATATCCTTTATTAACAACCCTGTCCACTGGGGTGGCAATTTTAAGGGATCGAAGTACCTGCACATCAAGATCGGGCTGTTCCTCCACACTGCCAAGAATCTTGTCTTCAATCCCGTACTCAACTTTCAAGGTTGACCTTCCAAAATCCATCACCTCACATTTATCCAGGTTGAACTCTATCTGCCACCGCTCAGCCCATCTCTGCATCCTGTCAATGTCCCGCTGCAGCCTACAACAGCCCTCTATACTGTCAATGACACCATTAACCTTTGTGTCGTCTGCAAATTTGCTAACCCATCCTTCAATCTCCTCATCCAAGTCATTAATAAAAATTAAAAAGAGTAGAGTCCCAAGAACAGAGCCCTGTGGAACACCACTCACCACTGACTTCCAGGCAAAATGCATTCCTTCCACTACCACTCGCCGTCTTCTGTTTACCGGCCAATTCTGTATCCAGACAGCTAAATATCCCTGCATCCCATTCCTCCTGACCTTCTGAACGAGCCTACCATGGGGCCTGAAGAAGGGCTTATGCACGAAACGACGAATTTCCTGTTCTTTGGATGCTGCCTGACCTGCTGCGCTTTTCCATCAACACATTTTCAGCTCTGATCTCCAGCATCTGCAGACCTCACTTTCTCCAATCTTATCAAATGCCTTGCTGAAGTCCAGATACACAACATCCACCGCTCGAATCTCATCAACTTGTCTAGTGACATCTTCAAAGAACTCAATAAGATTTGTGAGGCATGTCCTGCCCCTCACAAAGCCATGTTGACTGCATTTAATCAAGCCACGCTCTTCCAGATGGTCATAAATCCTATCCCTCAGAATCCTTTTTTACACCTTGCAGACGACAGACGTGAGACTGACTGGTCTATAATTGCCGGGAATTTTCCTATTTCCTTTCTTGAAGAGAGGAATTCCATTTGCCTCCCTCCAGTCCTCGGGTACGATTCCGGTGCAGAGCGATAATGCAAAGATCTTCGCAACCGGCAAAACGATCACAATTCTCACTTCCCAAAGCAGCCGAGGACATATCTTGTTTGGCCCTGGAGATTTGTCAATCGTAATATTTGTCAGAATTTTCAGCGCATCACCTTCCTCAATCTCTATTCGTTCCAGCATGCTTACCTGCTCATCAATGGTTTCATTCACTACAAGGTCCTTTTCGTTAGTAAAGACAGAAGCAAAAGACGCATGTAGGGCTCCCCCTACCTCCTCAGACTCTATACACAATTTCCCTATCCTATCCCTGATCGGCCGTACTCTTTATTTGATCATTCTCTTTTTCCTCATATATGTGTAACATGTCTTTGGAATCTCCCTAATCCTTCCTGCCAAGCCTTCTTTGTGCCACTTCCTGGGTCTCCTCAGACCATTTTTGAGCTCCTTCCTCGCCTGCCTGCAATCCTCTAGAGCTGAGCAAGACCCTTGCTTCCTCAACCTTACATAAGCTGCCTTCTTTCCTTTGACGAGAAGATCCTCTGCTCTCGTCATCACAGATTCCTTTATCTTACCCCTTCTTGCCTGTCTCAGACGAACACATTTATGCATCACTTGCAAAAACTGTTCTTTAAACATTCTCCACATGTCAAAAGTTCCCTTTCCAAGGAATAATTGCTCCCAGTCCATGCTTCCCAACTCACGTCTGATAGCATCATAGTTTCCTTTTCCCCAATTAAATATCCTCACATTGTGCCTGCTTCTCTCCTTCTCCATAGCTATGTATAATGTGAGCTTAAAAATGCGTTTCTGGAAAATACACTCTTCCTCCAGGCGTCGTGTTGCCATGGTCTGGCGATGGAGGAAGCCAAGGATCTGCATGTCCTTGGCGGAGTGGGATGGGGAATCAAAGTGTTCGATACCCGCATCAACCAAGCAACCGCTCCGTGGCTGACCATGGGGAACTGGGACCATGTAGCTGTGATACCCTCTCTGATTAGCAGTGCTACACCCCGTCCTCTTCCCCCCCCCCCCCAGTTTTTAAAAATGTTCTAAACCCTGCACAGCAAGCAACCATTCCAGCCTCTGAGAAACCCACACCTCTGTTATGGCCACAACATCATGTACCAGGTATTGATCCATGCTCTAAGCTCATCATTTATATTCCTGATACTCCTTACATCTAAGCAAACACACTTTAACTGATCCCTTGGTTCTTTCACATGAAATCGCCAGACCATGGTAACACGACACCTGGAGGAAGAGCGACTCATCTTTCGCCTAGGAACACTCCAACAATAAGGGATGAATACAGATTTCTCCAGCTTCCTCATTTCCCCTCCCCCCACCTTTTCTCAGTCCCAACCCTCAGACTCAGCACAGCCTTCTTCACCTGCAATCTTCTTCCCAACGTCATCGCCCCCACCCCCTCCTAAGCCTATCACCCTCACCTTAACCTCCTTCCGCCTATTGCATTCCCGAAGCCCCTCCATAAGTCCCTCCTCCCTACCTTTTATCTTAGCCTTCTTGGCACACCATCCTCATTCCTGAAGAAGGGCTTATGCATGAAACCTCGATTCTCCTTCTTCTTTGATGCTGCCTGAACTGCTGCGCTTTTCCAGCAACACATTTTAAGCTCTGATCCCCAACATCTACAGTCCTCACTTTCTCCTATGTGGAATGTGAGGCAGTTGTGATTACTATCACCAAAATGCTCTCCCACAGCAAGATCTGACACCTGCCTCGGCTCATTGCTGAGTACCAAATCCAATATAACCTCTCCCGACATCGGTATATCAACGTACTGAGTTAGGAAAACCTCCTGAACACACCTTACAAAAACAGCCTCTCCAAAGCACCTGCTCGAAGGAGATTCCAATCAATATTGGGAAAGTTATAGTCACCCATTGCAACAACCTAATACATTCACACTCTTCCAAAATCTGTCGATCTCTGTTTTATTCAATCTCCCTGTTGCTATCGGGGGGCTCTAGTAAACCCCTAGTGAGGTGCCTGCTCCCTTATTGTTCCTAATTTCCACCCATACTGACTCAGTAGGCCGACCCTCCATGACAATGGTAACCTCTGTAGCTGTGATACACTCTCTGATTAGCAGTGCCACACCCTGTCCTCTTTCCCCCTCCCTCTTTTTTTTAAAAATGTTCTAAACCCTGGACAGCAAGCAACCATTGCAGCCTCTGAGAAACCCATGCCTCTTTTATGGCCACAACATCTTATACTCGGTACTGATCCATGCTCTAAGCTCATCACGTATATTCCTGATACTCCCTGCATTTAAGGAAACACACTTTAACTGATCCCTTCTTCTTTCATATGAAATTCCTTCCCACTGGCTGCGCTACCTCTTGTTATTGCCTCATCTCCATCAACTCTCATCAGCGGTATATACCTCAAGTTCCCACACCACTGCCATACAATTTAAATCTTCCTGAACCACTAGAGCAAACCATCCACCCAGGACATTGGTCCCCTTCCAGTTCAGGTGGAACCTGTCCTTCATGTACAGGTCCCACCTTCCCCAGAAAGTATCCAACTTATCTACATATCTGAAGCCCTCCCTCCTACACCAGCTGCGTAGCCATGTGTTAAGCTGTGCCCGCTCCCTGTTCCTCGCCTCGCTATCTTGTGGCACTGGGAGTAAACCCGAGAACACTACTCTGTTCGTCCTGCCCTGCAGCGTCCACCCTAACTCCCTGAAATCACTTTTTATAGCCTCGATCCTTTTCCTGGTTATGGTGCCAATACGTAACACGATGTCTGGCTGTTCGCCCTCCCTTTTCAGAATCTTATACATCCGATCGGAGACGTGCCGGACACTGGCACCAGGGAGGCAATACACCTTTCGGGAATCTCGATCCTGGCCACAAAATCTCCTGTCGGTTGTCCAAACAATCAAGTCTCCTACCACTAGCACTTTTCTATTCTGTCCACTTCTGTTCTGACCCACAGGGCCTTACTAATATATATGGTCGACTAATTTCCTTCCTGGCAGCCCCTGTGTTCCGAAGCACTTCCGCCGCTGCTCCCGCTCCTACAGTGGAGGAAAAACACCACTGGCCACTACCGGTAGGTAATTTTAAAAATCTCCCTTACCTTAGCTGTAGCCTTCCTGGTTCGCCTTTCCTTCTCTGTTGCTCCCACTCAAAAAAAAAAGTGGGGAGATTCCTCCTAATCTTCATTAAGTTCCATTTACTTCAGGTTCCTTAATACCATCATCAGTCAAATACAGTCTTGTTATCTGGGCCAGTCACTCCTACCTAGTGTTCATATATTTTATTAATGTCAAAAAGTCACAGTGTATGTGTGCGGTGTGTTTCCTTCTCAGAGAGGGAGTAACCATCGGGACTTCTCTATCCAAGAGAGGTTGGGGAGATAGATCATTGAGATAGTTGGATGGATGTTTGACACGGCAGGCACTGCGGGAGGTGGGGCATCCAGCAGATCAGCCATATTCCTATTGAAGCGAAAGGCAGGCTGTAGGAGCTAAATAACCTACTCCTGCTGTTTACGTTCTTGCAATTTGTTCTTGGAAGTTTCATCGTTGTTATTTTCCTGGATGTTCTGTGAAGAAATGCTGCAATCAAAGAGACCAGAGGATTTCGTGAGCAATGTCTGGGTGCAGTAGGGGGCTGTAATCACTGTGAATCGGGGTCAACAACATGACTAATAAATAGAGACAGGGGAACTTCTGTAAAGAGGGAGGAGGGGACTGTTTCACATTCACACCCATTGTTTACCCAAGAACGTTTTCTAATCCACACCAAATCATATCTGACTCTATTCAGTGGCTGAATGGTCTCCTCCATTTCTGTGCATCAGGTCGTAGAACTCCAACTGCTCGTGAGTAGCCGATTGAGGGGCTCAATAGAATGGGACAAAGTAGGACTGAGGAACAGCAGTCGGTCTCTGCCCCGCCAGGCACTAAGGTTGTGGCTGATTAGATTGTGGTCTCAGCCCCACGTTCCGATCTGCAGTTCATTATCCTTGAGTCACTTTCCCGCGAAGTATTTAAGTCACACGCCGTTGAATAAATGCAAACCTGTGGGGAGGAGAAATTCCCACTCAAATGGGCTTTTGAGAATTTCTCCTTATCCTGTTCCTACCGAGGTCAGAGAGTCATTGCCTCTTTTTCTATTCCCTCTCGTCCAGAACGTCACGTCAACTTGTCGGTATAACTTAATGTGTGATATGGTAAATCATATCCGTCTCAGACTGGGTCAGGTTCAGTGTTAGGAACAAGTCAGACGGTTTCTTAAATTTGCAAAAATAACTAATCTAAAAGCAAAGCAAAGTTAGTCGAAATACAATAGTTTCATAAATGATATAGAGTTTGAACATTGACAATATGTACATCAACATTTATTTTTCTAAAAATCTGAGACACAGAAACATGCACACAAAGACACACACATACACACACACACACACACACACACACACACACGTCTGAAGGCAAAAAGAAAAAAAATGAAACTCTGCAGAATATTAATTCGAAAGAGCTTTGTCCAAATAACAGTTGATTTCACGAGAAAAGCAAACTTGAGATTATGTCAATTGTTGTTCTGCCTCTGAAGTTGTTCTGCCTCACAGAAGCTGCTAGCACCGGGGTTTCTACTGGAACAGTTGAATTTGCCTGAATTCCCTTTGCTGCAGGCAGAGGAGAGATTCTAACGAAACCTCAACCAGAACCCTCAAAGAGTGCTAAAAATGGTTGATTGGTTTTCAGCTCTCATATGTGCTGTAGAGAAGTACAAGTAGAGACTGAACAATGGCCGGTGGTTCTACGACAGATTGCATTTTCTCCCTCTCAGATCTTAAACATGCAATAATTTGACACAAGCACCAACCTGGATGAGTTAAGGTCTGCTTGAACATTCTCGTGATTGAATGACTCCATCCCTGTTACCTGCTCCATTTAGGAATGATTTGTAATTTATAATGTGAAGGAATGTTTATATATGTCTGCATAACTTTTGTACAATATATAGTACCTGTATTAAAATGAGTATGTTGTTTGCTAAAATTAAATCCTTAGTTTTATTCTCTAATCCTCAGCCACGTCCCAATACACTCTCCTTAGGGTCTCATATGGTTCAATATGAACAGCTCTCATTCTCAGGCCTGAAGTACTCTGACCTTTTAGAGGCCATGAGGGGCATGGGGGCGGGATCAGCTAAGGTTATTTTCCAAGGCTGGAGGAGTCCAAACCAGAGGGCAAAGATTTAAGGTGAGAGGGGAAAATTAAAAAGATACCTGAATGGTAACCTTTTCACACAGAAGGTAGTGCGTCTATGAAGCGAGCTGGCAGCGACAGTGGTGGAGTTTGGGACAATTACAACATTTAAGAGGCAATGGATAGGTATATGAATAAGAAGGGTTTAGAGAGCTATGGGTCTAATGTTGGCAAATGGTTTTACATCAGATTGGAATATCTGGTTGGTGTAAATGAACTGGACTGAAGAGTCTGTTTCCGTGTTGTATGACGCTATGATTCGATCAGACCTTCATTCTAGCAAGGACTAAAGTGAAGCATCGGTGAAAAGCTTCTAAAACAATTGCGTATTTTTTCTTTCAATTTTAGGGTTCATTACTACATGCAATACATTCGATGTAGTCTCAGTATTGTCATGTACAGATACAGTAAAACATCCTGATGATTTTCCCTGGTAACCTTTGCATGAAACAGCATCATTCAATACACTTCCCTCATCACTTGCTGAATCTGCTGACTAGGTTTATATGGCTCATGTACCGAGACGCACACATCCACGCGTATTAATGCGTTCTGCGATGTTGTCTCCACTTAAGTAGGTCACTGTTATTTTATCTGTTCAACCCTTAGCCTTTGTTATACTGTTTTCTGCCAACTTTGCTCACTAACGTGCCCTGCCGGTATCGCATTGCAGTCTCCATGTGCTGTGAAATGACTATTTTGGCAAATGAAATAATAGAGCTCCAATCCAATCAGTCCCCTCATCCAAGTCATTGGTATAGATTGTAAATTGTTGATAATGTCACAATGATCCGTGAGGCATTCCACCAAGTTACAACTTTACAACCTGAATATAAACATTTATCCTGAATGTTTATTCCCTGATAGTTTACCAGGTTTTCCCTGTTGCTGGGCAGCAAGCTAGAAAGCTAAGATGGCCTTATCCTACACTGTGTAATGTATGTAACGGACTGAATGACTTCAATCTATTTCTGTGTAAATCCTCAGAGTGCAGAATGGTCTCCGCCTGTCTCATTATAACGATGTTGACTGGCTGAATGGGATCTTCTTTTTACCTCTGCAACATTACTGAGTAGTTGAGAGAACAACATATAGGTTAGGGACAGCAGCTGGCCATTCAGCCCCTCGCACCAGCTGCACCATTCAGAATGTGCTTTGTTGATGTGATTGTGACTAAATATCCCCTTCCTGTCTGTACCCAATAAACATGGATTTTCTTGTACATCAACAATCTATTGAAAGAATCTTGTTGCTTCGGCATGAGAATACCGCAGGTTACACAACCCTAAACAGAAAGGAACATCCCTGCCTCAGTCTGAAATGGGAATGTCCTTATTCTCAAAATGTGTTCCCCTCAAACCATTCACCACTCTTTTGATATAAAAGGTGTCGACAATTAGAAACAGATATTGATCACTCAGCCCCTCAAGCCTGTCCACTTTCTCATTAACTCTCCTAAATCAAATACTTACCAAATTTAGTCTCCACTGATGTCGTGAAAAGACAATTCCAGGCACCACAAGATCATATGAGCAATGAACTCTGAAGCAGAATTAGGCCATTCAGCCCATTTTTGTCTGCCATGACATTTGATCGCGGCAAAAATATTTCTCAATCCCATTCTCCTGCCTTCTCCAACTGACCATTGATAACCTATTAATAAAAACATATATATCTTTGTATTAAACACAGTGTGTGCCTATACGTGGGGTTATGTTCGTGTGTTTGTGTGTACGTCCATTTCTGTGTGCGTATCTCTGTGTGCATATGTTATGCATGTTAGTGTCAGTATCTCAGTTTGAGTGTACCTCTGTCTGCATCTCTGTGCAAGTTTGCTTTTGAAGTAAACATATTGAAATTGGAATCAAAGTCTCCCTCCTCCGCTGTCTCTGTCTGTCCCTGTTGTTCGCAGAGTTCATAGAATTCCTAAAGTCTGGAAACAGGCCCTTAGACCCAACACATCCACACTAACCCTTCGAAGAGTAACCCACCCAGACGCGTTCAAATACTCTCAGATGTTTACTCATGACTAATTCCCCAAAGCGACACATCCTTGGGCACTATAGACAATTTAGCATGGCCAATTCACCTAACATCCACACCTTTGGACTCTGAGTAGAAACAGCAGACACGGGGAGAATGTGAAACTCCACACAGAGAGTAGCCTGAGGGTAGACACGAGCGCGGCTGCCTGGTGCTGTGAGGCAGCAATGCTCGTCTGTGAGTTTTGTGATTAGATTCATACAATACTACCCTCCGCTGGCCTCCCCACACCACTGCATCAATGGCAGAGTTTTTAACTCTCTCAGAAGATAACAAATCCTTTGTTATCCTCTCAAATTGCATGGCCGTTTGATTTTTCCAATAATATCGTTGGAAGCATAGAACAGTTTTGCCTAATACTGAGAAATTTTGTTTCTGCGACATTAGCAACACCACTGAGCCTTTTTCAGGACTTTTCAATACTTTCTCACATACGTTTTAAGCATTGCAAATCACAGAATGAGAAATTAATTCATCTCATCTCCTGACAAAATGGTTGACTCAGAGATGAGCATTACCATTCTGACAGGCCCAAGTATATTTGCAATGTTCCATCTACCAGCATTGTGTGTACGAGTGTGTGTGTGTTTGTGTGTGTGTGTGTGTGCGTGCGTGTGTGTGTGTGTGTGTGTGTGTGTGTATTTGTGTGTGTGTGTGTTGATGGTGCTGTCAGTTTGGATCGGGCTATGAGCTCTCTCACTATCTCTCCCTCCCAGTCTGAATCCTCAAGTGTTGTCACTCTCTGCCGCTGTCAATGCAGTCGGGTGAGGAGGCCAGCTGAGGGAAAGATTGCTTCATTTTCAGCACTACAGAGACGGTCAGACCTGCACTTACATATAGATACTCACAGATTCAAATAGTCACACAGGTACGGGTGGTGGGGAGATGGATATCGGGCACTCCACCACCCGGCTTGTCTCTTTCCCTCCTATTCCAGTCTGTTTCTGTTGGAATGGGAGAAATGGAAGGTGGGAGTGGGGGTCCCTGCTGTTCGTGCTGATGTGGGTGGGAGGGGGGTTGGAGATGGTGATGTGTCCAGAGGGAGTCAGTCAGTAGTGTTGCATCCAAACATTGAATTAATGATGGAAATGTAGTCGATGGGAAAGAGAGAAAGAAGGAAGGTGCTGCTTGCAGCAGTGAGAGTAGTGGAGCATTAGCATTGTTCGTGTGTCGGTGCTATAACAGATATGCAGTGAGTATGGGGGAGCAAAGAGAATATGGTGACTCTTATCCTGACAGAACGGGGAAGGTTATTGATGCTTGTCCTGTATTGCTGGACATTTCTTCAAGCTGCAGATACTGCATTGAGCTGGTGGTGAGCTCAGACCATGCTAGGTGGGACTGGTTGTGTGGGCCCCTCTGGGAAGAGAATGGTCCCCCTATGTACTAGCCCATCCACCAGGACCTCCGTGTTCCTGTCGACAAAGCGTGGTGTAATTGCCCCTTATCTGCCATGCTCGGGGTAAACTGTGCAGGGCAGCTCCGAACTGAGAAAGCTCAATCGTGTGCCCGTTGGCCTTTCAAAGATGGCACCAATGCTAGAGATCACAGAATATCCATGGGCATCTGGGCGATGGTAAGTACCTCCAGCCATGATGGTTGGGAGAATCGGGCTGGTATTGAATGAGGGGAACGTCATGAGTTGGAGTGTATAGTTAATGAGGTGAGTTCCATAAGGTAGCACCAGGGAACTAGCTCAGCCTCGTACAGATAATCCTTCTGTCTCACTCAATGAAAATGTCACTGAGACAAATTATTGTAAAGGTCAACCCAATGAGTTGAAGACTCTGCTGACCCCAATCCCAATTGCAATGCTGCAGCAGCTTGACCAATGCTCTCCATCACAGAGAAGGAGCTAAATGTCACCTTACCCTTGGGAAATAAGGCAGTGGGGAGGGGATGGTTGAAGTATCGGTGGGAGACCACATTTATGGTAAGTCAGCTGAATTATATTCGTTTCAAAATCGAGATGGAAAAGGATGAACAATGTTTAAAACTTAAAGTTCTAAATTGTTGAAAAGCCAATTTTGATGATGTTAATCAAGATTTTTTTTACCGGCAATTTGGACAGATATTCGCAGAGAAGGGGGTCAGTTGGGAAGTTGGAATTCTTCAACAATGAGATGTTCGGGTGAAGGGTAACGCTGGCACATGTAAGGAATGCTGGAGGGGTGGAGATGTTGAGGTTCTGGTCGTGGATAAAAGGGAAGTGTGTGTCAGGTATAGACAGCAGGAATTGAGGTTTTATTTCCCCTTAATTCATTCACGGGATGAGGGCGTCCCTGACTAGGCAAGCATCTATTACCCATCCCTAATTGCCCAGAAGGCAGTTAACAGTCACCCACATTGTTGTGGATGTGGAGTCACATGTAGGCCAGATCAGGTAAGGATGGCAGTTTGTTTCCTGAAGGGGTGTCAGTGAACCAGATGGATCTTTCCAACAATCGGAATGGTCACCATTAGCCTCTTAATTCTTGATTTAACGTGAATCACTAGAAGAGTCTGAAGGCAACAAGAGTATAGTTAGGAGGGAATTTGTGAGCATTAAAAGGGGACGTGTGTTAGCTTTGGCAAATAGAGTTAAGGAGAATCCAAAGGAATTCTACAAATACTTCAAGGACAAAAGAGGAAGTAGGGAAAGAATAGGACATCCTTAAACATCAGCAAGGCTGCCCATGTGCAGAACCTCAAGAAATGGGGGAGGTACTGAACGAATATTTTGAATCGGTATTTACTGTGCAGGAGGATGTGGAAGTAGGAGAACTTGGGGAAAAAGTAGTGACATCTTGGAAAGTGTCTGTATTACAGAGGACCAGCTGGACGTCTTAAAACATGCAAAGGAAGGAAAATGCTCTGGATTTTATTGGATGCATGCTCGAACTCTGTGGGAGGCTAGGAAAGTGATTGCTGGGCCCCTTGCTTTCCTCAATAGCCACAGGTAAAGTGCCAGAAGACAGGAGGTTGGCTGACGTGGTGCCACTACTTAAAGGATTTATGAAAGGTAATAAAGAAAAGCCAGTGAGCCTGACGTTATTGGTGGATAACTTGTTGGAGGGGATCATGAGGCATATGATTTTTAAGCATTCTGAAAGGTAACGACCCATTAGGGGTAGTCAACATGACTTTGTGCAAGCAATATTGTGTCTCACTGAATTGACTGAGAAGCGACTAAAAGAGTAATTGAGATAGAGTGATGCACATTGTCGATATGGAATTCAGTAAGGCGTTGAATAATATTGTGCATGGTCATTTGTTTAACAAGGTTGGTTCATATAAAGTCATTTGGTTACAAAACTGGCTCAAAGGTCGGAGACAGGGGATGGTGGTAGAGGGTTGCAATATCCTGGCAAAGGTTTTCAATGCTTCCCCCGCTGTGCAGAACGTCCAGTTTATGGAGTAATCCTCTAGCATGACCTGCAAAGCTTCCCATCGTAGCCATTACCTTACCCCAGTTCAGAATTTGAGGCAACAGACCGTTGTAGCCGATTTGGCAATGTGTCCATTCTATGTTTGCTTTCTTAGCTTTGGAGCCACCATAGTCTCTCTTATCCCGTTATTCCGATCCCGCCCCGCCCCCCCATCTCCTTATCCATATTTTTCAGCAAGTTATCAATTAATAATTTTTTTGTTTTTCTTCTGTACCTTTCCCAGGCCTTAGGTTTTGACTCCCTCATGCATCGAGTGCTGGCATTGTGAATCTCAGGAACATTGAAATGTTGTGTGTCAGGCTGTTGTTGACTTCGCGATGTGTCCCATGTGGTGTTCCATGGACAGGAATGTTTCAGCATCTTTGACTCACTTATTTGAAACTTGGTATGCGCTTGTCTCTCTCATTAATCGTGTGGTCAGCAATATGAGGAAAGTCCTGGAGTATAATTGCAAAGGAACAGGCGTCTAACTCGTAGCTGAGGGGTTTCTGACTAACTCCTGCTACTGAAAGGTCAGTGGAGGGGCTGGGGATGGTTTGCTGGAGGTTGTGCTGTGAGTTCCCTCAGACATTCAGAGAGTCCTGAGGATTTGGACAACCAACTTTGGATGGAGCATAGGGACTGTAGTTACAGCATCTGGGTCTGTCATTTGAACAACAGATGGAGCAGAGGCTTCAGAGAGCGGATGTTCTGAAACCACGGAGTAAGTGTGTGCGGGGAAAGGGATTTGCTGGACCTGTCTTTGTTTTCGACTGGACAAGCACATACTCTCACTCTCCCCAATATGTACACTGATGCACAATCTCCTTATCTGCTCCACACACATACTCTCACTCTTCCCGTTACATACACTGACACCATCACCGTCACCCTGACCCCCTCACACTCACTCCATCACCGTCACACCGACCCCCTCACACTCATTACATCACCATCACCCTGACCCCCTCACACTCACTGAGTCACTGTCAACTTGTCCCCCTTGCACTCACTCCATCACCATTACCCTGATACCCGCACACTCACTCCATCACATTTACCCTGATACCCTCACACTCACTCCATCTCTGCCAACCTAACCCCTTCACACCCACTCCATCACCGTCAACCTGACCCATTCACACGTATTCCATCACTGTCACCCTGATCGATTCACACTCACATTATCACCGTCACAATAACAAACACACACACGCCATCACCCTCACCCTGACAACATCACACTCGCTTAATCACTGTCACCCTGACCCCCACACACTCAAACCATCGCCGTCACTGTGATCCACAAACACTCACGCTCTCAAAGTCATCCTGACCCCCTCACACTCACTCTATCACCGTCACCCTGACACCCTCACAATCACTCCATCACCATTACCCTGACACCTTCACACTCACTCCATAACCTTCACACTGACCCCCTCACACTCACTCCAACACCGTCACCCTGAACCCCACACACTCAGTCCATTACTGTCAATATGATAACCTTACACTCACACCATCAATGCCAACCTAACCCCTTCAAATTCAGGCAATCACCATCACCCTGATCCATTCACACTCACTTCATCACCGTCACCCTGACCCCCTCACACTCAGTCCATCACCGTCACAATGACACACTCACACTCACTCCATCACCATCACCCTAACACCCTCACACTCACTACATCACCATCACCCTGACCCCCTCATACTCACTGAGTCACTGTCAACTTGTCCTCCATGCACTCACATCATAACCATTATCCTGATACCCGCATACTCACTCCATCACATTTACCCTGATACCCTCACACTCACTCAGTCACCGTCACCCAGAACCCATCACATTCACTCCATCACCGTTACCATAACACCCTCACATACACTCCATCACGGTCACGCTGATCCATTCACACTCACTTCATCACGGTCACAATAACACACACACTCTCTCCATCACCCTCACCCTGACAACCTCACACTCGCTTAATCACTGTCACACTGAAACCCTCGCACACAAACCATTACCAACACCATGACTCACACCCACTCACTCCATCACCCCCAAGCTGTCCCCCTCACACTCACTCCATCACCATCACCTTGACCCCGTCACGCTCAATCCATCACCCTCACCCTGACCCCTCACACTCACTCCATTTCTGTCAGACTAACCACTTCACACTCACTCCGTCACCATCACACTGACCCAATTGCCTTAATGCTAACTTTATCATTAGAGATATTGGAAGTCATAAGATGTCCTAAGTTATCCCTCCTTTTTGCTGCATTCCCCGTCTGCCTCGAGTTTAGATCCGCCTGCACATATGCTATCCTGTTCCCTATATTTCCATTTAACTCCATACTCCCTGTCGCTTTCACTTTCCCTTCTCCCAATTCTGAACTTTAAAGTCCTATTGACCACCCTATTTATCCTCTTCGCTCGAAAAATTGGTACCTGAACGGTTCAGGTGGAGACCGTCCCAACGGTACAGATCCCCCCGTTCCAAAACTGATGCCAATGCCCAATGAAGTGGTATCCCTCTTTCTCACACCAATCCCTTAGCCACGTGTTTACTTCCTTAATTTTCTTATCCCTACGCCAATTGGCACATGGCTCGGGCACTAATCCGGAGATTATGACCCTTGAGGACCTGTACTTCAATTTCCTGCCTAGTGCTACGTAGTCCCCAAACAGGTCATCCACCCTAGTTTTGCCTATGTTGTTAGTGCCAACGTGGACCACAATAACTGGATCCTCCCCCTCCCGCTCCAATAGCCTTTCAAGCCGGTCGGAGATGTCCCACACCCTTGCACCGGGCAGGCAACACACCATGAGAGACTCCCGATCTGGCTTGCAAAGGATACTATCTGTCCCCCTAATTGTAGAATCCCCTATAACCACTAAAAGTCTATTTGGTCCCCCCTCTTGAATGGCCTCCTGCACCATGGTGCTGTGGTCAGTTGGCTCATCCTGTGCAGAGCCCTTTTTCCTCATTCGTACAGGGAGCAAGAATCTCATACCTGTTGGACAAGGTCAAGGGCTGAGGCTCCTCCACTCCTGAACTCAGGTTCCCCCTACCTGCCTCACTTACAGTCACACGCTGATGTGCCTGATCACTAGCTGAATGTGAATTACTTAATCTCCCAGGTGTGACTGCCTCCTGAAACAAAGCGTCCTGGTAACTCTCCCCCTCCTGGATGTGCCACAGTGTTTAAAGCTCAGATTCCAGATCATCAACTCTGATGTGGAGTTCTTCCAGCAACCAACACTTGCTGCAGATGTGGTCACTGCCATTCACAATGGGATCAGCCAGCTCACACATCATACAGCTACAGCACATCACCTGCCCAGCCATCTCTACTTAGTTCATTACTTAGTTACTTTGTACAGGTTTGACTTAGAATACTTTCTGATACCTCTCTGCTATAGTCTTTCCCTAAAAAAGAATCAATATATATATCCACAAAAACAAAGTAAATTGTTAATTGGTAAAGAAATTGAAAATCCTTACCTTAAAAAAAATCAAAGAAGTTAAGGAAGTTAGAGGAGGAGTGTGGGTGGGAGATACTACAGGTGTAGAATCTCGGGTTTAACCGCCTTCCTGATTTATATACTCACTGCTTTCCATCCCGGCTGCACCTCTGGTAGGCGTCACTTCCCCGCCGCTCCCGGTCTTTCTGTGAAGAGAGAGATAAAAAAAAAACACCGCTGCCCGCTACAGGTAAGTAATTTTAAAACAAACCTTAGCTATAGTCTTCTGGGTTTGTTTTAACTCAGCGACCCCCTCAGATTCACTCCATCACTGCCGCCCTGACACCCTCGCACACACTCAGCCAGCGTCACACTATCCCCTAACACTCACTCTATCACAGCCACACTGCACCAATCACACACACTCCATCACACACACACACACTGACCCCCTCACACTCACTCCATCACCATCACAATGACACCCTAACACTCACAACATCACATTCACACTGACACCCTCACACACACTCAATCACAGTCACAGTGACCCTGTCACACTCACTCCATCACAATCACACTTATCCACTCACATTCATTGAATTACCGTCACTCGGACCCACTCACACTCACTCCATCACCGTCACCCTGAACCCCCTCACACTCACTCCATCACCCTCACTCTGACACCCTCACACTCACTCATGACACTCACCCTGACGTCGTCACAAATACTCCATCACAGTCACCCTGAACCCCTCACACACACTCTATCACCGTCAGCCTTACCCCCTAACACTGCCTCAGTTGGCGTCACACTACCGCCTCACACTCACTCTATCACAGCCACCTGGACCACCTCACACTCACTCTAACACCGTCACAGCGACCCCCTCACATTCACCCAATCAAGATCAAACAGACCCACTCAGACTCACACCGTCACTGTCTCCCTGACCCCCTCACACTCAGTCGATCACCGTCACACTGACACCCTCATACTCACTCCATCACTGTCACCCTGACCCCATCACACTCTCCATCAACTTCACCCTGACCCCCTCACACTCACTCCATCACCCTCACCCTAACGCTCTCACACTCACTCCATCACTGTCACCCTGTCCACTCACACTCACTCCATCACCATTGTCCTGACCCCCTCGTACTCACTCCATCACCGTCACACTGACCCCCTCAGACTCACTCCATCAAGGTCACATTGACCCATTCACACTCACTCCATTGCCGTCACACTCACCCCCTCGCCCTCACTCTATCACTGCCACTCTCACACACTCGCACTCACTCCAACACCATCACACTGACCCCTTCACACTCACTCAATCACCGACATCCTGAACATTTCACACTCACTCCTCACTGTCACTTTGACCGTCTAACACTCACTCCATCTCTGTCACCTTGACATACTCACACACACTTCATCACCCTCACACTGATCCCCTCACACTCACTCCATCACCGTCACACTGACCAACACACACTCACTCCATCACGGCAACACTGACCCACTCACTGTCACTCCATTCCGATCGAACTAACCGCCTCACTCTCACTGCAGCACTGAAACACTGACCCCCTCATAGTCACTTATTACCGTCACACTCAACTCCTCACACTCACTCCATCACCATCACACTCACTCCCTCACACTCACTCCATGACCGGCACCCTGACACCCTCACTCTCACTCCATCACCCTCACACTCACCTCCTCACACTCACACCAGTACTGCCACCCTGACACCCTCAAACTCACTCCATCAGGGTCACACTGAACCCCTCCAACTCACTCCATCACCGTCACACTGCCCCCAACACACTCCCCATCGTCTTCACCCTGACCCTCTCATGCTCCCTCCATAACTGTCACACTTATCCCCCACACTCACTCATTCACCCTCACCCTGACCCACTCGTACTCACTCCATCACCGTCACAATGACACCCTCATACTCACTCCATGACCGGCACCCTGACACCCTCACTCTTACTCCATCGCCCTAAAACTCACCTCCTCACACTCACACCAGTACTGCCACCCTGACACCCTCACACTCACTCCATCACGGTCACACTGAGCCCCTCCAACTGACTCCACCACCGTCACACTGCCCCCATCACACTCCCCATCACCTTCACCCTGACCCGCTATTACTCACTCCATAACCGTCACACCTATCCCCTCACACTCACTCCATCACCCTCACCCTGATGCTCTTACACTCACTCCATCACTGTCCACCTGACCGCTCACACTCACTCCATCACCACCGTCCTGATCCCCTCACACTCACTCCATCACCCTCACACTGACCCAATCACACTCACTCCATCACCGTCACACTGATATCCTCACACTCAGTCCATCATTGCCACCCTGACACCCTCACACTCACTCAGTCAGCGTCACACAGCAACCCCTAACACTCACTCTATCACAGCCAACCTAACTCCCTCACACTCACTCCAACACACTCACTCTGAGCCCCTCACACACACTACGCCACGGTCTCACTGACCCACTCACACTCACTCCATCACCGTTATAATGATGCACTGACACTCACAACATCACACTCACCCTGACACTCTCACACTCACTCCATCACTGTCACCTTAACCCCTGACATACTCCCCATCACCGTCATCCTGACCCCCTCACACTCACTCCATCACCGTCACACTGACCCCTTCACACGCACTCCATCAGAGTCATCCTGAACATCTCACACTCGCTCGATCACTGTCACTTTGACCATCCATCACTCATTCCATTCCTGTCACCTTGACCTACTCACACTCACTGCATCACCATCACAGTGAACCCCTCACACTCACTCCAGCACCCTCACACTGACACACTACCACTCACTCCACCACCCTCACACTGACCCACGCACACTCACTCCATCACGGCAACACTGACCCACTCACTGTCACTCCATTCCGATCAAACTAACCCCCTCACACTCACTGCATCACTGTAACAGTGACCCTCTCATAGTCACCCCATCACCGTCACACTCACCCCCTCACACTCACTCCATCACCGTCACACTCACGCCCTCACACTCACTCCATCACCGTCACACTGAACCCCTCACACTCACTCCATCACCGTCACAATGACACCCTCACACTCACTCCATGACCGGCACCCTGACACCCTCACACACACTCCATCAGGGTCACACTGAGCCCCTCCAACTCACTCCACCACCATCACACTGCCACCAACACACTCCCCATCGCCTTCACCATGACCCGCTCATGCTCCCTCCATAACTGTCACACTTATCCCCCACACTCACTCCATCACCCTCACCCCGACGCTCTTACACTCACTCCATCACTGTCAACCTGACCGCTCGCACTCACTCCATCACCACCATCCTGACACTCTCACACGCACTCCATCACCCTCACACTGACCCACTCACGCTCACTCCTTCACTCCATCACTGTAACACTGACCCACACAGACTCACTCCATCACCGTCACCCTGACCCCTCACTCTCACTCAATTACCCTCACACTGAAAACCTCACACTCCCTCCATCACCCTCACACTGACCCAATCACACTCACACCATCACGGTAATACTGACCCACTCACAATCACTCCATCCCGATCACACTAACCCCCTCACACTCACTCCATCACTGTAAATCTGACCCCTCATACACACTGCATCACCGTCACACTGACCCCCTCAGACTGACTCCATCACGGTCACATTGACCCACTCACACTCACTCCCTCACCGTCATCCTGAACATCTCACAGTCACTCCATCACAGTCACTGTGACCGCCTAACATACACTCCATCTCTGTCAACGTCACATTCTCACACTCACTCCATCACTGTCAACTTGACCTTCTCACATTCACTCCATCACCATCACACTGAACCACTCACACTCACTCCATCACCGTCACAATGACACCCTCACACTCACTCCATCACCGTCACCCTGCCACCCTTACACTCACTCCATCACCCTCACACTCACCACCTCACACTCACAACATCACTGCCACTCTGACACCCCCGCACTCAATCCATCACCATCACACTGACACCCTCACACTCACTCCATCAAGGCCACAATGACACTCACACACTCACTCCTTTACCGTCACACTCACCCCCTCACACTCACTCCATCATCTTCACCGTGACCCGCTAATGCTCACTCCATAACCGTCACACTTATGCCCCACACTCACTCCATCACCCTCACCCCGACGCTCTTACACTCACTCCACCACTGTCAACCTGACCGCTCACACTCACTCCATCACCCTCACACTGACCCAGTCACACTCACTGCATCACTCCATCATTGTACCACTGACCATCTCGGACTCACTCCATCACCATCACACTGGCCCCCTCAGACCCACTCCATCAAGGTCACATTGACACACTAACACTCACTCCCTCACCGTCATCCTGAACATCTCACACTCACTCCATCACTGTCACTGTGACCGCCTATCACACACTCCATCTCTGTCAGCTTGACATTCCCACACTCACAACATCACTGTTAACTTGACCTACTCACACTTACTCCATCACCATCACACTGAACCCCTCACACTCACTCCATCACCGTCACCCTGCCACCCTCACACTCACTCAATCACCCTCACACTCACCACCTTCACCCTGACTCGGTCATACTCACTCCATAGCCGTCACACTTACCTCCTCACACTCACTCCATCACCCTCACCCTGACGCTCTTACACTCAATCCATCACTGTCAACCTGACCGCTCACACTCACGCCATCACCACCGTCCTGACCCCAGCACACTCACTCCATCACCTTCACACTAACCCAATCACACTCACTCCATCAATCCATCACTGTAACACTGACCCCCTCACCCTCACTCCATCACTGTCACACTCACCCCCTCACACTCACACCATCATTGCCACATTGACACCCCTGCATTCACTCCATCACCACCATCCTGACCCCCTCACTCTCACTCCATCACCATCTCACTGACCCCATCAGACTCATTCCGTCAAGGTCACATTGACACACACATACTCACTCCATTACTGTCACACTCACCCCCTCTCACTCACTCCTTCACCGTCACACTGACCCCCTCACACTCACTCCTTCACCATCACACTGACCCCCTTAGACTCACTCCATCAAGGTCACATTGACCCATTCACACTCACTCCATTACCGTCACACTGACCCCCTCACCCTCACTCCATCACCGTCACCCTGACCCCCTCACTCTCACTCCATCACCGTCACACTGACCCCTCGCACTCCCTCCATCATTGCCACACTGACAGCATCGCACTCACTCAGTCAGTGTCAACCTGACACTATCACACTCACGCTGACCCCGTCACACACACTCCATCACGGTCTCACTGACGCACTCACACTCACTCCATCTCCATCACAATGATACCCAAACACTGACAAAAGCACACTCACCCTGACACTCTCACACTCACTCCATCACTGTAACTCTGAGACACTCATAGTCACTACATCACCGTCACACTGACCCACTCAGATTCACTTCATCACGGTCACATTGACCCAATCACACTCACTCCCTCACCGTCATCCTGGACATCTCACACTCACTCCACTCAATGTCACTGTGACCGCCTAACACTCACTCCATCTCTGTCACCTTGACACACTCACACTCACTCCTTCACTGTTACCTTGACCTACTCAGACTCACTCCATCACCATCACACTGAACCCCTCACATTCACTCCATCACCATCACAATGACACCCTCACACTCACTCCATCACCATCACCCTGACCCCCTCACTCTCACTCGACTACCGTCACACTGACCTCCTCAGACTCACTCCATCAAGGTCACATTGACACACACACACTCACTCCATTACCGTCACACTCACCCCCTCACACTCACTCCTTCACCGTCACACAGACCCCTCACACTCACTCCTTCACCATCACACTGATCCCCTCATACTCACTCCATCACCGTCACACTGACCCCTTCACAAGCACTCCATCAGAATCATCCTGACCATCTCACACTCACTCGATCACTGTCACCTTGACCAACCATGACTCACTCCATCCATGTCACCTTGACCTACTCACACTCACTCCATCACCATCACAGTGAATCCCTCACACTCACTCCATCACCCTCACACTGACCCACACACACTCACTACATCACGTCAACACTGACCCACTCACTGTCACTCCATTCCAATCAAATTAACACCCTCGCACTCACTCCATCACTGTAACACTGACCCCCTCACACTCACTCCATCACCGTCACAATGACACCTTCACACTCACACCATTACTGCCACCCTGACACCCTCACACTCACTCCATCACGGTCACACTGAGCAGCTCCAACTCACTCCACCACCATCACACTGCCCCCATCATACTCCCATCACCTTTACCCTGACCCGCTCATACTCACTCAATAACCATCACACTTACCCCCTCACACTCACTCCATCACCCTCACCCTGACGCTCTTACACTCACTCCATCACTGTCAACCTGACCGCTCACACTCACTCCATCACCCTCACACTGACCCAGTCACACTCACTGCATCACTCCATCATTGTACCACTGACTATCTCGGACTCACTCCATCACCATCACACTGGCCCCCTCAGACCCACTCCATCAAGGTCACATTTACCCACTCACACTCACTCCCTCACCGTCATCCTGAACATCTCACACTCACTCCATCACTGTCACTGTGACCGCCTATCACACACTCCATCTCTGTCAGCTTGACATTCCCACACTCACAACATCACTGTTAACTTAACCTACTCACACTTACTCCATCACCATCACACTGAACCCCTCACACTCACTCCATCACCGGCACCCTGCCACCCTCACACTCACTCAATCACCCTCACACTCACCACCTCACACTCCTACCATCACTGCCACACTGACACCCCCGCACTCACTCCACCACCATCACCCTGACCCCCTCACTCTCACTCTATCACCGCCACACTGACCCCCTCAGACACACTCCATCAAGGTCACATTGACACACACACATTCACTCCATTACTTCACTCACCCCCTCACACTCACTCCTTCACCGTCACTCTGACCCCATCACACTCACTCCATAACCATCACACTGACCGCCTCCAACTCACTCCATCACCGTCACGCTGACCCCATCACACGCCCCATCACCTTCACCCTGACTCACTCATACTCACTCCATAGCCGTCACACTTACCTCCTCACACTCACTCCATCACCCTCACCCTGACGCTCTTACATTCAATCCATCACTGTCAACCTGACCGCTCACACTCACGCCATCACCACCGTCCTGACCCCCGCACACTCACTCCATCACCATCTCACTGACCCCATCAGACTCACTCCGTCAAGGTCACATTGACACACACATACTCACTCCATTACTGTCACACTCACCCCCTCTCACTCACTCCTTCACCGTCACACTGACCCCCTCACACTCACCTTTTCACCATCACACTGACCCCCTTAGACTCACTCCATCAAGGTCACATTGACCCATTCACACTCACTCCATTACCGTCACACTGACCCCCTCACCCTCACTCCATCACCGTCACCCTGACCCCCTCACTCTCACTCCATCACCGTCACACTGACCCCTCGCACTCCCTCCATCATTGCCACACTGACAGCATCGCACTCACTCAGTCAGCGTCAACCTGACACCATCATACTCACGCTGACCCCGTCTCACACACTCCATCACGGTCTCACTGACGCACTCACACTCACTCCATCTCCGTCACAATGATACCCAAACACTGACAAAAGCACACTCACCCTGACACTCTCACACTCACTCCATCACTGCAACTCTGAGACACTCATAGTCACTACATCACCGTCACACTGACCCATTCAGATTCACTTTATCACGGTCACATTGACCCAATCACACTCACTCCCTCACCGTCATCCTGGACATCTCACACTCACTCCACTCAATGTCACTGTGACCGCCTAACACTCACTCCATCTCTGTCACCTTGACACACTCACACTCACTCCTTCACTGTTACCTTGACCTACTCACACTCACTCCATCACCATCACACTGAACCCCTCACACTCACTCCATCACCATCACAATGACACCCTCACACTCACTCCATCACCGTCACCTTGACAACCTCACTCTCACTCCATCACCCTCACACTCACCCCCTCACACTCACACCATCACTGCCACACTGACACCCCCACACTCACTCCATCACCATCACCCTGACCCCCTCACTCTCATTCGACCACCGTCACACTGACCTCCTCAGACTCACTCCATCAAGGTCACATTGACACACACACACTCACTCCATTACCGTCACACTCACCCCCTCACACTCACTCCTTCACCGTCACACAGACCCCTCACACTCACTCCTTCACCATCACACTGATCCCCTCATACTCACTCCATCACCGTCACACTGACCCCTTCACACGCACTCCATCAGAATCATCCTGACCATCTCACACTCACTCGATCACTGTCACCTTGACCAACCATGACTCACTCCATCCATGTCACCTTGACCTACTCACACTCACTCCATCACCATCACAGTGAATCCCTCACACTCACTCCATCACCCTCACACTGACACACTACCACTCACTCCATCACCCTCACACTGACCCACACACACTCACTACATCACGACAACACTGACCCACTCACTGTCACTCCATTCCGATCACATTAGCACCCTCACACTCACTCCATCACTGTAACACTGATCCCCTCATAGTCACTCCATCACCGTCACACTCACCCCCTCACACTCACTCCATCACCGTCACAATGACACCTTCACATTCACACCATTACTGCCACCCTGACACCCTCACACTCACTCCATCACGGTCACACTGAGCAGCTCCAACTCACTCCACCACCATCACACTGCCCCCATCATACTCCCATCACCTTTACCCTGACTCGCTCATACTCACTCAATAACCATCACACTTACCCCCTCACACTCACTCCATCACCCTCACCCTTACGCTCTTACACTCACTCCATCACTGTCAACCTGACCGCTCACACTCACTCCATCACCACCGTCCTGACCCCCTCACACTTACTCCATCACCCTCACACTTACCCACTCACGCTCATTCCATCACTCCTTCAATGTAACACTGACCCACTCGGACTCACTTCATCACCGTCACACTGCCCCCTCATACTCACTCCATCAAGGTCACATTGACCCATTCACACTCACTCCATCACCGTCACACTCACCCCCTCACACTCACTCCATCATTGCCTCCCTGACACCCTGGCACTCACTCAGTCAGCGTCACACTACCCCCTAACACTCACTCTATCACATCTAACCTGACCCCCTCACACTCACTCCAACACACTCACGCTGACCCCTTCACACGCACGCCATCATGGTCTCACTGACCCACTCACATTCACTCCATCACCGTCACAATGATACCCTAACACTCACAACATCACACTCACCCTGACACTCTCACACTCACTCCATCACTGCCACCCTGACCCCTGACACTCACTCCATCACCGTCTTCCTGACTCCCTCACACTCACTCAATCACCCTCACACTGACCCACTCACACTCACAACATTACCCTCACACTGACCAATGAACATTCACTCCATTGCAGTCACACTGACCCACTCACAATCACTACATCCCGATCACACTATCCCCCTCACACTCACTCCATCACTGTAAAACTGACAGCCTCACAATCTTCCATCACCGTCACACTGACCCCCTCAGAATCACTCAATCAGGAAACATTGACACACTCACACTCACTGCATTGCCATCACACTCACCCCCTCACACTCACTCCATCATCGTCATACTCTCCCCTTCACACTCACTCCTTCACCATCACACTCACCCCCTCACACTCACTACATCACCGTCACACTGACCCCTTCACACTCACTTCATTGCCGTCAACCTGACACCCTCGCACTCAGTCCATCATTGCCACCCTGACACCCTCGCACTCACTTAGTCAGCATCACACTACCCCCTAACACTCACTCTGTCATAGCCAACTTGACCCCCTCACACTCACTCCAACACACTCACGCTGACCCACACACACTCACTCCGTCACGGTCTCACTGACCCATTCATACTCACTCCATCACCGTTACATTGATACACTGACACTCACAACATCACACACACCCCGACACTCTCACACTCACTCCATCACTGTCACTCTGACCCCTCACATTCACTCCATCACCATCATCCTGACCCCTTCACATTCACTTAATCACCCTCACACTGACCCACTCACACTCACTCCATCACTGTAACACTGACTCCCTCACACTCATCCATCACCGTCACACTGACCCCCTCAGACTCACTCCAACAAGGTCACATTGACACACTAACACTCACTCCACTACCGTCACAAGCACCCACTCATACTCACTCCTTCACGATCACACTGACCCCCTCATACACACTCCATCACCGTCACACTGACCCCTTCACACGCACTCCATCAACGTCATCCTGAACATCTCACACTCACTCGATCACTGTCACTTTGACCGTCCATCACTCACACCATCCGTGTCACCTTGACCGACTCAAACTCACTCCATCACCATCACAGTGAACCCCTCAAACTCACTCCGTTACCCTCACACTGACTCACTCACACTCACTCCACCACCCTCACCCTGACCCACACACACTCACTCCATCACGGCAACACTGACCCACTCACAATCACTCCCTCCTGATCGCACTTACCCCCTCACTCTCACTCCATCACTGTAACACTGAACCCCTCTTACTCACTCCATCACCGTCACACTCACCCCTCACACTCACTCCATCACCGTCATCCTTAACATCTCACACTCAGTCCATCACTGTCACTTTGATCACCTAACACTCACTCCATCACTGTCACCTTGACCTTCTCACACTCACTCCATCACCATCATACTGAACTCTCACACTCACTCCATCACATTCACGCTGACTCCCTCACACTCACTCCATCACCGTTAACCTGATTGCCTCACACTCACTCCATCACTATCACCCTGGCCTCCTCACTCTCACTCCTTCACCGTCACCCTGAACCCCTCACGCTCACACCATCACCGTTACCCTGACCCCCTCACACTCACGCCAACACTGTTACCCTGACCCCCTCACGCTCACTCCATCACCATCAACCTGAACGCCTCATAGTCACTCTATTACTGTCACCCTGACCCACTCACAGTCACTCCATCACCGTCACACTGACACCCTCACACTCACTCCATCACTGTCACTCTGACCTAATCACACTCACTTCCTCACCATCACACTGACCCGCTCACACTCTCTCCATCACCATCACCCTGACCCACTCAAACTCACACCATCAGTATCACCCTTACCACCTCACAGTTACTCCATCACTGTCACCCTGACCCCCTCCCGTTCACTCCATCACCGTCACCCTTAACACCTCGCAGTCACTCCATCACGGTTACCCTGACGCCATCACAATGACTCCTTCACCGTTACCTTGAACCCATCACACTCACTCCCTCACTGTCAAACTGACACCCTCACACTCACTCCATCACACTCACCCTGAACCTTTCACACTCACTCCATCACCGTCACACTGACCTCCTCACATTCACTCCATTCCGATCACCCTGCTCCCCTCACGCTCACTCCATCACTTTCACCTTGAATACCACACATTCACTCCCTCACCACCACCCTGACCCCCTTCACACTCATGCCATCACTATCACACTAAACCTCTCACACTCACTCCATAACAGTCACTCTGACCTCCCCCCCACACACACTCACTCGTTTACGATCACCCTGGCCGCTCAAACTTACTCCATCACTTTCACCCTGAATACCTCACAGTCACTCCATCACCGTCACCAAGACCCCCTCACACTCACTGAATCACCATCCTGCTGACCCCCTCACACTCGCTCCATTACCGTCACTCAGATCCCCTCACACTCACTCCATCACCGTCACCCTGCCTTCCTCACACTCACTCCGTCACCGTAAGCCTGACCCCCTCACACTCAGTACATCACTGTCACACTGACACTCTCACACTCACTCCATCACATTCACTCCATCACCGTCACCCTGACCCCTCACACTCACTCCATCACCATCACACAGACACTCTCACACTCACCCTGAAACCCTCACACTCACTCCTTCACAGTCACACCTACCCTGTCACACTCACTCCATCAACGTCACCAACACCCCCTCACACTCACTCCATCACTGTCACCCTGACACCTCACTATCACTGCATCACTATTACGCTGACCTGCTCACACTCACTCTGTCACCGTCCCCCTGACTCCGGGCACTCACTCCATCACTCTCACCGTGATCCCTTCACACACACTCCATCACCGTCATCCTGAACATCTCACACTCAGTCCATCACTGTCACTTTGACCGTCAATCACTCACTCCATCACTGTCACCTTGACCTACTCACACTCACACCATCACTATTACCCTGAAACCATCACACTCACTCCAACACTGTCAAATGGACCCCCTTGCCCTCACTCCATCTCCACCACTCTGAACCTCTCAGCCACTCCATCACCTTCAAACTGCTCCCCTTACACTCACTCCAACAAATTTACCCTGAACCCATCACACTCACTCAATTACTGTCAACCTGCGCCCCTCACACTCACTCCATCACCGTCATACTGACACCCTCAGACTCACTCCGTCACCGTCACCCTGACCTCATCACATTCAATCTATTACCGTCACCCTGAACCCCTTACAGTCACTCCATCATCGTCAAACTGACTCCTCACACTCATTCCACCACCTTCAACCTGAACTCCTCACACTCACCCCATTACTGTCAACCTGACCCCCTCACACTCACTCCATCAGCATCACACTGACACTCTCACACTCACTCCATCACACTCACCCTGAAATCCTCATACTCACTCCATTACTGTCACCCTGAAATCCTCACACTCACTCCATCACTGTCACCCTGACCCCCTCACGGTCTCTACATCACCATCACTCTGAACCAATCACACTCACTCCATCACCATCACCCAGAATATCTCACACTCATACCATCACACTCAACCTGAACCCCTCACAGCCACTCCATCACAACACCCTGATCCCTCACACTCACTCCATCACAATCACGCTGACCCCCTCACACTCACTCCATCACCGTCATCCTGGCCCCCTCACACTCACTCCATCACCGTCACCCTGACCTCCTCACACTCAATCTATTACCGTCACCCTGAACCTCTCACTGTCACTCTATCACCGTCAAACTTACCCCCTCACACTCATTCCAACACCTTCAATCTGAACCACTCACACTCACTCCATTACTGTCAACCTGACCCCCTCACACTCACTCCACCATCACACTGACACTCTCACATTCACTCCATCACACTCACCCTGAAATCCTCACACTCACTCCATTACCGTCACCCTAAAATCCTCAACTCACTCCATCACTGTCACCCTGACCCACTCACAGTCAGTACGTTACCATTACTCTGATCCAAACACACTCACTCTATCACCATCACCCGAAATATCACACACTCACACCATCACACTCACTCTGAAACCCTCACACCCATTCCAGCACCACACCCTGACCCCTCACACTCACTCCACCACAATCACGTTGGCCACCTCACATCCACTCCATCATCACACACTGACCCCTCACACTCACTCCACCACAATCACGCTGACCCAATCGCACTCACTCCATCACCATCACCCGGAATATCTCACACTCACACCATCACACTCACCCTGAACTCCTCACACCCACGTCATCATCACACCCAGACCCCTTACACTGACTCCATCACAATCACGCTGACCCAATCGCACTCACTCCATCACCATCACCCTGAATACCTCACACTCACTCCATTACCGTCACCCTGAAATCCTCACACTCACTCCATCACTGTCACCCTGACCCAAACACACTCACTCCATCACCATCACCCGGAATATCACACACTCACACCATCACACTCACCCTGAAAGCCTCACACCCACTCCATCACCACGACCTGACACCTCACAGTCACTCCATCACAATTACGTTTAGCACTTCACATCCATTCCATCATCACAACCTGACCCCTCACACTCACTCCATCACAATCACGCTGACCCAATCACACTCACTCCATCACTATCACCCGGAATATCTCACACTCACACCATCACACTCACCCTGAATACCTCACACTCACTTCATCATCATTACACTGACCCCATCACACTATCTCCATCAATGTCACCCTGACCTCCTCACCTTCACTCCTTCACCGTCAGCCTGACCCCCTCACTCTCACTCCATCACCATCACACTGGCACTCTCACACTCATGCCATTACACTCGCCCTGAACCCCTCACACTCACTCCATCAGTCACCCTGTCACCCCACATTCACTTCATCACCATACCCTGACCCCTCACACTCCATCACCGTGTCCCTGTCCCAGGGCACTCACTCCATCACTGTCATCCTGACCACATCACCGTCATGCAATTACTGTCAGCCTGATTCCCTCGCACTAACTCCATCACGCTCACCCTGACCTCCTCACACTCACTCCATCACCATCACGCTGACACCCTCACACGCATCTCATCACCGTCAAACTGACCCCCTCACACTCTTTCCAACACCGTCACACTGACCCCCTCACACTCATTCCATCAAATTCACCCTGAATACTTCACACTCACTTCCTCACCATCACACTGACCACCTCACACACGCTCCATCACTATCACCCTGACCCCCTCAAACTCACACCATCAGTGTCACCCTGACCTCCTCACAGTTACTCCATCACTGTCACCCTTACCCCCTCACGCTCACTCCATCGCTGTCACCCTTAACACGTCATAGCCACTGCATCACGGTTACTCTGACCCCATCATACGGATTCCTTCACCGTTACCTTGAACCCATCACACTCACTCCATCACTGTCAAACTGACTCCCTCACGCTCCCTCAATCACTGTCACTCTGAACTTCTCACAGTCAGTTCATCACCGTCAAACTGGCCCCCTCACACTCACACCACCACCTTCTCCCTGAAACCCTCACAATCACTCCATCACCGCCACCCAGACCCCTTCGCACTCACTTCATCACCATCACACTGACACTCCCACACTCACTCCATCACACTCACCCTGAAACCCTCACACTCACTCCATCACAGTCAGCCCTACCCTGTCACACTCACTCCATCACCATCATCCAGACCTCCTCACACTCACTCCATCACCGTTACCCCTACCCCCTCACATTCACTCCATCACTGTCATCCTGACACCCCACATTCAATGCATCACTATTACGCTGACCCGCTCACACTCACTCCATCACCGTCCCCCTGACTCCAGGCCCTCACTCCATCAATCTCACCGTGAACCCCTCACCGTCATGCAATCACTGTCAGCCGGTTCCACTCACACTAACTCCATCACACTCACACTGAGCCACTCACACTCACTCCATCACATTCACCCTGACCCCCTCACACTCAGTCCATCACCGTCACCCTGACACCCTCACAGTCACTCCATCACCGTCACACAGACCACTTCACACTCACCCTATCAACGTCATCCTGAACATCTCACACTCACTCCATCACTGTCATTTTGACCGTCAATCACTCATTCCATCACTGTCACCTTGACCTACTCACACTCACTCCAGCACCATTACCCTGAACACATCACACTCACTCCATCACTGCCAAACTGACCCCCTTATGCTCACTCCATCTCCGTCACTCTTAAACTCTCAGTCACTCCATCACCTTCAAACTGCTCCCCTCACACTCACTCCAACAAATTCACCATGAACCCATCATACTCACTCCATTACTGTCAACGTGCCCCACTCACACTCACTCCATCACCGTCACCCTGACCTCCTTACACTCAATCTATTACCATCATCTTGAACACCTCATGGTCACTCCATCACCGTCAAACTGTCCCCCTCACTCTCATTCCACCACCTTCAACCTGAATCCCTCACACTCACTCCATTACTGTCAACCTGACCCCCTCAAACTAACTCCATCCCCATCATACTGAAACCCTCTCACTCACACCATGACCGTCACCCTGACCACCTCACAATCACTCCATCAGCGTCACACTGACCACTCACACTCTCTCCGTCATCATCACACTGACACTCTCACACTCACTCCATCAGTGTCACCCTGTCACCCCTATTCACTGAATCACCATACCCTGACCACTCACATTCACTCCATTACCGTGCCCCTGTCGCAGGGCACTCACTCTATCACCGTCAAACTGACCCCATCACCGTCATGCAATTACTGTCAGCCTGATCCCCTCGCACTAACTGCATCACGCTCACCCTGACCGCCTCACACTCTCTCCTTCACCATCACCCTGACACCGTCACACTCACCTCATCACCGTCACCATGACCCCCTCACAATCTCTCCAACACCTTTACACTGACACCCTCACACTCACTCCATCACATTCACCCTGAGGACTTCACACTCACTTCCTCACCATCAAACTGAACCCCTCGCACTCGCTCCATCACCATCACCATCACAGTGACTCCCTCAAACTCACACAAGCAGTGTCACACTGACCCCCTCACAGTTACTCCATCACTGTCACCCTGACCCCCTCACGCTCACTCCATCCCCATCACCCTTAACGACTCACAGTCGCTCCATCACGGTTACTCTGACCACTTCACCGTTACCTTGAAGCCATCACACTCACTCCATCACTGTCAAACTGACTCCCTCACCCACCCTCAATCACCATCACTCTGAACTTCATACAGTCACTAAATCGCCGTCAAACTGACCCCCGCACACTCACACCACCACCTTCACCATGAAACCTTCACACTCACTCCATCACCGCCACCCAGACCCCCTCACACTCACTCCATCACCATCACACTGACACTCTCACACTCACTCCATCACACTCACCCTGAAACCTTGATACTCACTCCATCACAGTCAGCCCTACCCTGTCACACTCACTCCATCACCGTCATCCAGACCTCCTCACATTCACTCCATCAACGTTACCCTGGCCCCCTCACATTCACTCCATCACTGTCATCCTGACACCCCACATTCACTGCATCACTATTACGCTGACCCACTCACACTCACTCCATCACCGTCCCCATGACTCCGGGCCCTCACTCCATCACTCTCACCATGAACCCCTCACCATCATGCAATCACTGTCAGCCGGATCCACTCACACTAACTCCATCACACTTACACTGACCCACTCACACTCACTCCATCACACTCACCCTGACCCCCTCACACTCAGTCCATCACCGTCAAGTTGACGCCCTCACAGTCATTCCATCACCGTCACACAGACCACTTCACACTCACTCCATCACCGTCACCCTGACCTCCTCACACTCAATCTATTACCGTCGCCTTGAATCCCTCATAGTCACTTCATCACTGTCAAACTGACCCCCTCACACTCATTCCACCACATTCAACCTGAACCCCTCACACTCACTCCATTACTGTCAACCTGACCCCCTCAAACTAACTCCATCACCATCATACTGATAGCCTCTCACTCACTCCATGACCGTCACCCTGACCCCCTCACATTCACTCCATCAGCGTCACACTGACCACTCACACTTTCTCCATCATCATCACACTGACACTCTCACACTCACTCCATCACACTCACCCAGAATTCCTCACACTCACTCCATTACCGTCACCCTGAAATCCTCACACTCACTACATCACTGTCACCCTGACCCCATGACAGTCACTACATCACAATCACTCAGACCCAATCACACTCACTCCATCACCATCACCCGGAATATCTCACACTCACACCATCACACTCACCCTGAAACCCTCACACCCACTCCATCACCACACCCTGACCCCTCACACTCACTCCATCACAATCATGTTGACCCCCTCACATTCACTCCATTACTGTCACCCTGTCCCCCTCACACTCACTCCATCACCATCACCCTGAATACCTCACACTCATTCCATCATCATTACACTGACCCCATCATACTATCTCCATCAATGTCACCCTGACCTCCTCACCCTCACTCTTTCACCGTCACCCTGAACCCCTCACACTCACACCATCACCGTCACCCTGACCCCCTCACACTCAGTTCATCACTGTTAACCTGACCTCCTCACACTCACTCCATCACCGTCATCCTGACCCCCTCTCACTAACTCCATCACTGTCAACCTGACCCCCTCGCACTCACTCCATCACCGTTACCCTGACCCCCTCACCCTGACTCGATCACCATCACACTGACCCCCTCACTTTCATTCCATCGCCGTCAACCTGACCCACTCACACTCACTCCATCACTGTCACCCTGACCCTCTCCATCGCCGTAGCGTGGACGCCCTCACACTCTCTCTATCACAGTTACACTGAACCTCTCACACTCACTCCATAACCGTCACCCTGATCCTCTCAAACTCACTCCATCACTGTCACCCTGAACCCCTCACACTGACTCCATCACTATCACGCTGACCCACTCACACTCACTCCATCACTGTCACCCTGACCCTCTCCATCGCCGTAGCGTGGACCCCCTCACACTCTCTCTATCACCGTTACACTGAGCCTCTCACACTCACTCCATAACCGTCACCCTGTCCCACTCACACTCACTCTATCACCATCACACTGACTCCCCTTACACTCACTCCATCACCGCCACCTTGACCCCCTCCCACTCACACAGTCGGCGTCACACTACCCCCTCACACTCACTCTATCACAGCCACCCTGACCCTCTCACACTCATTCTAACACCACTAGAGTGAACCCTTCACATTCACTCCATCATGGGCAAAGACATCCACTCACACTCACTCCGTCACCGTCACACTCACCCCCTCACATTCACTCCATCACCATCACACTTATCCCTTCACACTCACTCCACCACCGTTGTCCTGAACATCTCACACTCACTCCATAACCGTCAGCCTGACCCACACACACTCATTCCTTCACCGTCACACTCACCCCTTCACACTCACTCCATCACCATCGTCCTGAACATCTCACACTCACTCCATCACCATTACGCTGAACCCATCACACTCACTCCATCACTGTCAAACTGAGACCCTCACGCTCAGGCCATCTCCATCACTCTGAACCACTCACACTCACTCCATCACCGTCACAGTGACCCCTTCACACTCACGCCATCACCGTCATCCTGAATATCTCACACTCACTCCATTACCGTCATTTTGACGGCCTAACACTCACTAAATCACTGCCACCTTGACCTACTCACACTGACTCCATCACCATTACCCTGAACCCATCACACTCACTCCATCACTGTCAAACTGACACCCTCACGCTCACTCCATCTGCGTCACTCTGATCCTCTCACAGTCACTCCATCACCGTCAAACTGCCCTCCTTACACTCACTCCAACAAATTCAACCTGAACACCTTACACTCACTCCATTCATGTCAACCTGACACCCTCACACTCACTCCATCACTGTCACCCTGACCTCCTCACACTCACTCTATCACTGTCACCCTGACCCCCTCACACTCACTTCATCACAGTCACACTGACACACTCGCACTCACTCCATCACCACTACCCTGACCCCTCACACTCACTCCATCACCGTCAACCTGATTCCCTCACACTCACTCCGTTACTGTCAACCTGACCCCCTCGCCCTCACTCCATCACCGTCACCTGAACCCCTCACACTCACTCCATCACTGTCACCCTGACCTCCTCACACTCACTCCATCACTGTCACCCTGACCCCCCACACTCACTCCATCACAGTCACACTGACACACTCGCACTCACTCCATCACCGCTACCCTGACCCCCTAACACTCACTTCATCACAGTCACACTGACACACTCGCACTGACTCCATCACCGCTACCCTGACCCCCTCACACTCACTTCATCACAGTCACACTGACATTCGCACTCACACCATCACCACTACCCTGACCCCTCACACTCACTCCAATACCGTCAACCTGATCCCCTCACACTCACTCCATTACTGTCAACCTGAACCTCTCACACTCACTGCATCGCCATAATCATGACCCCTTCACATTCAGTCTATCACGGCCATCCTGACCCCCTCACACTCGCTCAGTCAGAGTCACACTACTCCCTCACACTCACACTATCACAGCCACCCTGACCCACTCACACTTACTCTAACACTGTCAGTGCAAAACGATCACATTCACTACATCACGGAAAAACACACCCAATCACACTCACTCCATCACCGTCACTCTCACCCCCTCACACTCACTCCATCACTGTCACACTCACTGCTTCACACTCACTCCATCACCATCATCCTGAACATCTCACACTCACTCCATCACTGTCACTTTGACTGCCTAACACTAACTCCATCACTGTCACCTTGACCTACTCACACTGACTCCATCACCATTACCCTGAACCCATCAAACTCACTCCATCACTGTCAAACTGGCTCCCTCACGCTCACTCCATCTCTGTTACTCTGAACTTCTCAGTCACTCCATTACCGTCAAACTGCCCTCCTTACACTCACTCAAACAAATTCAACCTGAACACCTTACACTCACTCCATTCATGTCACCCTGACCCCCTCACACTCACTCCATCACAGTCACACTGACACACTCGCAATCAATCCCTCACGGCTACCCTGACCCCCTCACACTCACTCCATCACCGTCAACCTGACCCCCTCACACTCACTCCATTACTGTCAACCTGACCCCCCGCACTCACTCCATCACCGTCACCCTGAACCCCTCACACTCACTGCATCACAGTCACACTGACACACTCACACTCACTCCATCACCGCTACCCTGACCCCCTCACACTCGCTCAGTCAGCGTCACACTACCCCCTCACACTCACTCCATCACCGTCACCCTGACCCCCTCACCTTGACTCGATCACGATCTCACTGACCCCCTCACATTCATTCCATGGCCGTCAACCAGACCCACTCACACTCACTCCATCACTGTCACCCTGACCCTCTCCATCGCCGTAGCGTGGACCCCCTCATACTCTCTCTATCACAGTTACACTGAACCTCTCACACTCACTCCATAACCATCAGCCTGACCCACTCACACTCACTCCATCACTGTCACCCTGAACCCCTCACACTGACTCCATCACTTTCACGTTGACCCCCCGCACTCACTCCATCTGTGTCACTCTGACTTTCTCCATCGCCGTAGCGTGGACCCCCTCACACTCTCTCTATCACCGTTACACTGAACCTCTCACACTCACTCCATAACCGTCACCCTGACCCACTCACACTCACTCCATCACCGTCACACTGACGCCCCTTACACTCACGCCATCACCACTACCGTGATCCCCTCACACTCACTCAGTCGGCGTCACACTACCCACTCACAGCCACCCTCTGTCACAGCCACCCTGACCCTCTCACACTCATTCTAACACCGCCAGAGCGAACCCTTCACATTCACTCCATCACGGGCAAACACACCCACTCACACTCACTCCGTCACTGTTACACACACCCCCTCACGCTCACTCCATCACCATCACACTCACCCCTTCTCACTCACTCCATCACCGTCGTCCTGAACATCTCACACTCAATCCATCACCATTACGCTGGACCCATCACACTCACTCCATCACTGTCAAACTGAACCCCTCACGCTCACTCCATCTCCGTCACACTCACCCCCTCACACTCACTCTACACCGTCACACTGACCCCCTTCACACTCACTCCATCACCGTCATCCTGAACATCTCACACTCACTCCATTACCGTCGTTTTGACCGCCTAACACTCACTAAATCACTGCCACCTTGACCTACTCACACTGACTCCATCAACATAACCCTGACCCCCTCAAACTCACACCATCAGTGTCGCCCTGACCCTCTCACACTCCATCACCATAAGCCTGACGCCCTCACACTCAGTACATCACTGTCACACTAACACTCTCACACTCACTCTATCTCATCACTCCATCACCGTCACCCTGACCCCCACATCCTCACTCCATCACCGTCACACTGACCCCCTTACACTTACTCCATCACCGTAACACTGACACTCTCACACTCACTCCATCACACTGATCCTGAAACCATCACACTCACTCCATCACCGTCACACTGACCCCGTCACACTTACTCCATCACTTTCACCCTGACCCCCTCACGCTCACTCAATTACCTTTTCCCTGGTCCCTTCACCCTCACTCCATCTCCATCACACTGACCCCCTCACACTCACTCCATCACTGTCACACTGACACACTCACACTCAATCCATCACGGTCACACTGACGCTCTCACACTCACTCCTTCATTGTCACCCTATACCCTCACTCTGATTCCATCACCTTCTTCCTGACCCCATCACACTCACTCGATCCTTGTCACCCTGAACCCCTCACACTCATTCTGACACAGTTACGCTCACTCCCTCACACTCACTCCATCACCGTCACGCTGATCCTCAGCCTGCCCCTCACTGATATCCACACACCACTTCCAGCCTGACCCTTACCCCCATCCACACTCTGGCCCCAGACTCACCCTCACCGCCGTTCAATACCGCCCACAGCCTGACCCTTACCATCACCCATGCAGCTCCCCCAGCCTGAATCTTACCTCCATCGACACACCGCCCCCAGCCTCCCTCCCTCCCCTCTCTCTCATTCTCCTATCTCACCCTCACCCCTCTCTCGCCCTCCTCTCTAGCCCTCCCCGCCCCACCCCCTCTCGTCTTCTCCCTCCCTCTCGCCCTTCCCTCCCACACTCCCCTCTCACGCCCTCCCCTCTCACTCACCCTCCCCCTCTCTCGCCCTCTCTTCCCTCTCACCATCCCCCTCACTTGGACTCCCCTCTCTTACTGTCACACAACTCTCACCCTCCCCTCCCTCCCTCCCCTCTCTCGCCCTTTCCCTCTCTCACGCCCTCCCCTCTCTCCTTCCACTCTCTCAACCTCCCCACTCTCGTCTTCCCTTCAATTGCACTACGCACTTTCGCCCGCCCCTCTCTTCTCCTCCCCTCTCTCGCTCTCCACTCTCTCGCTCTTGCCCACCCTCTCATGGCCTCCCTCTCTCTCACCTTCCCCTCTCTCTTTCCCTCCCCTCTCTCGCCCTCATCTCTCTCTCCCCCTCTCCCTCATCTCTCTTGCCCTCCTATCTCTCGCCCACCTCTCTCCCCTCAACTCTCTCTCGCTCTCGTCTCTCGCCCTCCCCTCCCTCCCTCCCCTCTCTCGCCCTACTGCCTCGCTGTCCCTTCCCTCCACTGTCTTACCCTCCACTCCCTCCCTCCTCTCACTCGCCCACCCCTCTCTCGCCCTACCCCCTCTCGCCCTACCCTCTTTCACATTGTCCTCTCTTGCTCTCCCCTCTCTAGTCCTCCCCTCTCTCAATCTCCCCTCTCTCTCCCTCCATTCTCTCGCCGTCCCCACTCTCGAATTCCCCTCTCTCGCCCTCCCCTCTCTCGTCCTCCCCGTCTCGCCCTCCCTTCCCTCTCCCCCACCCCACTCTCACATTCACCCCTCTTCTGCCCTCCCTTCTCTCGCCCTTTCCTCTCTCTCATTCATCCCTCTAGCCCTCCCCTCTCTCGCCCTCCCATCTCTCGTCCTCCCCTCTCACACTCTCCCCTCTCTTGCCCTCCCCTCTCTCGCCCTTCCCTCTCACACTCACCCCTCTCGCCTTCCCCTCCGATCAACTCCTCTCTCGCCCTCCTCTCTCACTGTCCCCTCCATCCCGCCCCTTTCTTACCCTCCACTCCCTCCCTCCTCTCTCTCGCCCTACCCTCTCTTGCCCTCCCATCTCTCTCGCCATCCCCTCTCTCACACTCCCCTCTCTCGCTACCCTCTCTCATATTCCCCTCTCTCTTCCCCCGCTCTCGTCCTCCCCTCTCTCAATCTCCCCTCTCTCTCCCTCCATTCTCTCGCTGTCCACTCTCTCGAACTCCCGTCTGTCGCCCTTCCCTCTCTCGCTTCCCCCGTCTCGTCCTCCCTCTCTCTCTCCCTCCCCACTCTCACATTCACCCCTCACACCCTCCCGTCTCTCGCCCTCCACTCTATCGCACTAACCCCTCTAGCCCTCCCCTCTCTCACCCTTCCCTCTCTCGCTACCCTCTCTCACATTCGCCTCTCTCGCTCCCCCCTCTCTCGCCCTCCTTTGTTGCCCTCCCCTCCCTCCCTGACCTCTCTCCCCTCTCTCGCCCCTTTCCCTCTATCACCCTCACCACCCTCGCTCTCTCACACTTCACTCTGTGGCCACCCTCTCTCACCCTCCCCTCTCTCACTCTCCCCTATCTCGTCCACCCATCTCTCACACTTACCCTCTAGCCCTCTCCTCTCTCACTCTTCCCTCTCTCCGCGTCGGCTCTCTAACCTTCTGCTGTCTCGACCTCCCATCTCTCGCCTTCCACTCTCTCGCTCTCCCATCTCTCACCCTCCCATCTCTCACTCTCCCCTCTCTTGCCCCCGCTCTCTCGCCCTTCCCTCTCACACTCACCCCTCTCGCATTCCCCTCCGAGCAACTCCTCGCTCGCCCTCCTCTCTCGCCCTCCCCTCACTGCCTCCTCTCTCTCACTCTCCTCTCTCGCCGTCCCCTCGCTCCCTCCCCTCTCTTACCCTCCACTCCCTCCCTCCTCTCTCTCGCCCTACCCTCTCTTGCTCTCCCATCTCTCTCGCACTCCCCTCTCTCGCCCTCCCCTCTCTCACACTCACCCCTCTAACCCTTCACTCCCTCATCCTTCCCTCTCTCGCTGTGCCCTCTCTCACCTTCTACTCTCTCGCCTTCTCCTCTCTCGCCCTCCCCTCTGTCGCCCTCCCCGCTCTCATCCTTCCCTCTCTCTCGTCCTTCCCTCTCTCTCTTCCTTCCCTCTCTCTTGTCCTCCAGTCTCTCGCTCTCCCCTCTCTCGCCCTCCGCTCTCTCGCCGTCCGCTCTGTCACACTCATCCCTCTCTTGCCCTCCACTCTCTCGCCCTCCCCTCTCTCCCACGCCATTCTCTAGGGCCCTCCCCTCTCTCGTCCTCCCCTCTCTCACACTCACCCCTCTCTCTCCCACACCTCTGTCGCCCACCTTTTTTGTTCTTCCCTCCCTCCCTGCCCGCCCTCCCCGCTCTCACCCCTTTCCCTCTCTCTCCCTCACCACCCTCGCTCTCCCACACTCCCTTCTCTCGCCACCCGCTATCACACTCGCCTCTCTCTCTCGCCCTCCCCTCTCTCAGACTCACCCCTCTAATCATCCCCTCTCTCATCCTTCCCTCTCTCGCTGTCCCCTCTCTCACCTTCTGATCTCTCGCACTCTCCTGTGTCGCACTCCCCTCTCTTGCCATTCACTCTCTCGCCGTCCCCTCTCTCGACGTCCCTTCTCTCTAGCCGTCCCCTCTCTCATGTTCCCCTCTCTCACCCTCCCCTCTCTCGCCCTCCCCTCTCTCGCCCTCCCCTCTCTCTCAACCTCCCCTCTGTCTCGCCCTCCCCTCTCTCTCGCCCTCCCCCTCTCTCGCTCTCCCCTCTCTCTCGCCCTCCCCACTCTCCTCCTCCCCTCTGTCTCACCCTCCCCTCTCTCGCGCCCTCCACTCTCTCTCGCACTCCCCTCTCTCTCGCCCTCCGCTGTCTCTCGCCCTTCCCTCTCTCGCAAACTCCCTCTTTTGCACACCGTCCCTGACTCGCCTCTCTCGCCTTACTCTCTTGCCCTCCTTTCTCTCCCTCCCGTCCTTCCCTCCCCTCTCACGCCCTACCCTCTCTCGCCCTTCCCCCTCTCTTGCCCCCCATCTCGCCCTTCCCTCTCTTGCCCTCTCACTCTCAATAGCGCTCACCTCCCTCCAGCCCCTCTCTCGCTGTCGCTTCTCTCGCCCTCCCACCCTCTCACCATCTCCTCCCAACTTCCCTTCTCTAGCCCTCCCCTCTCTTACCCTCACCACTCTCACGCCCTCCCCTCCCTCACTCCCTTCTCTCACCCTCTCCTCGCTGACACTCTCCCTCCCTCTCTCCCTCCCGTCCCTCCTTCCCCCTCTCGCCCTCTCCCTTACTCTCGCCCCCTCCCTCAGCTCTCTCGTACTCCCCTCCCTCCCCTCTCTCGCGCACCTCTGTCGCCCTCCACTCCCTCCCTCCTCTCTCTTGCCCTCCTCTCTCACCCTCCCCTCTCTCACCCTCGTCTTTCTCGCCCTCGACTCTCTCGCCCTCCCCTCACTCTCGCCCTCCCCTCTCACGGTCTCCCCTGTCGCCCGCCCCTCTCTCACATTCACCCCTCTAGCCCTCCCCTCCATCGCCCTTCCCTCTCTCGCCATCCTCTCTCTCACACACCTCTCTATTTCATTCTCCCCTGTCTCGCACTCCCCCTCTCTCGCCCACCCACTCTCTCGCCCTCCCCCTCGCTCACCATTCCCCTCGCTCGCCCTCCCCTCTCTCGCACCCTCCCCTCTCTCACCCTCCCCTCTCTCGCCCTCCCCTCTCTCGCCCTCCCCTCTCTCTCAACCTCCCCTCTGTCTCGCCCTCCCCTCTCTCTCGCCCTCCCCCTCTCTCGCTCTCCCCTCTCTTTCGCACACCCCCTCTCCTCCTCCCCTCTCTCTCGGCCTCCCCACTCTCTCGCCCTCCCCTCTCTCGCGCCCTCCACTCTCTCTCGCACTCCCCTCTCTCTCGCCCTCCCCTCTCTCTCGCCCTCCCCTCTCTCTCGCCCTCCGCTCTCTCTCGCCCTTCCCTCTCTCGCAAACTCCCTCTTTTGCACACCGCCCCTGACTCGCCTCTCTCGCCTTACTCTCTTGCCCTCCTTTCTCTCCCTCCCGTCCCTCCCTCCCCTCTCACGCCCTACCCTCTCTCGCCCTTCCCCCTCTCTTGCCCCCCCATCTCGCCCTTCCCTCTCTTGCCCTCTCACTCTCAATAGCGCTCACCTCCCTCCAGCCCCTCTCTCGCTGTCGCTTCTCTCGCCCTCCCACTCTCTCGCCATCTCCTCTCTCACCCTCCCCTTGTTCGCCCTCTCCCACCCTCTCACCATCTCCTCCCAACTTCCCTTCTCTAGCCCTCCCCTCTCTTACACTCACCACTCTCATGCCCTCTCCTCCCTCACTCCCTTCTCTCACCCTCTCCTCGCTGACACTCTCCCTCCCTCTCTCCCTCCCGTCCCTCCTTCCCCCTCTCGCCCTCTCCCTTACTCTCGCCCCCTCCCACAGCTCTCTCGTACTCCCCTCCCTCCCCTCTCTCGCGCAACTCTGTCGCCCTCCACTCCCTCCCTCCTCTCTCTTGCCCTCCTCTCTCACCCTCCCCTCTCTCACCCTCGTCTTTCTCGCCCTCGACTCTCTCGCCCTCCCCTCACTCTCGCCCTCCCCTCTCACGGTCTCGCCATTCCCCTCGCTCGCCCTCCCCTCTCTCGCACCCTCCCCTCTCTCGCGCCCTCCCCTCTCTCTCGAGCCCTTCTTTGTTGCCCTGCTCTCCTTCCCTTCCCTCTCGTTCTCCCATCCCTCCCTCCCCTCTCACGCCCTCCGTTCTCTCACTCTCACCCCGCTCTCGCCCTCACTCCCTCCCTTCTGTCTCTTGCCCTCTTCCTCCCTCCCGCCCTCACTTCTCTCACTCCTCTCTCTCGCCCTCCCCTCCCTGGCCCTCCCCTCTCTCTCACCTTCTCCCTCTCTCACAATCCCCTCGCTCCCTCAACTCTCTCCACCTCCCATTTCTCGCCCTCCCTTCTTTCTCCCTCCACCCTCTCTCGCACTCCCCACTCTCACCCTCCCCGCTCACTCCAACTCGCCCTCTTCTCTTGCCCTCCACTCTCTCGCCCTCCCCTATCTTGCCGTTCCCTTTCTCATGCTCCACCTCTCGCCCTCTCCTCGCTCGGACTCCCCTCTCTCTCGCTATCCCCTCTCTCACCCTCTCCCTCCCTCTCGCCCTCACCTCCCTCCCCACTCTCACCGTCCCCTGTCTCGCCCTCCCCTCACTCGCCATCCCCTCTCTCTCGCCCTCCCCTTTATCGCCCTTCCCACTCTCACCGACCGTCTCTCACACACTCCTGTATCTGTCCTCCCCTCTCTCGTCTGCCCACTCTCTTGCCCTCCTTTGTTGCCCTCCCCTCTCTCCCTCCCCTCTCTCCCTTCCCTCTCTCCCTCCCATCCCTCCCTCCCCTCTCACGCCCTCCCCTCTCATGACCTCCCCTCTCACGCCCTCCCCTCTCTCATCCTCCCTTCTCTCACCCTCACCCCTCTCTCGCTCTCACCTCCTCACCCTCCCTATCGCCCTCCCTTCCCTCCTTCCCCTCTCTTGCTCTCCCTTCTCTCGCCTTCCCCTCTCTCGCCCTCTCCCTCCTTCTCACCCTCATCTACCTCCCTCCCTTCCCTCGCCCTCCTCTCTCGTCAGCCCCTCCCCCACTCCTCTCATGCCCTCCCCTCTCTCGCCCTCTTCCTCCCTCTCGCCCTCACCTCCCTCACTTCTCTCTCTCGCCCTCCCCTCTCAGGCCCCCCTCTCTCACCCTCTCACTCTCTCACAATCTCCTCAGTCCCTCGCAATCCCCTCACTCCCTCCGCTCTCTCGTCCTATCCTCTCTCGCCCTCCCTTCTATCTCCCGCCACACTCTCTCGCTCTCCCCTCTCTCACCCACCCCACTCACTCAGCTCGCACTCTTCTCTCGCCCTCCCCTCACTCTCACAAACCACTCTCGACCTCCCCCCTCTCTGGCCCTCCCTTATCTCGCCGTCCACTCTCTCACACACACCCCTCTCGCCCTCCCCTCGCTCGTACTCCCCTCTCTCTCGCTATCCCCTCTCTCGCCCACCCTTCCCTCCATCCCTCTGTCGCTCTCCCGTTCTCTTGACCTCCCCTCTCTCATGCCCCCTCCCTCACCTCTCTCGCCCTCCCTCCTCTTACCCTCACCATTCTCTATACAGCCCCTCCCTCCCCTCTCTTGCCCTCCATTCCCTCCCCTCTCTTTCCCTCCACTTCCCCTCTCCACTCTCTCGCTACCCTCTCTTGCCATCCCCCCTCCCTTTCTCGCCCTCCCCTCTCTCGCCCTTTTTCTCCATCTCGCCCTCCCCTCGCTCGGACTTCCCTCTCTCTCGCTATCCCCTCACTCGCCCACCCCTCCCTCCTTCCCTCTGTCGCTCTCCCGCTCTCTTGACCTCCCCTCTCTCAAGCCCCCTCCCACCCCTCTCTCGCCCTCCATCCTCTTACCCTCACCATTCTCTTTCCAGCCCCTCCCTCCCCTCTCTTGCCCTCCATTCCCTCCCCTCTCTTTCCCTCCACTTCCTCTCTCCACTCTCTCGCTACCCTCTCTTGCCATCCCCCCTCCTCCCCTTTCTCGCCCTCACCCTCTCGCCGTTTTCCTCCTTCTCGCCCTCCCTTCACTCATTCCCCTTTCTCGCCCTCTCGTCTCAAGTCCTCCCCTCTCTCTCGCCCACTCCCTCTCTTGCACTTCCCTCCCTCCCGTCTCTCGCACTCAACTCGCTCGCTAACCCCTTGCTCGCTCCCCTCTCTCTCCCTCCCCCTCTCACCCACCCCTCTCTCACCCTCGGCTCTCTCACAATCACCCCTCTCGCCCTCCCATCGCTCACCATCTCCTCGCTCGCACTCCCCACTCTCACAATCACCCCTCTCCCGCCCTCCCCTTCCATCCATCTCTCGTCCTCCACTCCGTCCCTCCTATTCATCCCTCACCTTTCACGCACTCCCCTCTCACTCCCTCCCTTCTCTCGCCCTCTCCTTCCCTCGTTCCCTCACATCCCACCCTCCCATCTCTCGCCATCGCCTCTCTCACCCTCACACGGCTTTCGCCCTACCCTCCCTCCTTCCCAAACTCTCTCCCTCCCCTCGCTGGCCCTCTTTGTCCCTCTCGCCCTCACATCCCTCACTCCCCTCTCTCACCATCCCCTCTCTCGCCCTCGCCCCTCTCTCGCCTTCTCCCTCCCTCTCACCCTCTCCTCCCTCCTTGCCTCTCTCACCCACCCCCTCTCTTGCCCTCCCCTCTCTCGCTCTCCCCTCCCTTCCCTCTTTCGCCCTCTCCCTTCCTCTTTCCCTCCCATGCCTCCCTACCCTCTCACACCCTCCCCTCCCTTACCCTTCTCCCATTCTCTCCATCCCCCCTTTCACCCCCCCCGCACTCTCCTTTCTCACCCTTACCCATCTATCGCCCTCCGCTCCCTCCTTCACCTCTGACGCCCTCTCCTCCCTCCTCCCTCTCGCCCTCCCCTCCCTCCTCTTTCTCTCCCTTTCTGTCCCTCTCTCCCTCACCTCCCTCTCTCCCCTCCCTCGACCTCTCCCCTCTCTCTGCCCTCTCCCCTCTCTCGCACTCTCCGCCCACAATCCCCTCTCTCGTCCAACATGGACCCCTTCCCCATCCCCGTCCATCACCGCCCCCTTCCCTCAACCCAGTCCAACACTGTCCCCTCCACCATCCCTGTCCAATTCTGTCCCCAACCCCAACCCCGTCCCACACTGCACCCTCCCCAACTCCGCCCAACACCGCCTCCTCCCTCAACCCTGTAGAACGCCTACTGTCCCCAACCATATTCACACGAGCCCTGGCACACACCCCTCTCTCTCGCCCCTCTCTCTCTACCTGCTCCTGCACTCTCCCTCCATATTCTCTCTCTCTCACCCACTCTCGCTCTGTCGCTCTCTCCCAACCATCTCATCGCTCTGGACGTGCCTCTCTCTCTCTCTCTGCCTGTCTCTCTCTCTGTCTCTCTCTCTCTCTCTCGCTCTCTGGACCCAGCCCGCTCTTGCTCAATCACTCTCTCTCGAGTCACTGTTGCCTCATCTCCCTCTCTCTTCCCTCCCTCCCTCTCTCTCTCGTTCTCACCCCTGTCTCTCTCTCTATTGCCTCCATCTCCATCCCTCTCTTGCCCCCTCTCTCGCTCCATCCCTCTCTCTGCTCTGTCTCTTTTGCTCAGCTCCTCTCTTTCTCTCACTCAGCCTTTCTCTCTCCAGCTCACCCTCTGTCACTCTTTCTCTCTCCTCGCCTGTCTCTCTCTCACCATCTCCCGCTCTCATCCCCACCCTCTCGCCTCACTCTTTCATTCCCTTGCTGTCATCCTCTCTCTCTCTCTCCTGCCATCCACTTAATCCTCTCTCTCTCGCTCGCTCTCTCTCAACAACCCTCTCCTGCACCCTTCTCTCCTTCTCACCCTTCCTCTCTCTCTTTCCTCTCTCTTTGACCATCTCTCCATCTCTCTCTCCCACTCGCCCTGCCTCTTTCTCCTTGTCTGTCTCTTTCACGCACGCACGCGCCCCCATCCCTCTCTCTCGGCGCTCTCTCTCGCCCCCCACTCCCTCTCTCGCGCCCTTCTCTCTCTGGTCCCTCCCCCTCTCGCCCTGTCTCTCTCTCCCCTCTCTCTCCCTGCTCCTTCACTCTCCTTCCACATACTCTCTCTCTCTCACCCACTCTCGCTCTGTCGCTCTCTCCCCACCATCTTGCCCTTCTGTATATGTCTGTTTCTCTCTCTCTGTCTCTGTCTCGACCCAGCCCCCTACCCCACCTTGCTCGCTCACTCTCCCTCGAGTCACTGTCGCCCCATCTCCCTCTCCCTTTCCTCCCTCTCTCCCTCTCTTTCTCATTCTCGGCCCATCTCTATCTTTATTGCCTCCATCTCCAGTCCTCTCTTGCCCCCTCTCTCGACCCCCCTCTCAGCTCCTTTCTTTCTCTCGCTCAGCCTCTCTCTCCAATCTCCTGTTTGCTCTCTGTCTCCCTCTCTCTCTATCTCTCCTCCCTCTCTCACTATCATCCTCTCTCACCCATCTCTCTCGCCACACTCTTTTGCTCCCTTGCTCTCATCCTCTCTCTCCACTGCCATCCCTTTCGTCGTCTCTCTCTCGCTCTCTCTCTATCGACAACCCTCACATGCAATCTTCTCACCCTTCCTCTCTTTCTTTCCTCTCTCTCTCACCATCTCTCCATCTCTCTCACTCGCCCTGCCTCTCTCTATCACACACATGCAGCCCCCCCCCCACCCCACTTTCTACCTATCTCTCTCTCTCTGTCCATCTTGCTCTTGCCGACTCTCTTTGGGCCCCTTATTCGTTCTCTGTCTCTTTTCTATTCTCCCCACTCCATCTCTCTCTCTCCCTCGCTCTCTTTCTTTCTCTCTCTCTCTTTCTCTCTCTCTCTCTCACCCTGTCTTGTCTCTGCGCTCTCGCTGTCACCCTCTCCCTCTCCCGCCCCCTCTCTGTCAAACCCCTTCTCACGGAACCCTCTCTCCTTCTTGCTCTTCCTCTCTCTCTCCCTTCTCTCTCTCACCATCTGTTTCTCTCTCTCCGCCCACCACACAATCTCTCTCTTGTCAACTCTCTCTCTCTCTCTCATGCCCTTTCTCTCTCCCTCGCCCCCTCTCTTTCGATCCCCCTCTTTCTCACCCACTCTATCTCTCTTTTGCTTCCCTCTCTTTCTCGAACCCGATTTCTGTCTCTCTTGCCCCCTTTCTCGACCACCTCCCTCTCTCTTTTGCCCAGCTCCTCTCTTTCTCTCGCTCGGCCTCTCTCTGTCTCTCTCACTCCTGCTTGCCCTCTGTCTCCCTCTCACTCCCTTCTCGCTTGTCATTCTCAAGATCTCCCTCTCTCACCCGTCTCTCTCATCACCATCTCTCGCTCCCTTGCTCTCATCCTCTCTCTCTACTGCCATCCCCGTTGTCCTCTCTCTCTCTCTCGACAACCCTCACACGCACCCTTCTCTCAATCTCACCCGTCCTCTCTCTCTTTCCTCTCTCTCTCACCATCTCCCCGTCTCTCACTCGCCCTGCCTCTCTCTCACACACACACACATGCACGCATCCCCCTTTCTACCTATCTCTCTCTGTCCATCTTGCTCTTGCCGACTCTCTTTGGCCCCCTTATTCTCTCTCTCTCTCTCATTTCTATTCTCCCTCCCTCTCACTCTCTGTCTGTCTGTCTGTCTCTCCCCCTCTCTCTCGCCCTGTCTTGCCTCTACGCTGGCGCTGTCACCCTCTCTCTCTCCCGCCCCCACTCTGTCAAACCCCCTCTCACGGAACCCTCTCTCCTTCTTGCCCTTCCTCTCTCTCTCCCTTCTCCCTCACCATCTGTTTCTCTCTCTCCGTCCATCACGCTCTCTCTTTCTTGTCCGCACCCTCTCTCTCTCATACCCTTTCTCTCTCCCTCGCCCCTCTCTTTAGACCCCTCTCTCTCACCCCCTCTATCTCTCTTTTGCCTCCCTCTCTTTCTCGAACCCTGTTTCCCTCTCTTTTGTTCTTTCTGTCTCTCTTGCACCCTTTCCCTCATCCCCCCTCAATATCTCTTGCCTATGTCTCTTTCTCATTCTCTTACTACCTCCCTCTCTTGCTCCGTCTTTCTCCCAACCTTCTCTCCTTGCCCCTCCTTCTTTCTCTCTTGCCCTCCTCTCTCTAACTCCCTCTCTCTCTCTCGCCCACTCTCTCACTCGCCCTGTCACTCACTCTCTCACTCACTTTCTCGCCCTCTCCCTTGCCTCTCTCTCTCTCTTTCTTTCTTCTCTCCCTCTCTCTCTTTCTCTTTCATCCCTCTCTCGCACTTCGTCTCTCTCGACACTCTCGAGTTCTCTATCCCTCCATTGCCATCCCACTCTTTTTATCCCTCCCTCTATTTCTCCCTCATTCTCTCTCTCTCTCGCCCCCTCACTCTCACTCCCTCATTCTCTCTCTCGATTCCCTCTCTCCGCTTCTCTCTCTCGCCTGCCCATCTCTCTCGTCCCCTTTCACTCTCCTTTTCCCTCTCTCTCTCTATGTCTTGCCCCCTTTCTCTCTCCCCCCTCCCTCACCTCTCTCTCATTATTTCTCTCCTTCCCTCAAACTATCTCTCTCTTGTTCCCCTCGTTCTCACCCCACTCCTTATCTCTCTCTCTCTCTCTTCACCTTCTCTCACTCTCTTGCCCTCTCCATCGATATCTCTCTCTCCCAGTGTAATGAATTGGTCCTCACCCTGAATAACTTCTCTTTCCAATCCTCCCACTTCCTCCAAACTAAAGGAGTTACCATGGGCACCCGCATGGGCCCCAGCTATGCCTGTCTCTTCGTAGGATATGTGGGACAGTCCATCTTCCGCAACTACACTGGCACCACACCCCACCTTTTCCTGCGGTACATTGATGACTGTATCAGCGCTGCCTCGTGCTCCCACGAGGAGGTTGAACAGTTCATCAACTTTACCAACACCCGCTATCCCGATCTCAAATTCACCTGGACTGTCTCAGACTCCTCCCTCCCCTTCCTGGACCTTTCCATTTCTATCTTGGGTGACCGACTCAACAGATACATCTACTATAAACCGACTGATTCCCACAGCTACCTGGACTATACCTCCTCCCAACCTGCCCCCTGTAAAAACGCCATCCCATATTCCCAATTCCTTCGTCTCCGCCGCATCTGCTCCCAGGAGGACCAGTTCCAATACAGTACAGCCCATATGGCCTCCTTCTTCAAGGACCGCAGATTCCCCCCAGACGTGATGGACGATGCCCTCCACCGCATCTCCTCCACTTCCCGCTCCTCCGCACTTGAGCCCCGCCCCTCCAACCGCCACCAAGACAGAACCCCACTGGTTCTCACCTACCACCCCACCAACCTCCGTATACAGCGTATCATCCGCCGTCGTTTCCGCCACCTCAAAACGGACCCCACCACCAGGGATATACTTCCCTCCCCTCCCCTATCAGTGTTCCGCAAAGACCACTCCCTTCGTGACTCCCTCGTCAGGTCCTCCACACCCCCCACCAACCCAACCTCCACTCTCGGCAACTTCCCCTGTAACCACAGGAAATGCAAAGCTTGCGCCCACACCTCCTCCCTTACTTCTCTCCAAGGCCCCAAGGGATCCTTCCATATCCACCACAAATTTACCTGAAACTCCACACACATCATCTATTGCATCCGTTGCACCCGATGTGGCCTCCTCTATATTGGGGAGACGGGCCGGCTACTTGCGGAAAGCTTCAGGGAACACATCTGGGATGCCCGGACCAACCAACCCAAACACCCCGTGGCTCAACACTTTAACTCTTCCTCCCACTCCACCGAGGACATGCAGGTCCTTGGACTCCTCCATCGCCAGAACATAACAATACGACGGTTGGAGGAAGAGCGCCTCATCTTCCGCCTGGGAACCCTCCAACCACAAGGGATGAACTCAGATTTCTCCAGTTTCCTCATTTCCCCTACCCCACCTTGTCTCAGTCGATTCCCTCAAACTCAACATCGCCTTCCTAACCTTCAATCTTCTTCCTGACCTCTCCGCCCCCACCCCACTCCGGCCTATCACCCTCACCTTGGCCTCCTTCCACCTATTACATCTCCATCGCCCCTCCCCCAAGTCCCTTCTCCCTACCTATTATCTTAGCCTGCCTGGCACACTCTCCACATTCCTGATAAAGGGCTCTGGCCCGAAACGTCGAATTTCCTGTTCCTTGGATGCAGCCTGACCTGCTGTGCTTTAACCAGCAACACATTTTCATCTCTCTCTCTCTCTGCCCACCTATCTCTGTTTGTCTTTGACTGAATCTCTCTCTCTCCTCTACCTCCCTCCCTCTCTCTCTAACACTCTGTCTATCTGATCCTTCCCTCTCCCTGTGACCCAGAGACTGGGGGCGGGGTGGTGGTGGTGCGACTGCATGTGGGAGATGGGGGATTGTGGCGGTGAGAGCATATGGAGATGTCGGAGGTAGGAGGAGGGGAAAATGGGTTAGAGACGGAATTGCGGGAGGGAGACAGATACGGCAGAGTGAGGGTGAGGGGGAGAGGGAAGAGTGGAGGCACGTGGAGAAACGGTGTTGGGTGTGTGTGTGTGAGAGAGAAGGGGAGTAAAAGGGAGAGGTGGTGAGAAAGAGACAGTGTGCAGAAAGAGAGAGAGCGGGAGAGAAGTGATGAGAAAGAGTAGGGGAGAGAAAATGGGGAGCCATACTGCAGTCAGGGGGACAGAAGGAATTAGACTCAACTCCTGAGCTCAGGTTGCGGTGCCCTCCCCTTCCCTGAGGACCAGGACTTTGGGCTGAGTCTGTCTCTCTCCAGCTCAGCTTCTCCAACACAAAGACACACAACCACATCGGTCACTTTGCTGCTCGACACGCTTTAATCAACATTTTTATTGTTAACAAATGGAAGTGATGGATTCAGTCAGTGGGATGGTGCCTTTTCTCACTGGACCCTGAGTTGTGAGAAACATTGAAATGCTTCCCTGTAACCACCCTGGCGGATAAGGATGGACAAACCAGCGCTACCCTCAGTCTATTACGATAGTGACAGGCTGCTCCATCGCAGAAACACTGAACTGAAATGATAACATCCCGGACGGTGTGATTAATTATGGAATTTGATGGATGGGTGGATTTGGGTGAAGGGATATTTCAGCACATTCGTCAGCTGCTGCCTGAACTTAGTCTGGGTCACGGCATAAATCGCCGTGTTTGTGCAGCAACTGAGGAGCTGCAGCATGAAGCCCAATTCCAGTACAAAGCGATGGAGATATACAGGGGAGTACACAATCCGCCTCATCCGGTTCCATATAGAATACAGCATGTACGTTGACCATAACAGGATGAAATTGGCCGAGATCACAAATAGTAAAATGATGGATTTTTTTCGGTTTCTCATTTCAGTGTCAGACTGAGCGTCCTCATTGGTGTGAGCACGGAGTCTCCTGCGGGCTCTGCTGGTCACTAAAATGTGTCTGACGGTGAGAACATTGAGCAGCAGAATCAGGAGAAATGGGACACACGGAGTTAGGATGTGGTGGAGGAACTCGATTGTGACCCAGACACTGGAGTAATAAACAGCGGCTGTTACATCACAAAACCAGGGTTCGTTCCCCAGCCAATACCGAGCCTTGAGCATAAAATACCAGGAAATGTTCTTTAAACAGCTCAGCACAGTCACTGCTCCCAGAACCACAGCCGCCGTTTCCTCACTGCAATATTTACTTTTCAGCGTCTGGCAACAAATGGCCACAAACCGATCAAAGGTGAAAGTGACGGTGAACCAGACAGAGCAGTCAGTGGCTGCATAAAGCAGGACGGCGTGGATATTACACACGGGGACGTAGTACACCAGGAAATAAAAATGTTCCCGATAAACAATGGGAATGTGTCTCAGGATCAGGTCGAGGATAATGACCAGGAGATCCGCCGCTGCCATGGCCCCCAGGTAACGTCTGACACATGGAGACAATCCACAATCTTTACAAAGCAGGACGTAGATGGTCACTACGTTAACTGTGAATAAGGAAAACAAACCCATTATCCATCAACCTGGAGGCAAAGGGACCCATTTAATCGGGGACGCAGTGAGATTTTCAAATATGTTCCAATACTCAGGGATTTATTAAAATAATTCGAGCTGGAATAACAAATGGGAAGGTCGGAATTACTGACAAAAAATGTGACATAAACCACAAGAAACCATCGCTCCCCAAACACAAAGAGACACATCCATAAGGGTGGATGGTTTCTAGAACATTTCCACACACTCGATCACTAGAGAACAGACACAGGTCACTCCTTTCCAGTTCCTAATACGGAGGGTGGAAACGTTGCTGTCCTGAAGGATTCTCTCCCAGTTTCCTGAAGACAAGCATAGTTTGGGAATTTCTGTATTTTGGTCTAAATTGTGATCGAACCGTGTCATGAAGAAATGTAAACGCAGGGAAAATGTATTCACCCCTTTAACTGCCAGACAGGCCTTTGGAACAGTGTCTCCTTCTCCCTGGAACTGGATCTCTTCTCTCGGGATCTTATCGTTTGTTCAATTCACTGACGTCCGGCCTGTCACCAACAATGTCAGGGACAGATCCTTCCGGGGAATGTCAGTTATAGAATGTCGGGGACAGAACGTTCCGGGGAATGTCAGGTATAGAATGTTGGGGACACAATGTTCCAGGGAATGGCAGTCATAGAATGTTGGGAATGGAACATTCCGGGGAACACCTTGACTTGCCCATCACCTTCCACCTCACCCCACACACCCCGCCAACATGATGTACTGTCCCTAGGCACACTGTAACATTAATGGGGTGAGTGACGGAGGGTCCAATCACATGAACGGGAGCCAAAGGCATTGCCAGATCAGCTGAAATTGTTAGATATACAACATTCTCAATCCACGTCACAGAACCAGCCCAGACACTATAAACCCAGAGGAGATATCTGTTCACCGTGGAACACAATGCGGACAATGCCAGTGTACTGCTCAGTACAACCCAGCCATCTGTCCAGAGTGGAACACTGCACAGATCATATCAGAGCACTTACCTTCAAAGGCAGACTAGACGTCTGTCAGTACGGGTAGCTGGGATAGAGACAGAAAAGCTGCAGATGCTGGAATCCAAAGTAGACAGGCAGGAAACTGGGAGAACACAGCAAGCCAGGCAGCATCAGGAGGTGGAGAAGTCGCGGTTTTGGGTGTGAACCTTCTGCAAGATTCCTGTACGAAGGCTACACCAGAAACATCAATTTCCACACCTCCTGGTGCTGCCTAAGTTTTTGTGTTCCTGCAGCAAGGATACAACATAGGAAACAGTGCAGACCACATCCGTGCATTGATCTATAAACCCGGTCTAGACATCTGTCCAGCACCGGGAGCTATGAAGACCACACCCGTGCATTGATCTATAAACCCGGACTAGATATCTCTCCCGCATGAGGAGCTGTGTAGACAACAGCAGTGCATTGATCTATAAACCCGGACAAGATATCTGTCCAGAATGGCGAACTATGCAGACAACAGCAGTGCATTGATCTATATACTCGGACTAGATATCTGTCCAGCATGGGGAGCTGTGCAGACCACAGCAGGGCACTAATGTGTAAACCTGAAACAAATATCAATCTAGCATTAGGAGCTACACAAACCACATCATTTCGTTATCTAGAAATCTCAAACAGATAGTCTGACAAGCATAGGGAACTGTGTAGTGATCTCCCGTGAATTAATCTGTAACACAGGAGCAGTTACTCCCACCCCCACACCCCAACCCCAGCATGTAGGACTGTGTACAACACCCCAGTGCATTGCTCAGTAACACTGTGTTAGATCCCTGCCCAGCGTGGGGAAACTTGCAGCCCATGCTGGAAGTGACAGGATGTTATTCTCCCATCCAATTCCAGCTCCATCTCTCCATTGCTCCATGACAAGGGGGTATTGTGGGTGTGAACATCACTGCCAGAGAGATGGTGAAGGAATCAGTTTAAAGATCACCACATGGGAGGAGTTTGGGGTATAGATGGGGGGATGGGGGTGGAGACTGAGAGACAGTGTCATGGAAGGATGTGTTCCCAGGTTGCAGACGGTACAGGTTTAAGGTGAGAGAAGAAAAAATTAAAACCGACCTAAGGGAAGTTTTTACACACAGAGGGTGGTGTGCTATGGAATGAGCGGGCAGGATGACCAGATTTGACACAATATTCCAGAAGAGGTCACCCCGATGTCCTGTAAAACCACAACATGACTTCCCAATTCCTATAGTCAAAGGTCTGATCTATGAAGACAGGTGTGTTGAACACCTTCTTAACCACACTATCTATATGAGATGCAAATTTTAAAGAATTATACCTGACAGCCTCGGTCTCTGTTTTACAACACTGCCAAACAACCTACTTTCAATTGTATAGATTCTGCTCTTGTTTGATTTACCAAATCCAATACCTTGCATGAATCCAAACTAATCTCCATCTTCCACCCCTCAGCCCAGTGTGTGATATTGCCCCCTCCTTACTCTCCCCCTTTAAAATATCCCCCCCCACCCCGTCCCCAGAAGGCCGGCACACTTCGGCCTTGATTTTCACAAATACCCTGAGCTTGGTTTGTCTTGTGTGGTTAGGGGGAGGAGGACAGATTCCAGACACAGTCAGTGGGGAAGGAGAGGATGGACCGTAATCAGTGGCCTGGTATCATTTTAAGGTTTTAGAAAGAGGGCAGTCAACATTGGAGTTGGTTCATACTGATCGGTGTTTTTGGGGCCAGAAATTATGCTTTTTCTTCGTCTGTGGTGTTCAGTAATAAATATCTGTTCGAGATCCTTCATTGGACAGAGTGTGACTGCAGTATCTCTTTCCTTAATATTGTAGCTTAAAGATAATAGCGATTAAAGACGTTCATAGTTTATTTCAATGGCGCAGCACGTACACTCAACATCCTACAGTTGAGACAAATATCTTGCATTTGTTTAACAATACAAAGTGTTTTTTGTAGTTCAGTAATGGTAACCTGATTATAATAAATCCACACCGAGCTGAAAGCTGACACTTGAAATATGACCCAACGTCTGGGTTTGGTAGTGTAGTGGGTAATGTCCCTGGCTCTGAGCCAGAGCTCTGGATTTGATTCCAATTTCTGAACTTGTGTTGTAGTGTTCCTAGCTCCTAGCCTAGAAGGCCTGTATTCAAGTCCTGCCTGTCGCAGAGGTATGAGCTGAAAATGTTTTGCTGGAAAAGCCCAGCAGGTCAGGCAGCATCCAAGGAACAGTAGATTTGACGTTTCGGGCATAAGCCCTTCTTCAGGACGTCGAATATCCTGTACCTTGGATGCTGCCTGACCTGCTGCGCTTTTCCAGCAACACATTTTCAGCTCTGATCTCCAGCATCTGCAGACCTTACTTTCGCCTGTTGCAGAGGTATGTCACAGCATGTCAGAACAGGCTGATGAAAAAACACACAGGAGAATAATTTTCCAGCTTTATGGGTATTGCTGAGTGATGCTAGTGTCCCTACCTCTGGGCACAAAGGTCAAGGTGTAAAGCCCGCAGAATTGTTTCATGATACATCTGAAAAAACTGATTAAAATGGATATGGAATTGTGACTAGATAGATAAGGAAGAGGTATCAGTATTGAATTTCAGAATTTCGCCTAAGATGACTGAAAGTACAGCCATTCATTTTGATTGGAGTCACGTTTCGCAGTAGTAGTGGTTTACAAAATCAGAATGGTCATGGGTAGGGTGAGTAGTCAGAATTTTCCCCAGGTTAGGGACGTGCAAAACCAGAGGGCATTGGTGGAAAGTGAGAGGGGAAAGGTTTTGATGAGACCTAACGGGCACCTTATCACACAGAGGGTGATGTGCGTATGGAATAAGCTGCCAGAGGAAGTGGTGGAGGCTGGTGCAACTGCAGCATGTAAAAGGCATCTGGATGCTGACAGACCTGCCGAGCTTTTCCAAAAAATTCTATATTTCTTTAAACAATGCATTCAATTTAACACAGGTATTCTGAATAAATTAACCATTTTATTTTTTAATGACACAGGGCCATATAAACATATTTCAAATCTACCGAGACCATTTTCTGATCAGGGTATGGCTCTGTGTATGACAGCAGCAATGATGCACCGACATGGAACAAGGAATGTGATGGAGGCACAGTTTGGACAATGTACAAGGAGACCTCACATGGTCCAGTTTGGTAGATGATGACATTATTGTGTGATTCATCTCAGAGAGGGAGAAAATGTAATCTGCCCGAGAAGAAACGGCCTATTGCACTCTCTCTCCTTCATTGTTCCTCATCACACCAATGTGTGCGAGCTAAAAAAAATTCTCCAGTCACCATTACCATTCTTAATTTCGTGGAATCCCTGCAGCGTTGAAACAGGCCCTTCAGCCCAACAAGTTCATACCAACCTTGCAAAGAGTCACCTTCCCAGACCCTTAAGATCTTAAGAAGCAGCAAAACGTTTTGGACAATCTCTCACTTCTTCCTTTTGTCATGAGTTACAATAATATCTAGGCAAAGTTCTTTCAACTTTGAAATTGTAGAGATTTTTTTTATCGTGTGTGTGTGTTTGCGTGTACAAAGAACAAAGAACATTTACAGCCCAGGAAGAAGCTCTTCAGTCCTCCAAGCCTGAGCTGATCCAAATCTATCGTCTAAAACTGACGGTTAATTCCTAAGCATGTGTATCGCTCTGCTCCCCACCTACTCATGAATTTATCCAGATGTATCTTAAATAAATCTACCGTGCCTGCCTGTACCACTTCTGCTGGCAACGCCATCCAAACGTCCACCACACTCTGTGTGAAGTACTTGCGTGTGTATCTCCCTTAAACTTTCTATCTCTCACCTTGAAACCATGACCTCTCGTTATTGAATCCTTCACCCTGGGAAAAAAGAAAGCTTGTCTCCATCCATCCTGTCTATACCCTTCACGATTTTGTAAACCTCAATCAGGTTCCACCTCAATCTCCTTTTTTGCTAATTTACTCAAACTTTCTTCATAGCTAGTACCTTCCATACCAGGCAACATTCTCGTATACCGTCTTTGCACCTTCTCAAAAGCGTCCACATTCTTTTGGTAATGTGGCGACCAGAACTGTACACAGTATTCTAAATGCGGCCGTACCAATGTATTTTACAATGTTAACATAAATTGCCACTTCTTATACTCAATGTCCCGTCCAATGAAGGCAAGCAAACAATATGCCTTCTTGATCACTCTATCCACCTGTGCAGCAACCTTCAGGGTAAAAATGGACCTGCACTCCCAGATCTCTCTGCACATCAACTTTTCCCAAGGCTCCTCAGTTCATTGTACAATTCGCTCTAGAATTATACTTGCCTACATGCATCAACTCACATTTATCTGGACTAAAATCCACCTGCCACTTTTCCGCCCAAATCGCCAGTCTATCTATAACCTCCTGTATTCTCTGACAGTCCCTTGTGCTTTCTGCTACTCCACCAATCTTTGTGTCATTTGCAAACTTGCTAATCATACCAACAGTGCCCTCTTCTAGATCATTTATATATTTTACAAACAACAGTGGCCCCAACACTGACCCCTGTGGAACATCACTGGTCAACTTTATTCATTTCAACAAACTCCCTTCAAATACTACTCTGTCTCCTGTTTCTCAACCAGTTCTTGATCCACTCCGCAAGAACACGCTGCACACCATATGACTTGAATTTCTCCGTTAGTCTACCATAGTGAACCTTATCAAACATCTTACTAAAGTCCATGTATATGACATCAATAGCCCTTCCTTCATCTATTAACTTGGTCACTTCCTCGAAGGACTCTATTAAGTTGGTAAAGACACAATCTCGCCTGCACAAAACCATGTTGCCTATCATTGATAAGCTCATTCTTTTCTAAATATAACTAGATCCTATCTCTCAGTCCTTTCTCCAGCAACGTTCCCACCACTGACGTCAGGCTCACTGGTCTGTAGTTACCCGGAGTGTCCCACCTACACTTCTTGCACAGGGGAAAAACATAAGCTACCCTCCAGTCCTCCAGCACCTCACCTGTATTTAAGAATGCCACAAAGGTATTTGTCATGGCCCCAGATATTTCCTTTCTCGCCTCCCTCAGCAACCTGGGATAAATCATATCCGATCCTGGCGATTTGTCCACCTTAATACGTTTTACATCTGTGTGTGTGTGTGTGTGTGTGTGTGTGTGTGTGTGTGTTAGTGTTTTAGAAAGGGAAATATCCATTCTTTGTTTCCAATATCCAAACCGTTTACCATTCATCTTTCCATCATAGTTTGAGTGACGTTGCTCTGGATCATAAACGTGCTTTTTCAGCTGATTAAAGAAACTAGCCTGACATCTTCCTAAAACTGACTCTGACCCAGTCTGAGACCGATATCATCGGCCATATCACCAACCTGGTTACATTTAACATTTGTTGTGAGCAGTGGAAGAGTGGGACTAGAAAAGGAAGTGATCTAAAAAGCAGGGTAGCTATAAGCCGGTGAGCCTGAAGTGGTGGGTGTGTTGTTGGACGGGATTCTCAGGGATAGGATTTACATACATTTGGGAAGGCAAGGACTGATCAGAGTTGTCAACGTGGCTTTCTGCATGGGAAATCATGTCTCATTAATTTGATTGAGTTTTATGAAGCGGTGACAAAGAAGACTGATGAAGGCAGTTTGGTTGACATTGTCTACATGGACCTCAGCAAGGTGTTTACAATATTCGAATTGGTAGACAGATTAGTAGATTAGATCTCATGGGATACAGCGGAAGCTCGTCACAATTGGCTTGAAGGAAGAGGGATATTTTTAAGACTGGAAGCTTGTGTGCTGCAGTGTGCTGTAAGATTCAGTACTGAGTTCACTGCATTTCATCATTTATGTAAAGGACATAGATGTGAATATTGGGGCCATAATTAGTAAGTTTACAGATGACATCAGAAAGCTGGTGTAGTAGATTATCTCAGAGTACAATGAGACCACAATTAGATGGGACAAAGGGGCAAGGATTGACAGATGAAGTTTAATTTAGATAAATACGAAGTTTTGCATTTTGGGTGGGCAAATCAGGGCAGAAATAATATTCTTAATGGTAAGGACCTGGGGAGTGTTGTGGAACAAAGGGACCTGGGACAGCAGGTAAATGGTTCATTGAAAGTGGTGTCGCAGGCAGACAGATTGGTCCAAAACACAGTTGGCATATTTGCCTTAATCAGTCAGAGCATTGAGTATAGGAGTTTGAGTGCAATGTTGAATCTGTACAGGATACTGGTGAGGCCCCTTTAAGAATACTGCATACAATTCGGTTGGCTGCAGAAAAGATTGACACGGATGGTGCGGGACTGAAGGATTTAGGCTAGTTAGGTTGAGGTGCTTCCCCGGAGTGCCAGAGACTGAGGGGTAACATCATAGAGCTTTATAAAATTATCAGGGGCATGGATAATCTGAACAGCCACGTTCTTTTTCCCAAGATAGGGGTGTCCAGAACAAGAGGGCATAGGTTGAATGGGAGACGGCGAATGATTTAGAAGGGACCTTAGGGTAAATGTTTTATACAGAGAGTGGTGTGTGTACAGAAAGTGATGTCAAATGAAGTGGTGAAGGCGGTTACAATCGCACATTTAAAAAAGTATCTGAAAGAGGAGGGATATTGGCCAAATGCTGGCAAATGGTACTGAATCAGATCTGATATCTGATCGGAGTGAACAGATTGGACTAACGGATCTGTTCCATGCTGCATGTCTCTCTGAGTCTATAAGAGGGAAGACGAAAATTTCTTAAAGGACCTTTAAAGTCGAAATACTGTTCACTGGAAATTTATCGTGCCTCTATGTGCACATTGATTGAAATCTGCGTTAGTTAAATATTTGACAGAGTAGTGAGTCACAGATAATGGGATGCAGACTGGAAAGTGGGGCTGAGACCACAACCTGATCGGCCACGATCTTCCTGCCTGGTGGAGAAGTGTCAAAGTCTCTTATGACCCACTCCTGTTTCTCAGTCCCATGTTTCTGTGTTCCATTCATCCTTTCAAATCTGCTATACAGGAGCAGTTGGAGGCTACTTACTCCTATAACCTGGAGCACAGAAAAAGAGGAGACCATTCAGCCCCTTAGTACTGTCACACTCTTTGAGGTGATTTGGGAAATGTAATTGGAAAACCCAGGATGGGTATGAAAGAAGGTTCTCATTTCTATTAACAGAGCTTTCCCTCTCTGAAGCCTGTGCTTCATTTGTTGGTCATGTTGTAGACCAAAATTCACTATGAATACAGCCCCCATACCTAACCCAGCGATGGCTCACAAAATCCTCTGGTCTCCCTGACGGCAACATTCAATAACAGAACATTCATGAAAATAACACCCACTAACTCTCCAATAACAGAATGTGAGAACATCAGAAACAGGGTCAGGTCGTTCACTCCCAAGTCTGCCTTGCCCTTCAGTAAGATCATGGCTGATCTGCTCTCCATCTCAAATTCTCTTTCATACCCAATTCTTCATTGCCGTCCACTCTCTGACTGGCTAATATCCATATACCTCCTCTTTAAATACGTTCAGTCATCTAGCTTCCCGAACACTCTTGAGAAGAGAAATCCTGACATTCAATACCACCTGTTTGAAGAAAACACTTACTGCTCCTATCATGGCTTATTGATATGAACAAAATAGGCTGACTCAAGGGTTCAGGTAAAACTGACTGGCCCGAATATCAAGACAGTGATTGACTTTTTATTGATATCAAGGAGCTTAACAAAACTGAACGTAATGGGAATCAGAGAAATTCTCCAGTGTTTGGAGTCAAACATGGCACAAAGGAAGATGTTCATCATCTCAGTCCTGGGTCATCTCTGTGTGAGATCCTTAGGATAGCTTCCTCTTCACAAACATCTTCAGCTGCTTCATCAATCTCTCCCCGCCCCCAGCTCCCCACCAAAAGTTCAGAAGTGGGGATGGTCACTGAAGATTCCACAATGTTTTGAACATTTTGTCCACCATTAGCTCCTGAACTGGTCTGCATCCATGAGCAGCAAGACCCAGACGCCATTGAGGCTTTTCTTGTTAAAGGATCAGTAATATTCATGTAACAGTACTGTTAGATTATGCATATTTCCACAGTAAAATAAAGAGTTAATTCATCACCTCACACTGGTTTCACAGCAATATGAGGAAGTCATTCAGCCCATTGACACTGTTGGAGAAGAACAGGGACAGCCCATTCAGTGCCTCCAGCCTATTACTCAGGAAGAGAAGGAGTCTAGTGTGATGGATCACACCACAGCCCCTCGAAAATATTTGAAGGCAGGAGCCTATATTCTAATGTTTTCTTATTTTAAAGGTAATGTAAGCTGTCTGTTCCAGATGCAATGTGAATGGTTAAAAAACTCGGTGTGAAGCAAAACACCATTTATTTAAACACGAAAGATAAAATGAAATCAAAGAAAGAGGAATTTAGAATAACGTAATTCTATTGGACACGTTAACAGAATATAAAATCGTGGAGCTATTGCTAATGAACTGTTCCAATATAGGGAAATGGCATAAACACAATCCCCTGGCAGAAAGGGAAATTCAGACACAGATTGTCACAAACATTTCTACAATCCAGGAATTAAAAACAGCATCAAGAGAAAATTCAGAGAGAGTAGCATCCAGGAGATAGTCACTGAAGCTTCCAACTCTGTGAAGACCCCAATAGCCTCTGATGTTGCTGAGGAATCAAAACCCAAAGGTCCTAATCTGTGAGAGATAGCTACACCCATTCAGTCTGCATTAAAATTAACCCAAGTCCTCCCTCGCTGTTTACTCAGTGGCCTTAACTAACCAACTTGGTGACAATTGTTCAATCTCTCTGTTCAAAGAAACCAGGGCACAATAACCTCTTAAAGCTGCAGCATCATCACACTTGTCAGCACATCGAGCTGTCAAACAGTAACCTGGGTAACCTTCGGCCGTGACCAATTGGACAAGGAATAAGTCATTCAGTCCCTTGAGTCACTTATGCAGGATAAGAGGAGGCTATTCAGCCAGTTGAGCCACTTATATTGGAACAGTAGGAGGCCATTCCCACCTCAATGCACTTACACAGGGACGAATGAGGTAATTGATGCTGCTCCTGATGAATGGTTTATGCCCAAAATGTGGATTCTCCTGCTCCTCGGATGCTACCTGACCTGCTGTACCTTTCCAGCAATCGACTCTCTACTCCAATCTCCAGCATTGGCAGTCCTCACTGTATCCTAATTGATGCTCTAACATGATGAACAAAATGAGTAGAAGCTGCACAGACAGACTGCTCCACGTTGATCCTCCTGGCTCAGTTGCTTATGTTACACACGTGGGACTTTATAGGAAATTCACGTTAGACTGATGTATGGACTCTCTAAGTTCAAATAGATTAGATTAGACTTACAGTGTGGAAACAGGCCCTTCGGCCCAACAAGTCCACACCGACCCGCCGAAGCGCAACCCACCCATACCCCTACACTTACCCCTTACCTAACACTACGGGCAATTTAACATGGCGAATTCACCTGACCCGCACATCTTTGGTCTGTGGGAGGAAACCGGAGCACCCGGAGGAAACCCACGCAGACACGGGGAGAACGTGCAAACTCCACACAGTCAGTCGCCTGAGGAATTGAACCCGGGTCTCTGGTGCTGTGAGGCAGCAGTGCTAACCACTGTGCCACCGTGCTGCCCTAATCTTCTCCTCTCAACGCCTTTTACATGTTGTATTTGTACTTTTCTCTACCACTTCCACTGGAAACTTATTATATGCCTGCACCATCCTCTGTGTGAAAAATGTTCTCCTGCAATTCCATCTAAGTCCTTCTTGTCCCATCTCATATTTATACCCGCTAGAATACAGAACATGACAGTGCAGTACTGGCCTTTCAGCTCTCGATGTTGCGCCGACCTGTGGAACCAATCTGAAGGCCAAGTAGCTAACACTAGCCCATTCTCATCCATATGCCTATCCAAGACCGTTTAAATGTCCTTAAATTTGGCGAGTCTACAACTGTTGCAGGCCATGTATTCCATGCCCAGACTATTCTGAGTAAAGAACCCACCTCTGGTATCTGTCCCATATGCATTTAAAATATTAGTATCTCCCTCAATTTAAAGCTATCTCAGATAATTGACATTGAACGTCTTCTTACGAACAGAAACAGATTCAATTCCCTCTGCCTTCCTTGTTTTGACCTTCACCCCAGAGTCGGTAAAATCTTAGAAAGTCTCCTCTGAAGCCTTTCCAAATCTTTCACATCCGTCGTCTAATGTGGAGATCTGAGCCATAGGAAACTCAAATCAAGGTGGGAGTTTCATGTTGAATGGGAGGACCTTAAAGGGAATGGTGGGCATAAAGACCTTTGAGTTCAGGTGTCCTGTTCTCTGAGTGTGGAGTCACAGGTAGACAGGGCAGTGTAAAAAACATTTGGGACTCTGGCCTTCATCAGGCAGGAAATTGAGTATAGAGGTTAGGAATTTATGTTGCAATTACACAGGACTTTGGTAAGGCCGCACTTGGAGTATTGTGTGCAGTTTTGTCACCTTGTTATAGGGAGGATGTTATCAAATTAAAAAGACTGCAGAAGAAATGTACAAGGACGTTGTCAGGTCCCAGTGATCTGAGTTATAGGGAGAGGCTGAACAAGCTGGAACTTTTTCTTTCGAGTGTAGGAGGCTGAGGGGGACCTTATAGAGCTGTATATATAGAGTTGTATAAGACCATGAGGGGCATGGATAGTTTGAATGCTCTCAGTCTTTTTCCAAGGTTTAGAGAATCGAAGACTAGAGAGGATGGGTTTAAGGTTAGAGGGGAAGGAATAAAAGGGAAACTGAGGAACCCCTTCTGGTACGTGGATGTGCTGCCAGCAGATGAAGTTGATGGGGTACATTAAAAACATTTCAAAAGCATTTGGATAAATCTGGATAGGAAAGGACTGGATGGGCATGGGCCAACTGCAGGGAAATGCAGGTGGCATGGATGGACATTTACAAGGTGGAGTCGAACCCCTTTGTTAATTAAAACCAAATACCCAGAAAAGCTCCCCTCACCTCGTAATTTGTTAAAATGCAGATCTCCTACATTCCACTATTAAAAAAAGAGCAAGTTAGTTTCTTAACTTTAATAATGAATACTGAACAACAACCATTCACACGTCCATCTGTTTCTTAACTACTTGCTCTCTGACTCCAACTCTGTAAAAATTTGCTGTTCCAACAATCCACATATTAAACATTACAATCTCAAGACCACACAGTCTCTATCTTCCCCACTGTGTTCACTCTTTCAGCTGCTGATCTCCCTGGGTGATTTTTTTTTAACTGCAAGTAGGTTTGGCATGAACATGTATCTTTGATAGAGAGTGTTTGATATCGTCAGTTAGCACTCCTGCTCTACAGCAGTTACTCTGTTGTTGGATGGCAGTGGCTCTCCCTCTCGTGTTCAAATTGCTGGGTTTATACACTCCCCATGATAAAATAATTCTCATAATTTGATTGCTTTCAAGGTGTCCAAACAATAATATTCAAATTCCGTTGGCTTCTGGTATTCTGAGAGTTATTTAAACTATTTGGTTGTATTTGAATTGTTGTGAAAACAGCAACCAAAACTCAGGTTTCCATTTCCCAGCTAATTTTTCATTTGAACCAGACTGATTTTTAGCTGGCGTCTGTGACTATAATTGCTATTCAGCAAAGTTCGTTCTGTCTTAAAGTGACCAGTCATGCTTTCGGCTTCAGAACACTTTCCCCCTTCAGAAAAAAAAAACATTTTCCTCTTATTCTTAATCCCATTATTATGAAATACAAAAGTGTTAATCTCAGTTATACCATTCATATTAATTCTGCACACATATATAACACTGGAATAAGTCACATCCTATGGACAATTTCTCGTTAAAGCCGCCATAACACATCTGCTGTCACATTTTTAGGACCCACAGCATGTGCATTTTAAGTTCAGAGTTGGTAACATGAGACTCCAATGAAATAATCTCATATTCTGGTCTTATTTCAAAAAATACGACAGAACTGTCGTTGTTGTTTACAACCGTCTCCGACAATTTGTCATGAAACCATTAAAATGTTGTCAGGCCAGTACGAAACTCAATCATTCTTTCTCAATGATTGAAATTTTGCATTTTTCTTTCTGGTGGATATTGAGTTTTTTTTCGACAAGTAGCTAATTGGCCATTCAATTCCTTAATCAAATTTCTGTATCAATACATCTGCGCCCAACTATATCCCGAGCATCAAACACAATTTTCAAAGGGTTTCAAAATATTTGGGGTAGCTAAAACTGGTGCGGGGAAATTAATCCTGCTCTAAAATTCTCAAATACCTCTTGGCATTGTCTGTCCACCACAATTCCGTGCTCTTCTATAATAAATCCAGCAGTAGTGTCAATATGCTGACCCCAACTCTGTTCCTGAGTCTTAAATGATGTGGCTAGACCATTATTCCTTCACATGACACACTTGATAACGTTTTTGTCAGCTCCGGTATCTTTACCAGATAGGTTAACTGACTCAACATTTTTTTTTAATTTTCAAGGGCCACTAAACCTGGCTTTGAGGGATTTCCTACTACTGGTGGCAATACTAATACATCATCCCCATGTGAAATCGTCGAAGTTTTTATTTGCCACCTGCTTCATTCTATACTGTGCCCTCTTCAGGGGCTGTTTAGCTAACTCCCCTACTCCATCTAATCTCTCCATCACTTCACATTCATAATCCAACTGTGGGATCTCTGAAGTCGGTCTTGTCAATTCAATATTTAATTAGCTTCAAACGACCTTTCACTTCATGTACGAATATTAACTCAAAGCAAGTAAACTGAATAGGTTTATTTGGGACATCTCTAATGGTAAACAATTTAATGGGACACCTTTATCCCAATCATTCAGGCAATCCTGACAGTATGCTTTTAACATGGTCTTCAGTGTCTGATGCTACCTTTCCAAGGTTCCCTGAGATTCAGGATTGGCCACACCTGATTTGAACTGCTGTATATCTAAGCTATCCGTGACTTCCTAAACAGCTGAGCGGTAAAATGAGAGCCTTGGTCTGAATAAATCGCTCTGCACTGTCCCCAGCGAGTAAAGAAAGCTACTAACTCCTCCGCCATCCTTTTCACCTGAGCACTCCGTAATGGAATTGCCTCTGTAAATCTGGGAGACACACTCAATATGGTAATCAAATATTGGTTTCCACTTCTTTTTTTCGAAAGGGGAGCTCCACAATTAATCATAAACTACGTGAAAGGTTCTTCGAATGCTGGAATTGCCCACAAAGGTGCTTTTTCTTACTGCCTGTGACTTGCCTACCATTTGGCATGTAACAAAAATTATCCACGTCCTTGTGCATTCCAGGTCGCCAGATTTTTTTCTGTACCGTACTCTGAGTCTTCTGTACACCAAGGGGACCGCCTGCAGTTAGTTCATGTGCTACCCATAGCAGTGTATGCTACTGGTAACATAATCCGGCGCACTTCGGCCCGTTTCTCTTCTGTACTAATCTACTGTGGTCTCCATTTTAATTTTAGGATTCTATCTTTAAATTAATAATGTTCGATAATATATTCTGATTCCTTTTCTCTGTGTGTGCATGTGTATGTGTGGGTATATATCTCTGTTGTAAGTCCAGTAGCCTTTCAGGACAAAACACCACTGCCTCACCCTCTGCCTGGTCAGGCTTTTTGACTTGCACCGTGACATCAAACAGGGTGTCAGTTAACTGCACATCTACTCCTTTGCCTTTTTCTTTCGTTTTTCCTTCCTGCTGTAACTTGTGACAGTGGGATCTTGTTACTACACAGTCTGAAAAGATTCCTGGGTATTTTTCTCATAACTCCCTAGTTCCCTAATTTTCCTTTGCCTTCACTACGACAAGGGGTGTTTCTCCCACCTTCAATCCTGCAAAATCGTTCCCAAGAGCAAACTGTATTCCTGGAACTGACACTCTGTCACTCACTATCACTGTTACTTTCCCAATATTGATTTGGCACTCCAACCTGATGTTACACAAGGGAATACTTAATTTCGGTCCCCATTCCATAAATTATCATGCTCTTGAGTAATACGTCCAAAAGAGTGAAAGTACTTCCATCTCTTACTATTAGAGGCCGAGAGAAAGTGAGGGCAGCAGATGCTGGAGATCAGAGTTGAAAAGTGTGGGACTGGAAAAGCACAGCAGGCCAGGCAGCATCCGGGAGGCAGGAGAGTTGACCTTTCAGGCACAAGTCCTTCATCAGGAAAGTGAGGGGGAAGGGAGGGGGAAGGGGGCTTTCGAAATAAATAGGAGAGTGGGTGTGGAACTGGGTGGAAGTTAGCTTCGAAGGCGATAGGTATATTCAGGTGGGGTCTGATGGTGATAGGTCGGACAGGAGGGTGAAGTGGATAGGTGGTAGGACAGTTGGAACCTTCAAACTATACATCATCGACGTTGAATTCACCAAAATCCAAATCTCCCCTCTCCAACCTCATACAAGATCCAACCATTCAAATTAGCACCACCCTTTTAAACCGTCTCAATTGTCCATCTTCCTTCCCACCAATGCATTCACCCTCCTCTCCGACATATCACTATGACTCCCACTTACATCTTCCTATCGCCCTCCCAGTGACCCACCTGCCAGCCCAGCTCCTACCCTCCTATTTATCTTGCAGCCCCTTTGCCCCCCTCCACATTCCTGACAATGGGTTTATACCAAATATGTCGATTGTTCTGCTCTTCGCAAGCTGCCTGATCTGTTGTGTTTTTCTGGCGCCCCAATTCTCAACTATTTGATACTGAACAGACCCCTTATCTCACAAAATTATGGTTTCTTGTCCATCCAACACCGCCCCCCTCCCCCGAGTAAAGTTTATGCACAGAGCCGAATTCTTTATAGAGATCAGGCACTGACTCCATACCCAGCCCTTGCCGAGGCTGTGCACTCTCCTGCAGTTCCTTGGCTCCACTTGGTGTCTCCTTTACCAGTTTCACTAATGCCACTGGCTTAGCTTCTTTTATCACATATTTTCCCAAAATGTCTTCCTTCAACGCCCAGCACTGTGTGTCCCAGCTTACTGCAGTGAAAACTCTTTTTCCCAGTGCCCTTCTAAAACCATCAGCACTGTAATTTTATGTGTTCCACTCCCTTACAGAGAGAACACGTGAGGCTTTCACCACTTTTCACCCCCCGCCCCGCCGGACTTCTTCTTTCACCTGTGATAAAGTATTGCCAGTGTGCTTTTTTCGATGCTTTGCAGTGCTTTCCACATTAGATCCACATTAGTCCCACTTTTCCACAGGAATATTATGACACTTCCAGATGTCATCCAAGTACTTTATAACAGATATGAGGTTATCCGTGGCAACTCCTCTTCGGTAGTGCATTCCAGACCTCAAAACCCTCTGGGTGAAAAATGATCCTCAAGTCCCCTCTCAGTCTCCAACCCTTTACTTTAAGTGTGTGCTCCCCCTTGTTCTTCTCCCTCTGACTAAAAGGAACAGCTGCTGTCTACCCTGCCTGTCCATATCCCTCATAATCTTTTCCCTCTGAATCACATGCCCCTCAGCCTTCGCTGCTCCAGTGTAAACAACTCTCTCTATAGCTGATATGCTCCATCCCAGGGAACATCCTGTTGATTCTCCTCTGCAACCTTCTCCAGTACAATCACATCATTCCTGTAATGTGGTTCCCAGAACTAAACAAAGTATTCCATCTTGGCCTAACCAAAGTTCTGCATAGCTCTTACACTCTATGCCTCGATGAATAAAGGCTATGCTTACGCTCCCATTTGCTTTCTCAACTTGTGTATTAACCTGACCAGCCACATTCAGGGATGTGTGGAGAAGCTACCTCTGAGCTCCCGAGTGTGCTGCCATTCGCTGATTACTCCCGCCTGCTTCCTTCTTCTAAAGTGCATCATCTCATATTTATCAGGGTTACATTCCATCTGCCATTGATCTGACCTTTCCATCTGCATCTTCCTGTAACATAAAACCTTCCTCCTCACTGCCAACCAACCGATCATTCACAAACAATGATCGAACACAAACTTCGTTATCACACTCTCCCCACACCTCATCCATATTCACAGATACACAGATACACCATTTATGAATTCCACAAATAATAAAGTTTTCGATCACACAACACTAGGTGATAGCCCAACAGGTTTATTCGGAGGCACGAGCTTTTGAATCGCTGCTTCTTCATCAATTGGTTGTGTGCCTTGAAAGCTCGTGCCTTCAAATAAACCTGGTGTTGTGTGATTTTTAACTTTGGCCACCCCAGTCCAACACAGGCACCTTCGAATCACAAATAATAAGGGACACAACACTGCTCCCCGTCGTACACCATTGAACACCAGTCACACAAACAGGCTTCTACCACTACCCTCTGTCTCCTACTACTAATGTTGATTTAGATGCAACTTGGCAAGTCACAATGACTCCTACCAAAACCTGGTTATTCTGTTCCACTTGACACACATGCTGCATACCTGGGGAATCTCCCTAAACTTGCCGTGCCAGCAGGTTTCCATGCCCCTGTATTAGTCAGTCCTCTCCGAATGAAGAATTTCCTCCTTATAGCAGTCTTCAATGGCCTGTCCCTTATCCTGCCATTATTTGCCTTAAATGTTGAGTAGACAGTAAGAGAAACATCCAGTTTATTTCCACCGTGTCATATGCTTTGTGAATGTTCTAAATCTCACTACGATTACCACTCATTCTTTGAAATCCTAGAGAACACAGTCCGAGTTTCTGCATCAGACAATCTCACCATCTGAGGGACGAATCTGGCACATGTCCATTGCACTTCCTCTGTGGTCAGCATATTCTTTCTCAGATTAGCTCACCAAAACTGTACAGGCTCACCAACATTGGACACAATCGTCCAGGTACAGGGGATAGGTGAAAAAAGTAGAGGTTATGACTGGGTTGGTCGATGGGAGGAATGAATCCAGTTGGGAGATGGAAGAAGGGCTGATCAGTGGAATGGAAGTGAGGAGGAGGGGCTGGGAATGTTTTTAAGGGATTGGAGGGGAGGTTATTTGAAATTAGAGAACTCAATGTTGAGTCTGCCGAGCTGTAGGCTGACCAGACAGACGATGAAGTGTTGTTACTCCAATTTGCAGTTTGTTTCATTGTGTCAATGGAGGAAGTCAAGGATGGCCACGTTGGAAATGGCGTGGGAGGGGGAATTGAAATAGTCAGTGACTCGTAGGTCAGCTCACCTCTTATGGGCCCAGCTGAGATGCTTAGCAAAACATCCCCTTAGTTTACATTTGGGATCGCCGATGTAGAGAAGACCATATCGGGAGCACCAGATACAGTAAACTAGGTTGGATCCCAACACCTGGCACATCTTCCACAAGGACCACTCCCTTCGTTAATCTTTGGTTTGTGCCACACTGCCCACCAAACCCTCCAATCCCCACTGACAACTGCCCTGCAAACGGAAAGGATGCATTACCTACTGGCACACAATCTCCCACACCTCCACCCAGCGCCCCAAACAGACCTTCAGGTGAAACAGAGGTTCACCTACCTCCCTTCCAACCTAGTGTACTGCATCATATGCTTCTGATGTGGTCTTCTCTACATTGAGGAGACCAAACATAAACTCAGGACACATTTTCCCCATCATCACAGCCGGCCCAAAGGGGACGACGTGAGCTCCCAGTCACCAACCATTTCAATTCCCCTTCCCCTGCTTCTCCGCCCCCCGACCATTTCCTTCTCTCTTTTTCTGCAGCTCTCCCTACCCCCACCCCCAATCCCGAAGAACGGTTATACCAGAAAAATTGACTTCTCCACCTCCTGATGCTGCCTGGCTTGTTGTGTTCTCCAGCCTCCTGTTTGTCTATTATTACACAGGACGATAAGGAGTCTAGTCAGCACAACACGCTGGTTAGCAGCTATCACGAGTCACCCAATAATGAACCTCTTCCCTGGGATGAGGAGGAGAACATGCGACCCCCTCGAGACGCTGACACACGAAAAGAAGAGACCATTCAGCCACTCCAAACTGTTACACTGAAAAAGGAGGCTGCTATTGACGCTGCAACAAGACAAACCAACGAAGCAGAAACTGCACAGACAGACTGACCCAAGTTGTTCCTCCTGGCTCCATTGCTATAGCTACATAACCTGTGTTACATTAATGTGGTTTGCTGATGGAGAGGAGCACAATGGATGGTTTGTCCCATGTCGCAAGGAGGCATCTGCCATCTCCGAGAAGACAGGCTTGTCTTCGGCATGGAGATCAGAAACTTTTGGGAATCGCCAACTCTAAGAGTGTCGCTGCTGACATGTTTGTGAACAACATGTTTCTGTGTGCAGGGTCTCGCTCCAATTGTTGTTGAGATGGAAAGAGTTCATTCAGAATCTGCAGCTCTCGCAACCAAATGAGGTCTCCACAGAGAATGTAAACTATCAGACAGTCACGGAGTTTAACAGCAGGGAGACAGGCCCTTGAGCCCAAATTTGTCTCTGTCAATCAAAATGTCCATTCATACTAACTCCATTTCCCTGCACTTGACCTTTGCTAAACCTTTCCTATCAATGTAGCTGTACACATATGAAAAAATACACTGCAGGAAAACACGTCATATTTCACGCTATCATTGTTGTGTTTTGTGAATAATGAGTCCTGGTTTAAAACACTCAAGTTTTATTGCAATCACATTTTAATCTTTTGCAGCATTACAGAGTAAACACTCATTTCCTTCACACTCTCTTCATGGTACCATCACTGCAGGAATTATTCTGGTCAAACTCCTTTCCACTGTCTCACTGTGGAAAGGAGATCATTCCTTCTAATGGAGAGAAAATCTGTTCACAGTGCCCCACGTGCTGTCTCAATATCTCTCTACAACTTCACGCCTACATTTGAATCATTCTTCAATGAAGGACAAGAGACAATTTACTGTGATGATTACTTGCTGCTCTGTATGATTTCTGTCAGTGACTCATGACCAAGGGCATTTAGCTCCTTTTCACCAAGACCACTTCCTATCATTTCACCTTCTCATAAGTACAAAATGAGAAGATAGTATGTTTTTCCAAATAATTTCTTTGCCTTGCGAAATGCTATACTTCCAGTATAGCTACGCCAACAACATCATCACTATTGCCATTGGAGATGTTTGGAGATGCTGAGGAGGCGATGGTCTACCTGAATTATCTCCAGATTATTAATGCAGAGACCCAGGTAATGACCGAGAGCACAGATTCAAATCCCACCACACAAATATTGGAAGCTAAGTTCAATAAAATATCATGAATTAAGAAACAATGAAACGATTGTCAGAAAAACCTACCTGGCACACTGATGCCCTTCAAGGAATGAGATCTATCATCTTCACCTGATCGGGCTTACATGTGACTCTAGACCCATAGCAATGTTGTTACCTCTCGGCTGTCGTTTTAAATGTCGAAGTCCAAACACTCAGTTATATCACTCACTATAAAGTCTCAATGAAATTTAACCAGATGGAACTAAGCATTGAATGCTTACAGCCCACAGACTGCAGAGTTCAGGAAGACAGCTCACCAACAGCTTCTCAAGGACAACGTGGAAAGGGAATGACATGCTGTCCAACGTCCCATTGATGAATTTAAATAAAGGTGATTACTCTGAGGAAAGGGAGACAAAGGGACATAACTCACTTCAAACTGTGACTTTGATGTATACCTTAAATGGACAGTATTTTCGTTAATATGGCAACAGGAGAAAAATAAATGAGATTAATCTTGATTTTTATTTCCATTCCAGCTGTTCATCAACAATCCCTCTATTTGCTTATTTCCCTCTATCTCTCTCTTTCTCTATCTTTTCAACTCCCTCCTTCTCCCCTTGACAACAGACGTCCCTGTCACCAACATCAATCACACTATTTCCAGTTGTCCGCAGTTCTGATGGATGGTCATTGGACTCGAAATGCCAAATCTATTTTTATGTTGATCCGAAGCTGCCAAATCTGCTCAGTTTCTCTGGCACTTCCTCAATCTCCTGATCTCTCGCATCATTCTTTTTTTTCCCCAAACTTTAGTGTTGTCATTATTTAGGATGTCTGCATCGCTGTTAAGGGCACCGTTTGTTGACCTCACTAAATGCCCTTTAATGTGAGGCCATTCCTTAAGGCAGTACAGAGCAAAACACATTGCTGTGGACCTGACGTCGGCTTTATCCAGACCAGACAATAATGTTAGATTTCTTTACCAAAGGACATCAGCGAAATATATAAACATATTGACAAAATGCTAGTGGGGTTATATTAGTGAAATTCGCTTTTATTTCCAGTTCCTGTCATTTGAGTTTAAGTTCTGTCATCGTCTGAGATAGGACTTGAAACCGTGTCTTTAGCGTAGTAACCTGGACCACCGAATGGTGTGGCCAGCGACATTTCTATTCTGAGATAGTGTTACTGACATGAAGTTACTTCAGAGACAAGAACAAGGTCATGATGGAAACATTGTAATGGAAAGAGTGATTAGAAGAGAGCTGGAACCATGAAGACAGACATTTTCCAAGGCATATATAGTGGTGTATTTAGCAACTGTACAAAAGTCAAGCTGGGGAGTAGGGATACCATCGAGCTGGTAGTGGGTCCGTTGCTGATGGAAAGAATTAGATTAGATTACTTACAGTGTGGAAACAGGCCCTTTGGCCCAACAAGTCCACACTGACCCGCCGAAGCGCAACCCACCCATACCCCTACATTTACCCCTTACCTAACACTACGGGCAATTTAGCATGGCCAATTCAACTGACCCGCACATCTTTGGACTGTGAGAGGAAACCGGAGCACCCGGAGGAAACCCACGCAGACACAGGGAGAACGTGCAAACTCCACACAGTCAGTCACCTGAGTCGGGAATTGAACCCGGGTCTCTGGCGCTGTGAGGCAGCAGTGCTAACCACTGTGCCACCGTGCCGCCCACTCAATGTGAATACAGAAATCAAATCAGGGCAAATATGTATCTCCGGATTGTGAACAGTCTAGTCCTCAGATGCGTGTGAGGGCGGGGGTGAGGGCTGTTTTGAAATTTGTGGTAATGAATGGATTTGCACTTGAAACTGAAGACAGTAGTTTTCAACTTTGCCAAATATAGTCAACAGAAATAGCACTGAAGTTCACCATGGATTATGGGATTAATAAGTAGATAGAGATGGGAAGACTTACCAGGAACACCAACAATAGCAAGCGTGGGATAGTAACCAGCCTGAATAATCAGCAGTACACCGTGTACCCGAGTTGGTAATATGTTCCAATACACAGAAACATAGAAAATACCCCAGGATAAACTCCTGTCCATTGTTGCAGCGTTCCATTTTCGGGTTCTCAGATTCTGAGCCATTGGTGCAGCATTCCAGTCAACTGTTCCCAGATTCTGATCCATTCTTAGAACATTCCAGTCTACTCTCAGATTCTGACCTCTCCTCTCCCCGTCTCTGCAACTGCTGATTCCTGTTAGTGTTGCAGGCGATGCATCTGTTGCTATAATGGGATAAATCATTGCAAGAAGCCCCTTACTAATAGAAAAGGGAAACCATCCAGCGACATCATTAGGATCCATGGAGACTGACATCAATCACAGTCACTGAACAAACAGATGCAGTCAACACGTTTCAATATACTACAAATAAAAACTACTTAAGTGAATTTTGACATCGCTCACTATTGATCACATCTCCCATCACCAATTGCTCTCGTGAATTTAGTTATGAGGGAGAGGGACAGATGTTTCCTTATCACAGGCTAAATGATTCTGCTGTGTTGTCCGGTTTCAATGCTGTAACGACCTGAACTCCACCCCCCAACATAGCCACTCAGAAAATACGCAATCCATATGTAGTTAACGTGCTGATCTCTCCTCAATTAGACCGGACGCAAGCCAATTGATTCTTATTGGGAATACTTGCCCTGACCATGCACAGGAAGTGTGGATCTGTCTGGACATTTTTCTAGTTGCTCTAATAAAACAATGTTGAACCTTCAACACACAATGTGATTCAGCTTTGCTTTATGTAAACTCACAAACACTTGAAGACACTTTGTTCGCTTCAAGGCAGTAATACTTACATTTATTGATTCAGTCCAAAGCCATATGTGGCATGTTGTCCCAAAACCGGTCCTTTTACAAGGTTAAGTTGTCTTTAATTTTTTTAAAGAAGGTCTAAATGAACCAAGATTCAAATATGTCTGAACTTTGAAAGTTACATTGAGATCCTTTTGTTTATATCTCACAGGTAATGCCTCTGCCAGAAGGCTTTCTATTCTTCACCTAGAAACTTGTATAATCAAGAGGACGTGGCCAAGTATCGAACGGAACTGGTCTGACCAGTTCTGGGGTTAGTTAAGTCAGGGTCACTGTTGGAACTGGACGCTTCCCTCCTCCTTCTGTCCTTCTGAACTTATAACCTGTAAGCCTTTGTGTCAATTTTACTCTTGGTGCGAAGGGGTTTTCTTATTTGGATTGTTGAAAGTATTTTGGAACAGGATCCAAAAGTCTGGATAGCCTGTCGGGTTTACATAGGATTAGTTATTCAAGCATTCTATTTTTGGTTTCTTGTGTTTCATTCGGTAATTTGGTAAGTAAATGTTAATTGTTTAAAATTCTTCACTAACTTTTAAGAAATAACAAAGTTACGGTCTGGGCTAGTTGCTCAAAATGTTCTTTGGGGTCGGGCCTGTTCCATAACAGAATGGGGGCCATTTGCGGGATTTAAGCAGCGAGTGGCAAGTATTAGTGTCTCCTATTCCATGTGTTGATTTGGTGGGGACACAGAGCTTTCGATAGCAACGGCTCTTTCAGGAACCAAGGATGTTTGGGAGGTGGAAGAAGTGACCTTGGGTGTTTTTTTTTACAGAATGTACATAAGTCCAAGCTGCAGGAATTAGTGGACAAACTTGCGTCGAAGCTATCTCCCAGCGTGAGAAAAGATGAGATGATTGCAGCAAAAGCTCAGCATTCCAACACACCACCCACCCATTCCCCTACATTTACCCCTTTATCCAACACTTCAGGTAATTTAGCATGGCCAATTCACCTGACCTGCACATCTTTGGACTGTGGGAGGAAACCGGAGCACCCGGAGGAAACCCACGCAGACACGGAGAGAATGTGCAAACTCCACAAAGTCCAATCGCATGAGTCGGGAATTGAACCCAGGTCTCTGTGAGGCAGTAGTGCTAACCACTGTGCCACCGTGCTGCCCACTTTTGAGGTTTCACGGTGCAAAGAAAAATACAATGAATGTCCTTCGTAGGAGAGAAAGAAAAGTAGAGATGTTTTGTGCTTTAGAGATGGACTCTAAAATATATTCACGCCTTGCCTAAATCTGATGAGTAGGGTATGGAAACCTTTTCCATTCCATTTGAAAAACTGGCTAAACAATTGCAGTGGCCAGAGACCATGTGGATTTTTTTGATCCAAACAAAACTTGTAGTTTCAGTTCGGCAACTATTTGCAACGCAACACTATCAGATGAAGGATCTGGGGTGTATGAGGAGGTAAACAAAGTGTATATGAGCTTGTGCCAGAATCCGACAGAAAACATTTCAGGAGTACAAGGAGGGATCCCGATCAAACATATACTGAGTTTGAAAGGATCAAACAAAATAATTTGATTCCTGTAAAAGAGCTTTGCAGTGCTCTGAGAGAACCAATTACTGTGGTGGAGTTCAAAGATTCACTGCCTGACATCGCGCAAACACATTTGGAAGAGCAGAGAGTTTAAACGGCAAGGCTGGCAGCTTAAGTGGCTGATGATTATGAATTGGTCCATAAAACATGGTTTGGCTTCTCGAATCAATTTCAGTCCATGAGGGATAGAAACTGGGGCAAAGAGAAATCCTCACGTGGGAGGGAAAGGTAGATCTCCGAGAAGGTCATAAGGATAACGTTGCACAGGCTAAAAAGTAAACACTTGAAGGAAACAAAGAAGTTAAAAAGGTCCGGTGCTTTCATTGCAATAAATTAGGTCACATGAAATCAGTGCGTTAGACGGTTCAGGAAAAACAAATACAGATGCAGGAAAACAGGATAAGCTTGGACGTTTTGTTGGGATGGTAACAGAAAGCACAGTGGAAGCCAAAAAGCTGCATCAGAGTGTATAAACTGATCAGAGGTTTATTAAAGAGGAAGTGGCAGATCTGTTTGGAAAATATACCTGCAAAGGGAAAATTTACAGACATAGACCATGTAAAGAAGATGCAATATTAAGGGACACAGGACCTTCTTAGTCTGTGATGCTTAAAGTTCAGGAGATTTCTACTCCAGAAGGACTATTTCCAGAAATGGTACTGCTAAAGAGAATTCACCTTGAGACAAAAAGTGCATAATGATGTAAAGCGAGGATAGAGTGTCCAGAAACGTGTGGAGAAAATGTGGTAGGAGTATTGGACAAACTCTCAGCTTCAGGAATACAATCTATCCTTGCAACAAAAATACCTGGTTCACCGGTAGGAGTGCTGCCAACTCTGGTTGAAAAGCCAGTGGAGATGCAGGCTACTGAAGCAATGCAGGAGTCTTATCCTGAAGTTTCCTGAGTGTGGGTAACGAAGCCCCAATGTCACCAGTTGAAACAGGAGATATCAAAAATGTAAAGATAAGGAAGCGGAAGTGGCATTAAGTGGAAGAGACTTTGTTCCATCAAATAGTTGTGAAAAAAACTATTGAGCAAACAGGGCATTATGCAAATATTTTAGTTCATTTAAACTAATTGAGTTACAGCAGAAAGGTAAAAGGCTAAATCAATTTTATCAAAAAGTATTTACGTTAGGAAATTTGAATGTGTCCTTGAGTGTTATTAACCCAAAAATGATGTCCAGATGAGGAAATGAAGACTATCACATACTCAGGGAGATGATAATTGGGCAGAAGTTCATCAAATCGCATTGCCAATGGGATACAGAAAAGAGGTGATGTGAATGGCACAATCGAGACCACTTAGAAGTCATTTTGGAGGGAGGAAAACACAGGCTGAAAGACATTTTTACTGGCCTGGACTGCAACAGAATGTAGTTGAATTTTGCCAGTTGTGTCATACATATCAGGCAATTGGAAAAAAAAACACAAGCGTTAATAAAACCTGCCCCTTTCTTAACTATTCCTGCATTTGAAGAACCTTTTACAAGAGTCTTAATTGATTGGCTAGGTCCCCGACCCCAAACAAAAAGGTGGGCACCAGTATTTGTTAACAATATTGGATGAATCGACTAGATTTGCACGGGCCATCCCAAGCTGCAGTATCACAGCTAAAAGAATTGCTAAGGAATTACTCTTTTTAAAAAATAGACACGGACTACCAATAGCGATATAGTGAGGTCAAGGTTCAAACTTCACATCTAATTTATTCACTATGATGTCTTAGGAATAAAGCAATTCAAATCGACCGCATATCATCAAAAATTGCAGGGAGCGCTAGAAAGGTGACATTAAACATTAAAGACCATATTGAGGGCTTATGATCTGGATTATCCAGATGGTTAGCGTAAGGAAATTCCATTTACGCTTTTTGAGATCAGGGATGCACCAAATTAACAGAGCAAATTCAATCCAGTTGAAGTATTTTTTGGACATTAAGTGAGAGGACCATTAATATTGATTAAGGAGAAAATAGTAAATCAAAATTCAAAGGCCACACATTCTGCTTAGGTCTCAAATATTAGGAAACGATTAATAGTGCTGGGGAGTTGGCTGGACAGCATTTAATCGTATTGCAGCATGCAACAAAGCCAGAAGCAGACAGGAAACAAAATAAATGCAATTTTGCGATCGGGGATAAGTTACTACTGTTACTTCCAGTTATAGTTGAACCTTGAAAAGCAAGGTTTGTGGACTTTATCAAATACAACGGATATAGAGTGAGGGTAACTACTTGATAGGGACTCCATAAAGAGAGAAAACTCACAGCGTATGTCATGTGAATATGTTCAAAATGTACTTTGATAGGGAAGGAAAGCCAAAGGACAAGGTGTTATTGCTTACGGCACAGAAGTAAGAACCGAAGTCAGAGGATTCTGAATCAGACATTCCTCAAATTAAAGTGGACAATGAGGTGCTTGACTAAAATTGGGATGAATTATTGATTTACCTTCATAAGAAAAAATGAAATGATCAGAAAGAGTTATTATTATCACATATGGAATTATGCAGGTATTAACTTGGAAATACTCACCTAATTGTGCATAATGTAGCTATAGGAGATCTCGTTACGATTAACCAACATCCATACAAGCATCATCATCTAACGTTTGCACAGGCTCAGAATGAGACTGAATGCAAGCTCTAAGATGACATAATCAACGTGCATTACAGTGACTGGAAATCACCCGTAGTCATGGTGCCAAAGCCAAATGGTACCCAACGATTATGTGTGGACTATCGGAACGTCAATGTAGTTAAAAAGGTTGATGTATACCCTGTTCCACGGGTGGAAGACATGTTGAAAATATGGGACAAGCAACTTACATTTGGTTTCAAAAATGTGCCGGCCACATTTCAGGGACTAACCAATAAATTGCCGGATTATCCAACCTGTGGTTTACATTGATGACCATGCGATTTTTAGTGACCAATGGAAGAAACACTACATCATCTATCAGACTTGATCGATCGACTTCCGAAGGCAGGCTTGATGGTAAACCAAGCGAAAAGTGAATTTGCCAAAGCAAAAGTCACCTTCGTTGGTCATGGTATTGGACATAGATAAATTTTAAAGTGACGGTAATTGGGGAATTTCGCATCCTGTTGACAAAAGGAGCAGTTCCTGGGATTAAGACGATTTTATGGAATGTTTGTACCTCATTTTCGCAGTGTGACCGCTCCACTCACTGAATTGTTAAAGAAAGGCATGAAGTTTCCTTGCACAGAAGACTGTCAGATGGCATTTGACGGCATTTGAAATATGTGTTAACCACTACCCACGATCAGGCACACCTGATTATGCAAAACCATTCAAGGTGGATTTAAACGAGAATGATGTGGATATCGATGTTGGGCTCTTGCAGGAAGATGACGAGAAGACAGAGAGACCTACTGGGTTTTCCTCCAAGAAGTTGAATGATCATTAGTAGAAATATTCAACAGTTGAGAAAGAGACTGTGATCTTTGTGTTGGTATGACAACATTTTACTGCTTATATTAACAGCAACGTATCGGACACAAATATTTACACTGATCGTAACTCAGTGAAGTCTTTTTGAGAAATGTTAGGACAAAAATGCGAGACTGTTCAGGTGGAGCTTGTTGTTACAGCAATTCAATTTGAAAATTGTGCACGTGGCAGGTCTTGAAAACATGATTTCCAATGCATTGTTGAGACTTGAGTGACAAATGGAGGCACTCAATGATCGAAGTACCACACACTGAATCTGGATGTAGTTGTGCATGTTTGCATGTTTATAGTAAACGAATGTGCATGCGCATTGCAGAGTATGAACTACCATTTTTGGGAGTTTTGAAAACTGAAGCCATCTTGGATATTGAAGATTCAGTTTTATATTGGGGGAGTTGTCACACAGGTGGTATCTTTAAAAGGTTATGTTGTCCAAAATTTTTTTTCAGAGAGTTTCTAAACGACCCAATGTTCCAACATGTCTCAATTTTGAATGCTTCATTGGGGTCCTTTGTTTTCTTTTACCTAAGAGATAATGCCTCGGGCAGAAGGTTTTCAAGACTTAATAAAACTGCTGTAATCAAGGGGATGTGGCGAGCTCTACAGCTGCACAGATCAGTTCAGTTCTTGGGTTAGTTGAGTCAGGTTCACTGTTGAAATTGGACGCTCTCCCCTCCTTCAGTCCTCTGACTTCGTAAACAATAAGCTTTTTTGGGTAATTTTTAATCGTTGTGCTCAGGGGTTTGTTTATTGGGATTGTTGTACGTAATTTGGATCAGCATTTTTAATTCGAGGTAGCCTGTCAGTTTTGGATAGGATGAATCTTTCAGGTCCGGTTTTTTTTGGTTCATTGTGCTTCATTCCTTATTTTTACAAATACATGCTGTTTGTTTAAAAGTCGGCAGTCGGACCAACTAATTCTCTCTGGGAATATCCATTATACACTTACCTTCAACAAATGGCAACATTACGGACTGGGCTAGGTGTTTAAGCATGTTTTGAGTGGTCGAACCTGGTCCATAACAATGTACAATAACCTTGTTCATTAAAAGTCATGAAGTAATGAGTAAGCGATGGAATGAATATGATAATGGCTATAAGACAGAAAAGGCTGCGGACAATGGCTGAGGGGAATGCAGTAATATCTCCCAGTCACTAGTATTCAGCCATCACTGTTTCTGACAAGTGGAATGAAATGCAGTGCAGAGCAAGATATCAGATGACCTTTGTTACATGGAATGCTGAACGACAATGTGAATGGAATAGGACAATTTTAAATGTGACGTACATAATTATATTTTATATATAGACTGGTTAATCACAGCTTAAATAGGTTGTTAGGATTGTTTATATCGGGACGGGATATACAGAAATAAAAACAGACACAGATTACAAAATGTGTTGGGTTAAAGTGAGTTATGGCAGAGGAAGAGTGAAGACACAGCTCATACTGAGCTGGTACAGAGGTGATGGGCTGCATGACAACTATCTTTGTTGTAATTATTCAGAGAAACGTGTTGAAAATGTTCAGTGACTGAGGAGACAAGTCTCGTCATAAACACACAGTCAATATTGTAAACTATTCCTACTTTTCATCAAGTGATAGCTGTCTCTAAAAGGCCTTTTAAATCAAAATCACATTGGTGAGATCCGCGCATTTATTTTCAGAACTTAAAGAAGATACAGACTCCAGTGTAATACATGTGTCACTGACACAAGTGATAGGAACAGGAATGGAGCATATTGTCCAAATGTAACCAACATCCAGACCAATCAAGAAAAAGCAAAAATTAAAGATAGTGGAAATCTGAAACGTAAATGTAAATTGATGGAGAAAAGCAACAGATGATACAGAAAAACTGAGTTATCAAGTCTTATATGAACCTATCTTGAACAAGTAATGTGGGACTCAAAAAAATTAATTCCATTTTTCTCTGCTCCGATACTACCTGAACAGTGGGGTTTCTCTCCAGCATTTTCAATTGGTGCAATGGCAGGAAAAAGAGATTAATGGTGAGCGGTTGCTTTTTGAACTGAAGGCTTGTGCCCAGCAGTGTTCCACAGAGGTTAGCTCTGAGTTTTCTTTGTTTGTCATTTATGTTAATGATTTGCATGAGAATATCAAAGGCATGATTCATAAGTTTGTGGATGACAGCAAAACTGGTGGCACAGTGGACAGTGAAGAATGTTTTCTAAGAATGCAAAAGGATCTTGATGAAATGGGTCAATAGACTGACAGATAACAGATAGAGAACAATCTGGATGAATGGGAGGTGCAGGCAATAGTGTATGTTTGTCGCTGTCTGTTGCACCAGGAAGGGGATGATTTTATTTCCCATCTCCTGGGTTCACAACATCGATATCCTTCATGATATTTGAGATGCCGAAACCTCTCTGTGGTTACCTTCATGCTGTTAATGTAGTTTCTCAATATTTTTGGATTACCCTTAACCTTATCTGCCCATCCTAATTCATTTCGCCTTTTTGCTTTCCTGATTTCTCTCGAAATAATGCCCCACACTCTATATTGACGAAGAGATTAAATTGAATAAAGTTGTCGATATCTATAGTAAGGTTTTCTTTGATTCTTGAATAAAAGCTCAATAACTGTTGTTGTCCATTGTTCCTTAATCTTCCTTTCACTTTAACAGGAACATAATGCCTCTCAACTCCCGTTGTCACTCTGTTGAACGCCTCCCACTTGTCAGACATTGTTTTACCTGCTGACAGTCTACTCCAATCAAACTTGATAAGTCCTTGCCGTTAAAATTTATGGTACTCCAATTAAAAAAAAGAAAGGCTAATTCTTTTCCATAACCATTACGAAACTAATAGAATTATGATTGCAATGCCCAAAACATTCCCTCACGTTTACTTCAGTGACTTGCCCTGCCTAAAGAACAAAAGAAGGCATAGTTTTGCTCGTTCTCTGTTAGAATCATCCGGATATTGATAAAGAAAATTTTCGTGAACATATTTGACAAATTCTTCACCATCCAACCCATTAACGCTGTTGTAGTCCCAATCAATTTTAAGAAATTTGAAATTCCCCCATTATTACAACTTTATGAAGCTTACATATATCCGAGATCTTCCTACATGTTTGTTTCTCAATTTCTTTCTAACTGTTGGAGAGCATATGGTACAATACAATCAACGTGTTCTTTCCTTCCTTCTTTTTAATTTCGACCAATATATTTTCACTGGACAGTTTTCACAAAAGAGCACTTAGTGCAATTGGTTCAAAGTGAACTTTATTTTCTTATTTTTAATACTAGCTACATATTTCAACTGGATAATTTTTCAGAAATATCTTCCCCAGTTCCAGCAATAATTTATTCCTTAATCAAAAATGGCAGACCGCCCCCTCCCTGCCCTCCGCATATATTTTCCACCCTTTCTATGACGCTTCACAGCTGGAACATTGAATTGCCATCTCTCAGCTTGCACATCTCTCAGGCGAAAGTCAGGACTGCAGATGCTAGATGTTAGAGTCGAGAGAGCGGTGCTGGAAAAGCACAGCAGGTCTAGCAGCATCCAAGGAGCAGGAAAATCGACGTTCCAGGCAAAATCCCTTCATCAGCCCATTCCTGATCAAGGGTTTTTGCCCAAAACGTTGATTGTCCTGCTTCTCACATGCTGCCTGACCTGCTGTGCATTCCCAGCACTACATTTCCGAGTTGATCATCTCTCAACCAATTTCCTGTAATACATATGATGTTCCGATCCCATGTTCTTAAACATGTCCCGAGTTCATCAGCCTCCCCTGTAAGACCCCTCACATTGAAATAAATGCAATTTCGTGCTTCAGACTTACTATATACTGTTGACTCTCTCTCTCTTTTTCTTTTCTAATTGATGTGCACTCCTCACATTCAAAAACATTTCCATCCATCCGACCATTTATAATTCTACTTGGAATAACCCCCTATCAACATAAACTCTCCCTACATAGAAGGAGCAAAACTACCTGCTAAGAAATTGGTTGATTTCCAGTTTAGATTGGACCAATCCTTTCTGAACAGGTCATTTCTATTCTAAAATAGATTCCAATTTCCCAAAATTCGAAACCCCTCAACAACACAGTAGCTCTTCAGACGTTTGTTTTTCTCCGTTAACCTTTTGTTCCTTCCCAGTTGGGTTTGGCATTGGGAGTAAACCAGAAAATATTGCTTTAAAGGATTTATTATTAACACTCTACCTCACCTCTTTATTTAACTCTGTACAGCTTTAATCGTTCCCTAAAAATATCATTCCTGCCAATATCTACAATAATGTTTCTCTACTCAATCTCACCTTTAACAACGTGCTTGAAATGTTTCAAGACGTTCTTACTCCTTGCACAGGGAAATCAACAAAACATCCTGAATTAACGGTCACTGCCACAGAATCTTCTGTTAATGCCCCTGATAGAAAGGTCCACTGAAACAACAATTCTACAAAGTCTTCTCAAACGCTGCTGAAGGGAAAAATCATTCCAAGTGTCGAATACTTGATTGCTCTTCCATTTTCCTCAGAGAAACAATCCCCTTCAGCTGTTCTAAAAGCTGAAAAGCATTTTGATAGAGGAAGAGCCACCGGAGAATTTAGAACTACTTTCTTATCTTTCCTGAGAGCCACACATCGATATGACTGACATGCTGAATAATATTTTCTTCTAAATCTTCCAGCCATCCACTCTGTGCCTTATATGAGACCGTTATAATATTATGCCTAAAAGCAGAATTTTTTACGACACCTTCTGTTACCTTTCATCACCTACAGACAATAATGTTAACATTAAAAATAAATACATATAGGTATCAAACATAAAAATTAAACAAAATCAGCCATTTAGTTAATTAAATTAATAAAAATATTCCTCTTCAAGAAAGTCCGAGAAGAAAATAGTCTTCTCCAGATATGAAAATGTGTAGGATTCTCCGGAATGAAGGTACCCCTCCTTATTTTAATGAATTAATCTGACAAAAGAAACAAAAAAACTTCTGCAGTGTAGTAAAAGAAACCTTTTAAAACAAAAATAGACGTTTCGGATTTTTTTTTGTAAATCACCCTTAAAAAACTCCTTAAAAAAGTTGGTTGGAAAGAAAATCGTGAGTTATTTTTGCTGTTTTGTTTGTTTTTGAATGTTAATAATACAAAATAGAAATAATTATGTTAAATTAATAAGCTATAATATCAACTGCAAAAGGACTATATTAAATATTTAACTGCCTGCATTCCAGGAGCAGCTAGAAGATCCACACTGTTCGAAGAACATTTTTTGAAAATGTTTTTACAATATGAAGAAAAGTGGGCCTATAATTTAATAATTTGTTTCCAGTTCAAAATGGACTTGACGATATGATTTGAACCCCTTCTGTAAGTCTATATATAGAATTTAGTTGAATCTTGATCCTAATCACTCCAACTATTTCAAACAAAATTATAAATCTGTCTCTATCGTAGAGATGGAAACTTCCTTCAGCTCTGACTGTTGCAGGGAACGAAACAAAGAACATTATCCTGGTCCACGTGGAACACAAATCGTGCAGTGAAAGCCAGCTAAACCTAATCCAATACTAATTACGTACAAGCTAATCAATAAAACATACAGAGGAGCACAGTACAAAAGTAGAATTCAGCTCCATGTCCAAAATGAAATTTGTGGCTTCCTCGTAAAAAAAGAACTCAATTGCATCACGCTGTGAATTCACCAAAATAGGAAAAATAAGAGAATGTAATTCTCAATGCTTTCCCTGTGAACGACATCTGAAGAATAGGGGAACATCAGGGCTTAGTTTTGAACTTCATAAGCGACGATGACGATGAGAATGGGACGGGTAGAGTTTGGATGGAATGATAAATAATTTTGTGGATGACAGAATGATGAGCTGCTGGTTCACAGTGAGGAGGAACGTGTGAGGGTACAGGATGGTGAAAACCTGTTGTTCAGGTAGACAGATCAATCGCTAATGAAATTTAACACTGATGACTTTCAGATGTAACAAGACAGGAGTGTACTCAAACTGAAGAGAGGCTGGATTTACTTGATTTTACATTTAGGCCAAGAAGGCTGAGAGGTGGTCCTGATGGAGGTGTTTAACAACATGAGGGGTCTAGATAAGGAAAACAAAGAGTAGCTTTTCACTTTACTCGATGGCTCAATAGTAAGGAAATAATTCATTGAACTAAATTCATTGAAATAATACACTGTTTTTCCATTATACTCGTCATTGTGCTCTAACACAGGCACATTTTCCTAATATGATTTAAAGACCAATACTTGCCCATTCCTTGACATGCCGAGACCTATATAAAGAATTAAAAGGGACTTACCTCGGGAGTCGGGCCTCCATTTGCTGAGAGGTGTGATGGAGGAGCGAACGATTTCTGGGAAGTCATATATTTGTGTGGTTGCGTTAGTCGAAACACTACACGGGTAGTGTCTCCCACCCATCTCCTCCTCTGACCAAACAAAAAACTTCTGTGTGCTAGATTGGTAAAATAGCGAGATTATTTTTTATTCCTCATTTTTCAACAGTCTCTTTGGAAATTTAGAATGATGAGAAAGAAGGTGAGGGCAGTTGAACGTTCCTCCTCCAGAATGTGGAAGGCAAGGGTCAGCATTGGTGTCCTGCTGACTACATCTGCAGGAAGTGCACCGAACTGCAGCTCTTCAAAAACCGCATTAGGGAACTGGAGATGGAGCTTCATGAACTTCGGATCATTCGGGAGGCAGATGGAGTTATTGAGAGGAGTTACAGGAAGGCAGTCACTCCTCAGGTACAAGAAAGAGGCAAATGGGCTGCAGTCAAGGGATGGAAAGGAAACCGGCAGGCACTGTAGGGATCCCCTGTGGCCATTCACCTCAACAATAAATATACCATTTTGGATACTGTTGGGGGGGCGTCTAACCAGAGGAAATGAGTGGGGCACAGGGCTCTGGCACAGAAGGGAAGGGGGGAAGAGGAGCAGAGCAGTCATCATTGGGGACTCCATAGTTAGGTGGACAGGTAGGAGGTTCTGTGGAGATGAGAGAGACTCACGGTTGGTTAGTTGCCTCCCAGGTACCGGGGTTCGTGATGTCTCTGATCGTGTTTTGGGGATCCTTAAAGGGGAGAGGGAGCAGCCCCAAGTCATCTTCCACATAGGCACCAATGACATGGGCAGGAAGCGAGACGGGGATTTAAGGCAGAACTTCAGGGAGCTAGGATGAATTAGGACAAACAGAATTGTTGTTTCTGGTTATTTGCCCGTGTCACATGCTAGTAAGGCGGGGAACAGGGAGAGAGAGGAATTGAACACTTGGCGACAGGGAAGTGCGGGAGGGAGGATTTTGTGTTCTTGGACAATTGGGACTCTTTCTAGGGTAGGTGGGAACTCTCCGAGAAGGATGGCCTTCATCTGAATCAGAGGGGTACCAATATCCTGGGGGAGAAATTCGCTAAGGCGATGCGGGTGGGTTTAAACTAATCCAGCGGGGCATGGGAACCAAAATTGTAGTTCGAGTATAGAAAAGGTTGAGAGTAGGGACGTCCGAAATCAAGTTTCAGGGACGCAAGGTGGCATTGCCAAGCAAGAAGTTGGTTTGAAGTGTGTCTCTTTCAACGCCAGGAGCATCCGGAATAAGGTTGGTACTTGGGACTTCAATGTTGTGGGCTTTTCGGAGATATGGTTAGGGCAGGGAGGGGAATGGCTGTTGCAGGTTCCAGGATTTAGATGTTTCAGTAAGAACAGAGAAGATGGTAAAAGAGGGGGAGGTGTGGCATTGTTTGTCAAGGACAGTATTACAGTTGCAGAAAGGATGTTTGGGGACTCGTCAGCTGATGTAGTATGGGCTGAGGTGAGAAACAGGAAAGGAGAGGTCACCTTGTTGGGAGTTTTCTATAGGCCTCCGAATAGTTCCAGAGACGGAAAGGACAGGATAGTAAAGCTGATTCCTGATAGGTGTGAGAGAGACAGGGTAGTTGTCATGGGGGACTTCAACTTCCCAAATATTGGTTGGGAACATTATAGTACAAATAATATAGATGGGTCAGTTTTTGTCCAGTGTGTGCAGGAGGGCTTCTGGCCACTGTATGTAGACAGCCAAGAAGGAGCGAAGCCACATTAGATTTGGTAATGGGTAATGAGCCAGGGCAGTTGTTAGAAAAGGACGTAGGTGAGTACTTTGGTGATAGTGATCACAATTCTGTTACGTTTACTTTAGTGATAGAAAGGGATAGGTGCATACCACTGGGCAAGATTAGGCAAGATTTCGGAAGCATAGGACGGGGAAGGAAACTGCCGGGGATGGACGCATTAGAAAAGTGGAGCTTATTCAAGGAAAAACTCCTGAGTGTCCGAGATAAGTATGTACCTGTCAGGCAGGAAGGAAGCTGTAGTGCGCGGGAGCAGTGGTTTACGAAGGGAGTGGAATCTCTGGTCAAGGGGAAGGAGAAGGCTTATGTTAGGATGAGATGTGAAGGCTCAGTTAGGGCTCTTGAGGGTTATGAGGTAGCCAGGAAAGAGAGAGCTCAGAAGAGCCAGGAGGAGACATGAGAAGCTGTTGGCGAATAGAATCAGGGTAAAACCTAAGCCTTTCTATCGGTATTTAAGGAATAAAAGAATAACGAGAGTAAGATTGGGCTAATCCAGGATAGTAGTGGGAAGTTGTGTGTGGAGTCAGAGGAGATAGGGGAAACACTAAATGAATATTTTTCGACAGTATTCACTCTAGAAAACGACAATGTTGTCGAGGAAAATACAGAGCTACAGGCTACTACACGAGGTGTGATTGACGTTCACAAGGAAGAGGGATTAGACATCCTGCAGAGTGCGAAAACAGATAAGTTCCCTGGGCCGGATGGGATTTATCCTAGGAAACCCTGGGAAGACAGGTAGGAGATTCCGAGCCTTTGGCATTGATCTTTAAATCATCATTGTCGACAGGAATAGTGGCAGAAGACTCGAGGACAGGAAATGTGCTTCCCCTGTTCAAGAAGGGGAGTCGACTCAACCCTGGTAATTATAGACCAGTGAGCCTTACTTCAGTTGTTAGTAAAGTGTTGGAAATGATTATAAGAGCTTTGAGTTATAATCATCTAGAAAGGAATAATTTGATTCGGGATAGTCAGCATGGTTTTGTGAAGGGTATCGTGCCTCACAAACCTTATTGAGTTCTTTGAGAGGGTGAGCAGACAGGTAAAATGAAAGTAAACCCGTTGTTGTGGTGTATATGGATTTCAGCAAAGCGTTCAATAAGGTTTCCCACAGTAGGCTATCGTAAAAAATGCGGAGTAATGGGATTGTGAGAGATATAGCAGTTTGGGTCAGTAATTGGCTTGCTGAAAGAAGACAGAGGGTGGTGATTGATGGGAAATGTTCATCCTGGAGTCCAGTTACTAGTGGTGTACCGCAAGGGTCGGTGTTGGGGCCACTGCTGTTCATTTTTCTAAACGACCTGGAGGAGGGCGGAGAAGGATGGGTTAGTCAATTTGCAGATGACACTAAGGTCGGTGGAGTTGTGGGTAGTGACGAAGGATTTGTAGGTTACAGAGACATAGATAAGATGCAGAGCTGGGCTGAGAGGTGGCAAATGGAGTTTAGTGTGGACAAATGTGAGGTGATTCACCTTGGTTCGAGTAAACGGAGTGCAAAGTAATGGACTAATGGTAAGATTCTTGGTCGTGTAGATGAGTAGAGAGATCTCGTTGTCCAGGTACACAGATCCTTGAAAGTTGCCACCCAGGTTGACAGGGTTGTTAAGAAGGCATATAGGTTTTTTTTCGCTTTTATTAATAGAGGGATCGAATTCCGGAACCATGAGGTTATGCTACAGCTATACAGAACTCTGGTACGGCCACACTTGGAGTGTTGTGCACAGTTCTGGTCACAATATCATGAGGAGGATGTGGAAGCTTTGGAAAGGTTGCAGAAGAGATTTACTAGGATGTTGCCTGGTATGGAGGGGAGGTCTTACGAAGAAAGGCTGGGGGACTTCATGTTGTTTCCGTTGGAGAGAAGAAGGTTCAGAGGTGACATAATAGAGACATATAAAATAATCAGAGGGTTAAATAGTGTGGGCCTCGAGAGCCTTTTGGTGACGGCGAGCACGAGGGGGCATAGCTTTAAATTAAGGGATGATAGATAGAGGAGAGATGTTAGAGGTGGTTTCTTTACTGAGAGTAGTAACGTTATGGAATGCTTTGCCTCCAACGGTAGTAGATTCGCCAACTTTAAGTACTTTTAAGTCGGCATTGGACAAGCATGTGGACGTACATGGAATAGTGTAGGTTAGGTTGGCTCCAGATTGGTATGACAGGTCGGTTCAACTTCGAGGTCCGAAAGCCTGTACTGCGCTGTATTGTTATATGTTCTATGTTCTACGACTTTTATCCACTTCACATCTTCCTTTTCTAATCAATTCAATGTTTGTATTCTCCCACAATACCTTCAACATATTTTTCAGATGAATTTGTGTATGGACACTTTCTAACAGAATTGATAACATAATATTTTTACTCAATATCTAACCTATGAATTTTCAACAATGCTGAACTGTTTTGTTGTCCCATCACCCAGTTCCCAGACTGCAGTTGCAGCAAATAGTCATGAAATCTCAAAAGAATTGCCAAGTCTTTACTTCTGATCTAAGTGGTCGTTTGTCCCTTTATTATGAAATGGACATATTAATCATGGACTGTCTATCTGACTGCAACATTTTGATGTGGATTATTCCAGGCAATTAAACATCAGGAGGTAAGAACAGGGATAAGCCATCTGGTTGCCAGGCCTGCTGTGTGAATCAACAAGGCCTGACTGTGGTATTTCTCCACATTAATGTCTTGTTCCGGACACACAGAGCAACCTGCATCTCCCTCAACCAAACCTCTCGACTCCTGTGACCCCAGCCACCAAGTGTGAATAAATTACAAAGAACTATAGACGGTGCAACACAAGAAAATAGAAATTATGAGTGGCGCTAGGAAATTCAACTGTGCAGTTAACCACATTAAACACCATCTGCCCGATATAGCAATCTGCCCCATTTTATAACCCTACCAGCATTTCCAGCAACTTCTGGTTTTGTCGCCGATGTTGATTGCATATTGATAAAAACGTGTGCAACACAGAATTGAAAAAAAAACCGGAGTTTAAACTCTTAAGAGAAAACTAATTATTTGGTCGTTCAATGATCCCTGTAAAGGTTCATTACATCTGTTCTGTCTATGAACATCGTTTTTTAACTTTCTCAATCCATGAATAAAGGAGGTTGTTACATCATTTTTGTTATCAGAAAGCTTGGAAACGTTGCACATTTACTCTTTCATACAGGAATGTGATTTCATCTCATTCTTTCATCTGAGTCCAGTTACAGAGAATTATTTACAAAACGCATACACACATATATACACACATGCATACACACATACACACACACGCAAGAGTGCGCGCACACACACATGCACACAATGTAATTCTTTGTCGGCAAATAGCAGGAACAATGTAAGTAATTGGAATGTTAACTGCAAAGAAGGATTTAAGTAAAGGAATGATGAGAGAAAATGTGGCTTTTTGGAACAGAAAAAAATTATTATGTGAACTTACTAATTTGGTCAAATTTATGGAAAGCTATGCAAAGCAGATAAACGTCATTGTTAAGAAGGTGTAGAGATATATGTTACATTTAATAGCGACTGGAAGCTGACACAAAGTGTTCTGAAAGAAGTTAAATGTAACATTTGACAGTGAAACCAATAGCTGAGTTGTCACGAAACGAAAACCAATTCAAATTCGGACAGTTTTAATTTTGCCCCAACACACTGAAATCAAATTGAGTTTGAAATACTTGATGACTTCAAAATCAATGAAATGGTCCGATTCTTAGAGGTATAAAAATGGGCATTTTGAACATTTATGGGGAGAACTGCCAAGGACGTCCAGAAAGACAGAGTGCGAACTAAAGATCTTTCTGAAAGGTAACTGTCTGTAAGAGGTTTGCACAGCAGAACATCGATGCCAACCGAGAGAAACCTCTACAGAGGAAAATCTACAAAGGAGAATCTACAAAGCTAACTGCTTTTGAAACGTGATAATTTTTTGTAAACCTTATTTTTTTTGTTTTATCGAACCAGTATTGTAGATGGGGAGGTCAAAGATACGTTTAACCGAAGGGAGTTCTAAATATTTGTTTGTTTTATTATTCCCTGTTGGACTTAAGTAACAAAATTGTTAATTTTACTTTAAATAATGACCTCTGTAAATGGATCTTTGCGTCTGAAATTTAACAGATTAGGGCATGAGGTGAACTTTTTTCTGCGTGACTGGTTTAAAGTAGGAGAGGGGTTAACCCTGTGTTGGAACAGCTTGGGGGCTTTCGTCCACAATATAAATAGGTTTAGACAGACCCAGTCTGAGATTTGAGCTGATTTGAATGGATTTGAGTGATGAAAAGCAAACAAAGTATATTTAAACATTTGCACGTTTGTGTCTGAGATCTTTAAACAAAACGTCAGTGAGACTTGTGTTTGTTTAAATTAAAAGTGAGAGAAATGGCTGCTAAAAATGTTAAGAGGGGCTTGAAGATGATTCCCAAATTTGCCACGAAATCTTAGCAGGTAAGATAAAGGCCAAACTTTTAGAATTAGCAAATAAGTTAGATTTGGATTTAACCAAGGACAAAAGTAAATCTGAAATTGTCCGGCAATTTCTCAAACACTAATGTGTGCCAGAAACACAGACAAGTGCAGTGGAGTGAGAAAAAAATACTTAAATTCCAGTTGAGGAAAATGCAGTTTAAAGATAAACAAAGGGAGAGAAAAAGAGAGAGAGAGAAGAAACAGAAAGATAGACAGAAGACAGAGAGAGAGAGAAAAAAGAGAGATGCGGAAGGTTCTTAGCTGTCCAAAAAGAGAGAGAATTTGAACTTGAGAAGTTGTGATTGAATTAGCATAAGTCACATTAAAAAGATGGAGATTAAAAGAGACGGTAGTGTTAAATGCAACTATGTCAGTACTCTGCAACATTTTAATGAGAAAGATGTTGAAGCCTTGTTTATCTCATTTGAAGAATTGGCTAGGCATTTGGAGTGGTCTAAGGATTTATGGGTAATGCTATTTGGGACTAAACTGGTAGGCAGGGCAAGTGAGGCATTTTCTCCGCTGTCAGATGAGGGGTCAAGAGATTCTCAAGATATCAAACAAGGTATTTTAAGTGCTCACGAATTGGTACAAGAATCATTTCGTCAGCAGTACAGAAACATAAAGAAGTCATCAGGTCAGTCTTATTTTGAATTTGAAATAATTAAATATAGGCATTTTGACAGACGGATGCTTGCTTTAAAGATAGATATGGCCTAAGAGGCACTAATGGAGATTATTCTGCTGAACGATTTGAAAATATCACTTACAGAGATGATACGAATTCACGTTTAGGAATAGAAAGTTCAGAAATTAAGGGCAGAAGAATTAGCAGAAGAATACATGTTGCTGCTTACGATAAGCTTTCAGCCAGAATTTCGTCCTTCAAGGATCGAATTTGGGAGAAGTGGAGACGCTACACTATGAAAGAAACAGAAGAGAATAAGAGTTTATCACAGGTTAAAGACGATTCCCAAGAGGATGTAAAGCTGGTGAAAGGCCTTAGGTGCTTTCACTGCATTAGAGTGGGACACAGAAAGTTACAGTGCCGGTGGTTTTAGAAAGGCCCTGGGAAAATGTGTTTCATTGCCACAAGGTGGGATACATAAGGTCACAGTGCAAGTGGTTCAGAAAGGCACTATGGGAGAAGATGTGGTAAAAGAAACTAAGCCAGTGGCATTAGTAAGTGCATTAAAGGAAAGCCCAACAAAAGCCGAGGTGCTACATGATCGTGCGCAGCTTAGGCAGAGGCTGGGAATGGAGTTTGTACATGATCTCCATAAAGAATTCGCCTCTGTGAGTAAAGTTTACTCAGAAACAACAGGAGGAAAAGGAGAAGTTATAATTTTGAGCGATGCAGGATCTAACCATTTTCTAATAGTAAAAGATGACCAAATTTGCAGTCTTTCTGAGCTGTTACCCGAGACTGTTGTAATTTCTGGGGTAGATCGACAGAAATTTAGCTTTCCAGTAAATAAGATCAGGTTAGAGTGCCAACTCATGTCTGGGGAAGTAACCGTGGGAGTGACTGACGGAGTGTCATTTCTAGGAATTCAGTTTATTCTCGGGAATGATTTAGCAGGGTCCAAGTTGGAAGCGACACCTCTTGTTGTGTAGAAGCCCAAGGAAGACCAAGAAACTGAGGAGTTAAAACAGAACTATCCTAGTATTTTCCCAGACTGTGCAGTAACCGGATCCCACTATCATAAATCACAGCATGAAGCACAAACTAAAGAAAAAGATGAAGGAGTTAAGGTTCAGTTAGCTGATACTCTGTTTGATGTAATGGTGCAGGGAAAGCCTGAACAGACAGAGATGTTTACTCCTGAAAGGCGAAGGAATTTGCAAAAGATAGGCAAGATGATAAAAGATATATACGTGGATGTGTACTCTGAAAGAGACTCAGAGATATTTCTGAGGTTTATTATCGGAAACATAGAATCCTTAGATGGAAATGGAGACTATGGCAGGTTAGTGCAGAGGGGAATGTGCTGAAATGCACCAGATTGTGTTGCCGGTAGCATAGAGACAAGAAGTGTCGTGGGTAGCACATGAACTACATGTGGGAGGTCACCCATGGGTATGAAAGACTCAGGCTAAGGGACAAAAACGTCTTTGTTGACCTGGAATACACAAAGATGTGGTTACATTTTGGCATACGTGTCGTACATATCAAATAATAGGTAGGCCACAGGCAGGAATGAAAGTAGCACCTCTGTTGCCAATTCCCACATTCGAAGACCCCTTTATAAATGAGTGTGCCATCCTGAAAAGTAGAGGAGAGAAAGAATTGGAGAAACAGGTGTTAGTTACTGCCCGACAGAGTGAGGAATCAATTCCACACGTTGTGAATTTTGATGTGTCTCACAATATATTAAAAATGTCGAGGTCCTTGAGCAGTAGGATAGGTTAGCAAACTATCTGTCTTGTGAGCTTAGTACGCAGTTGAAAAGTTTGTTATTGCAATATGTGGACAGATGTAAGAATGATATGGGGATAGCTAACGTCATTGTACCTGAATTAGACATATGAAATACTGTTCCGATAAAACAACACCAATATCGGCTTAATCCTCTCAAAGCCAAACAAGTCCAGAAGGAGGTGGAGGCAATTCTCAATGAGGACGTCATTGAACCAAGCCAGAGCAAGTGGAGCTCGCCAATAGAGGATTGTATCCTCCTCTGTCTTCTTTTCTTCTCCTTAGAGTTTCTGTTTCACAGGTCTTTCCCAAACCGGATGGGACTCAATGATTTTGCTTTGATTATTGGAAGGTCAATACTGTAACAAAATCAGACTTATATCCAATACTGACATTGGAGGACTGTATCGAGAAAGTGGGACAAGTCACTTACATCACCAAGTTGGACATAATGCGTGGTTAATGGCAAGTACCTTTATCAGACACAGTTTCTGAATTGTAACGCCAAACGGACTGTATCAATTCAAAGTGATGCCATTTGGAATGAAGAACACATCCAGCACATTCCACAGACTCATGAACAGAGTTGTGACCTGGTTAATAAACTGTGCAGACCATCTGGACGATGTCGTGGTCTTTAGAAAGTCCTGGAAAGATCACTTGGTACAGTTGGCAGAGGTCTTTGAATGAATACGACAAACAAAACTGGTGGTAAAGTTAATCAAAACTGAAATCGCAAAAGCAGACGCGATGTTCTTGGGTCAAAATATCGGTCATGGAAGGTTGACCCCATGGAACGCAAAGACAAAAGTTACCGAGGAATTTCCACGATGAACCTCGAAGAAAAAGGTGCTTTGCTTCTTCCGAGTCAGTGGATTCTATCGCAAGTTTGTTCCAAACGTCAGCAGTGTAGTGGCACCGTTAACCGACTTGCTGATGAAGAACACAACGTTTTGGTGAACAGAACAATGCCAGGAGGAATTCGACATTAAAAAGAAATATTGACCACCAGTTTCAGCTGCACCAAACGTTTTGAAAGCTTTCACAGTTGTCATTGACGCTAGTAACATAGGAAGTGGAGTTGTCCTGCTACAGGATTATGAGATGGGACTGCACTTTTCAACGAAACTCGATATCCACCAAAAAAAAATTCCACGATTGAGAAAGAACTATTGAGTTTGGTATTAGCCTTACAACACTTTAATGTGTATTCACAAACAGCGTGTTGGAGACAGTTGTGCACATGGATCCCAGTCTGCTTACATTCTTTGAACGCTTTAAAGACTATTTCATTGGAGTCTGATGTTACAGACTTTTTATTCAAAAATTGTACACGCAGTGTGTCATAAGAATGTAATCGCAGATGTTTTTTCACATACTTAACAGATAAAGTTTAACGTTTATCCAATGTTAAATATAGATATATGAGAAGAAGTTAAGGTGAACTTAGATTTTAAGTTACCTGTATGTTATGGTAATGTGCTTTAAAAAATAGAAAAACAAATGAGACCGTGTTTTCATTATGATGGTTCATTTTTGAGAGGGTAGGTGTTATGAACATGTAAAGTATACTATACCTGTAAGAGAGTTGAAGGATTTACAAGCTCAGTGAGTTCTAGAAAATTTACAATGTAATATTTGGTCCAGCAGCTGGCAGTACCTGTGATGCCATGAGGCAACAATAAAATCTAATTTGATCAATCCGTTTAAATTATGTCTCAGGAAACTAAACTACACTCGAGATTGAATTTTGCATTTTGACAATATTAAAATGAATGAAATGACCCGTTGCTTTGGGGTATAAAACCAAAAATAAAAGATCAGTTGGGAGAGAAATGCCACGCCACCACCATCTGCAGACTGCCCAAAGAATAGCTCTCCGAAATGTACCTTTATTTATCAATGACCTGTGAAACCGAATCTCTAAGGAGAAGAAAAGAAGACAGAGGAGGATACAAAGAGAAGATTCGAATGCACGATGGTTCTGAAAGTTGAATGTTTTGGTCAATTTTAATTGGGGAGATTTATCGTACCAGTATTGTAGAACAGAAAGTAAAAGATAGGTCAGAGAAAGAAGTTGCAAATAGGTGTTAGTTAACTATTCTCTAGTGGATTTTTTTTTAAAGTTGTTAATTTCTACTTTATATGGTGACCTTTAGGATGGTTCTTGGCCTTCCGAATTTTTAGATTACAGCACTGGTTACATCTTTACTGTACTGCAAGTTTAAATTAGCGCGTGGGTTGGGGCAGGGGGTGGTTTGTGGGGGGAGGAGGAGTTTATCCCGTGTTGTAACACAGTAACCCTGATTTCTCTGCAGACATGCCAGCAGACCTGCGGAGCTTTGCCAGCACATTTCTGTCTTAGTTTCTGACTTACGAAATGTACAGTTCTGTTGAATTTCTTTTGTGTATCATTGACAGCCACAGTTGAGGAGCTGGAGGACAGGAAGCCAGCAAATGTTGTTACATATGTGCAGCAAAGTTTTAGGGAAATCCCAGGGAACTACAGACCATTGAGTTTGGTGTCAAGGGGGGTAAGTATTGGTAGCAAATTCTAAGAGGCAGGATTTACAAGCATTTGGAAAGGCAAGGACTGATTACGGATATTCATCACGGCTTTGTCTCTGAGAATCCATGTCTCACAAACGAGATTTCAGTATTTGAAGAGGTGATTGTGAAGATAGATGAAGGTAAAATAGTAAACGTTGTCTACGTGGACCTTAGTGAGGCCCAACAAGGTTCCACATGGTAGCCTGGTTAATAAGGTCACATCAAGGGTATCAGGGAGAGCTAGCCAATTAGATACAAAACTGGTTTGACACTCGGTAGTAGATGGTGCTGGGAGAGATGTGTTGTTCAAATTGGAGAACTGTGACTAGTGGTGTGCCACAAGAACCAGCCTGCTCCTGTTCATTGTTTTTGTAAATGGTTTGGATGAAAATATAGGAACCATGGATAGTAAGTTCGTAGAAAAACCCCCAAAAATCGGTGTTAATAGTGGGCAGTGAAGAAGGTTATCTTAGAGAACAATGAGATCGTGATCAACTGTGAAAGTCTGCTGAGGATTGGCAAGCAGAGCTTTATGCAGATAAATGTGAGGTGTTGCATTTTCTTAAACAGATAAGGGCAGGATTTATACAGGTGGGAGTAAGGATATTCTGGAGTGTATTCGAACAGAGAGACCCAGGGTGCATGTATATAGTTCCTTCAAAGTGGAGTCGCAGGTAGACAGGGTGGTGAAGAAGGCATTAGGTACGCATATGTTCATGAGTCAGAGTATTGACTATTGGAATTGGAACATCATGATATGGCGGTACAAGAGAATGTTAAGGCCACATTTGGAGTACTGAGTACAATTGGATGGGGATCAGACAGGTATGGGAAGATTGCAGTGTTGGATAGTGATCAGTAGGGGGAGATTGCAGTGTTGTTTAGGGATCAGTCAGGGAGAGTGTGAGTGCAGTGTTGGGTTGGTATCAATCAAGGAGGGGCAGTTTGCTAAATTATGTAGGGTTCAGTCAGGGAGAGGGTGATTGCAGTATTGGGTAGTGATCAGTCATGGAGGGGGAGATTGCAATGTTGTGTAGGGATCAGTCAGGGAGGGTGTGAGTGCAGTATTGGGTAGGGGTCAGTCAGGGAGGAGGAGATTGCAGTGTTGGGTCGGGGATCAGTCAGGGAGAGGGAGATTGCAGTGTTGGGTAGGGATCAGTCAAGGAGGGGGTGATTACAGTGCTAGGTAGGCGATCAGTCAGGGAAGGGGTGAGTGCATTGTTTGGTAGGAATCAGTCAGGGAGAGTGTGAGTGCAGTATTGGGTAGGGGATCATTCAGGGAATGAGTGAGTGCAGTGTTGGGAAAGTATAATTCAGGGAGTGGTGATTGCAGTGTTGTTTCGGGATCCGTCATTGGGGTGATATGCAATTTTGGGTAGGGATCATTAAGTGAGGGCAAGATAGCAATGTTGGGAGGGATCAGTCAGGAAGGGGGTGATTGCAATATTGTGTAGGGATCAGTCAGGGAGGGAGTGATTGCAGTGATGGGTAGGGATCAGTCAGGGAGAGGGTGAGTGCATGTTGGATAGGAATCATTCAGGGAGGGGTGATTGAAGTGGAGTGTAGGGATTAATCAGGGAGGGTGTGATTGCAGTGTTGGGTAGGAATCAATCAGGAATTGGAAGAATGCAGTGTTGGGTAAGGATCAGTCAGGGAGAGGGTGAGTGCAGTGTTGGGTAGGAATCATTCAGGGACGGGTGATTGAAGTGGAGTATAGGGCTCAATCAGGGAGGAGGAGATTGCAGTGTTGGGTAGGTGTCAGTCAGCGAGTGAAGGAGTGTCGTTTTGGGCAGGAATCATTCTGGGAGGAGTGATTGCAGTGTAGTGTAGGCATCGGTCTGCGTGGGGGAGATTGCAGTGTTGTGTAGGGATCAATCCGGGAGGTGCAGATTACAGTGTTGGGTTGGGATCTGTGTGGGAGGGGGTGATTGCAGTGTTGTGTAGCGATCTGTCAGGGAGGATGTGAGTACAGTGTTTTTAGTTCTCTGATCTCCGTATTTATGTTTCTTTTCTTCGTTTAGAACATAGAACATAGAAAAATACAGCGGAGTACAGGCCCTTCGGCCCTCGATGTTGCGCCGATCCAAGCCCACCTAACCTACACAAGCCCACTTTCCTCCATATGCCTATCCAATGCCCGTTTAAATGCCCATAAAGAGGGAGAGTCCACCACTTTTACTGGTAGGGCATTCCATGAACTCACGACTCGCTGAGTAAAGAATCTACCCCGAACATCTGTCCTACACCTACCAAACCTTAATTTAAAGCTATGCCGCCTCGTAATAGCTGACTCCATACGTGGAAAAAGATTCTAATGGTCAACCCTATCTCAACCCCTATTCATCTTGTACACCTCTATCAAGTCATCCTAAACATGCTTTTCTCCAATGAAAACAGCCCCAAGTCCCTTTCCTCATACGATCTTCCTACCATACCAGGCACATCCTGTAAAACCTCCTTTGCACCCGTTCCAGTGCCTCCACATCCTTCCTATAGGATGGCGACCAAAACTGCACACAATACTCCAGATGCGGCCGCATCAGAGTCTTATACAACAGCAACATGACCTCTGGACTCAGGAACTCAATTCCTCTACTAATAAAAGCCAGAACGCCATATGCCTTCTTCACAGCACTATTTACCTGGGTGGCAACTTTCAGACATCTGTGCACATGGACACCAAGCTCCATCTGCTCATCCATACTACAAAGTATCCGACCAATAGCCCAGTACATCATCTTCTTGTTACTCTTCCCAAAATGAATCACTTCACACTTAGTTACATTGAACTCCATTTGCCACCTTTCTGCCCAGCTCTGCAGCTTATCATCATCCCCCTGTAACCTGCCGCATCCTTCTTCACTGTCAACAACTCCACCGACTTTCGAATCATTCGCAAACTTGCTCACCCAACCTTCTCGCCCCTACTCCAGGTCATTTATAAAAATGACAAACAGTAATTGTCCCAAAACCGATCCTTGCAGAACACCGCTAGTAACTGCACTCCAAGATGGAACTTTACCATCAACTACTACCCTCTGTCTTCTTCCAGCCAGCCAATTCCTAATCCAAACCTCCAACTCACCCTCAATGCCATACGTCAGTATTGTTTGCAGTAGCATACCATGGAGAAACCTTATCAAACGCCTTACTAAAATCCACATACACCACATCTACCGCTTTACCCTCGTCCACCTCCTTAGTCACCTTCTCAAAGAATTCAATAAAGTTCGTGAGGCACAACCTGCCCTTTACAAAACCATGCGACTATCCTTGGTCACATTATTCCGATCCAGATGTTCATAAATCCTATCCCTTACAATTCTCTCTAAGACTATGCCCACAACAGAGGTAAGACTCACCGGCCTATAGTTACTAGGGTTATCCCTACTCCCCTTCTTGAATAAGGGAACCACATTTTCTATCCTCCAGTCTTCTGGCACTATCCCTGTAGACAAGTATGACATAAAAATCAAGGCCAATGGCTCTGCAATCTCGTCCTTTGCTTCCCAGAGAATCCTAGGATAAGTGCCATCAGTCCCAGGGGACCTATCTATATTCACCCTTTCCAGAATTTCCAAAACCTCTTCCCTACATACCTCAAAGCCATACATTCTAATTAATTGTGACTCAATATTCACATCGGCAACAATGTCCTGTTCCAGAGTGAGTGCTGACGAAAAGTATTCATTCGGTGTCTCCCCAATTTCATCAACCTCCACACGCAACTTTCCACTACTATCCTTGACTGGACCTATTCCTACACTATTCATTCTTTTATTCCTGAATCCTACCAAACAAGGTCTTTTCGTGTCCCCTCCTTGCTGCTCTTAGCTCTCACTTCAGATCCTTCCTGGCTACCTTATAACTTTCAATTGTCCCAGTTGAACCTCCACGCCTCATCTTTATATAGGCCGCTCTCTTCCCTTTAATAAGGGATTCCAATTCCTTCTTCAACCACGGCTGCCTCACACGACCCTTTCCTCCCTGCCTGACAGGTACATATTTATCAAGGACACTCAGCAGTTGTTCCTTGAACAAGCTCCACATATCGATTGCACACTTCCATTGAAGCCGACGTTTCCAAGCCACGCATCCTAAGTCATGCCTCACCGCATCATAATTTCCCTGCCCCCAGCTATAACTCTTGCCTTGTAGTGCACACTTATCCCTCTCCATCACTAGAGTAAAAGTCACCGAATTGTGGTCACTGTCCCCGAAGTGCTCACCTACCTCCAATTCTAACACCTGGCCTGCTTCGTTACCCAGAACCAAATCCAGTATGGCCTCACCTCTTGTTGGCCTGTCTACATATTGTGTCAGGATACCCTCCTGCACACATTGGACAACATCGACCCATCTAACGTACTCGAGATATAGCTTTCCCAGTCAATATCTGGAAAGTTAAAGTCCCCCATAACAACCACCTGATTACTGTCACTCTTCTCCTGAATCATCCTCGTGATCTTTTCCTATACGTCTCTAGGAATATTAGGAGGCCTGTAGAAAACTCCTAACAGCGTGACCTCACCTTTCCTATTTCTAAGCTCAGCCCAAACTACCTCAGATGGCGAGTCTTCATCCATCGTCCTTTCCACTGCTGTAATACTATCTTTGATAAGCAATGCCACACCTCCCCACTTAAACCCCCACCTCTGACCCTACTAAAACATTTAAACCCTGGAACCTGCAACAAGCAATCTTGTCCCTGTTCTACCCATGTCTCCGTAATAGCCACAACATCGAACACCCAAGTACCAACCCACGCTGGAAGTTCACCTACCTTATTTCATATACTTCTCGCATTGAAGTATACACATTGCAAGCCACTTTCCTGTTTACAGGCACCCTCCTTCGAGATTGAGCAATGGGGACAGGCTCTGTGCCAGAGGCCTGAACCCCAATGCTTACCCCTGGAGACCGCAGGAGGTCTCTACACTGGCTGCTTCCTCCCAGTCCCCCTCACTGTGACCCATCTGTCTGCAATCTTTGGAGTTACTACTTCCCTAAAACTCAGATCTATTGCCCCCTCGGCCTCCCGAATGATCCTAAGTTCATCCAACTCCAGTTCCAGTTCCCTAACACGGTCTGGGAGGAGCTGGAGATGGGTGCACTTTCTGCAAATGTAATCTGCAGGGACGACCATGGTATCCCTCACCTCAAACATTTGCAAGAGGAACATTGCACTGCCTTCACTGCCATCCCTCTAAAAGTAACCTTTTAAAAAACTAGGTCTAAACACTAGAATAAGCAAAATGCAGCACTTACCTACTTACCACGACGGGTCTTATTATTAGGTGAGAGGAGGAGGGCGGGTGGGAGGCTCTACCTCTGTAGTGCCTCGGGTTCCTCTCCTGCGCGCCTTTATAGGAAAACAAGTTACCCAGGTAAGCTTGCGCTACACAAGCTGCCAGGTCCACTTCGCGCTTCTTTTTTCTTTAAAAAAATTCAAATTTAAACCGTTAACCAAACGTCACCGAGCATTGGGTAGGGATCAGTCAGGGATGGAGATTTTGCTGAATTATGTAAGGATCACTCAGGGAGTGTGTGATTGCAGTGTTGGGGAGATTGCAGTGTTGGGTAGGGATCACGCAGGGAGGGAGAGATTGCAGTGTTGGGTACGGATCAGTAGGGGGAGATTGCAGAGTTAGGTATGGATCAGTCAAGGGGGAGATTGCATTGTTGTGGAGGGATCAGTCAGGGCGGGATTGAGCGCAGAGTTGGGTAGGGATCAGTCAGGGAGGGGTAGATTGCAGTATTGGGTAAGGATCACGCAGGGAGAGGGTTACTGCAATGTTGGGAAAGGATCAGTCAGCGGAGGGGTGATTGCAGTGCTGGGTAGGGATCAGTCCGGGAGGAGGTGAGTGCGGTGTTGTGTAGGGATCAGTCAGATAGGGGGTGAGTGCAGTTTTGGGTGGGGATCAGTCTCGGAGGGGGTGAGCGCAGTGCCGTGTAGGGACCAGTGAGGGAGTGCCAGATTGCAATGTTGGTTAGGAATCAGTCAGGGAGGGTGTGAGTGCTGTGTTGGGTAGGGATCAGTCAGTGGGAGATGTGCAATGTTGGGGGAGGATCTGTCAGGGAGGGGGAAATTGCAGTGTTGTGTAGGGATCAGTCAGCGGGGAGATTGCAGTGTTGGGCAGGTATCAGTCAGGGAGGGGAGATTGCAGTGTTGGGTAGGGCTCAATTAGGGAGGGGGAGATTCCAGTGTTTTGTAGGGATCACTCAGAGAGGGGGTGGGTGCAGTGTTGGTCAGTGATCAGTGAGGGAGAGGATGATTGCAGTATTGTGCAGGGATCAGTCAGAGAGGGGATGATTGCAGTGTTGGATAGGGATCAGTCAGGGAGAGGGAGATTGGAGTTTTTGGTAGGGATCAGTCAGGGAGGGGGAGTTTGCTGTCTTATGAAGAGATCCGTCAGGGAGGGGGTGATTACAGTGTTGGGCCGGGGTCAGTAAGGGAGGGGGAGATTGCAATGTTGTCGAGAGATCAGTCAGGTAGCGGGAAGTTTGCAGTGTTGGGTAGGAATTATTCAGTGAGTGGGAGATTGCAGTGTTGTGTCAGGATCGGCCTGAGAGTGGTTGAGTGCAGTGTTGTGTAAGGATCAGTCAGCGGACGGGTGATTGCAGTGTTGGTTCGGGATCATAAGGGAGGGGGAGTTTACAGTGTTGGGAAGGGATCAGTCATGTAGGGGGTGAGTGCAGTGTTGGGTAGGGATCAGTCAGGGAGTGCGTGAGTGCAGTGATGGGTAGGAATCATTCAGGGAGGGGTGATTGCAGTAGAGTGTATGGATCGGTCTGCGCGGGGGAGGTTGCAGTGTTGGGTAGGGATCAGTCAGGGAGGTGAAGATTACAGTGTTCAGTTGGGATCAGTCAGGGAGTGAGTGAGTGGAGTGTTGGGTAGGTATCATTCAGTGAGGGGTGATTGCAGTATTGGGTAGGGATCAGTCAGGCGGAGATGGAAGTGTTGAGTAGAGATCAGTCACGGAGGGCTTCATTGCAGTGTTGAGTAGGTATCAGTCAGTGAGCGGGAGATTGCAATGTTGGGTAGGGATTAGTCAGTTTGGGGAGATTGCAGTGTTGGGTAGGGATTAGTCAAGGAGTGAGTGAGTGCAGTGTTGGGTAGGAATCATTCAGGCAGGGATGATTGCTGTGTTGGGTCGGAAACATTCAGGGAGTGGTGATTGCAGTGGAGTGTAGGGATCAGTCCGGGGGGAGATGGCAGTGTTGGATAGGGATCAGTCATGGAGAGGGTGAGTGCAGAGTTGTGTCGGGATCAGTCAGGGAGAGGGAGACTGCTGTGTTGGGTAGGGATCAGTCCGGGAGGGGGTGATTGCAGTGTTGTGTAGGGATCACTCAGGGAGGGCATGAGTGCAGTGTTGCGTTGGGATAAGTCAGGGAGGGGGAGTTGCTGAATTAAGTAAGGAATGTTCAGGGAGGTGGAGATTGCAGTGTTGGGTAGGGATCAGACAGGGAGGGGGAGATTGCAGTGTTGCGTAGATATCAGTCCGGGAGTGGGTGAGTGCAGTGCTGAGAAGGTATCACTCAGGGAGGGGTAGATTGTAGTGTTGGGTAGGGATCAGTCCGGAGTGAGTGAATGCAGTGTTGGGTAGTGATCAGTCAGGGAGGAGGAGATTGCAATGTTGAGTAGGGATCAGTCACGGAGGGGGACTTTGCTGAATTATGTAGTGATCTGTCAGGGAGGGGATGATTTCAGTCTTGGGTAAGCATCAGATAGGGAGGGGGCGAATGCAATGTTGATAAGTGATTAGTCAGGATGTGGGAGATTGCAGTTTTGGGTTGGGATCAGTCAGGGAGGGAGGATTGCAGTGTTGGGGAGGGATCAGTAAAGGAGGGGGAGATTGCAGTGTTGGGTAGGGATCAGTCAGGGAGTGAGTGAGTGCAGTAATGGGTCGAAATCATTCCGGAAGGGGTGATTGCTGTGGAATGTGGGAACCAGTCGGGGGGAGTTTGCAGTGTTGGGAAGGGATCAGTCAGGGAGGGGGAGATTGCAGTGTTGGGTAAGAATCACTCAGAGAGGGGGAGATTGCAGTTTTGTGTAGCGATCACTCAGGTAGGGGGAGATTGCAGTGTCGGGAAGGGATCAGTCCGGGAGGGGTTGATTGCAGAGTTGTGTAGGGATAAGTCAGGGAGGGTGTGAGTGCAGTGTTGGGTTGGGATCAGTCAGGGAGTGTGCGTTTGCTGAATTATGTAGTGATTAGTCAGGGAGGGGTAATTGCAGTGTTGGGTAGTGATCACTGAGCGGGGGGGTGAGTGCAGTTTTGGGTAGGGATCAGTCAGGGAGGGGGGATTGCAATGTTTGGGAGGGATCAGTAAAGGAGGGGGAAATTGCAGTGTTGGGTAGGGATCAGTCATGCAGGAGGAGATTGCAGTGTTGAGTAAGGATCTCTCAGGGACAGGTAGATTGCAGTGTTGGGTAGGGATCAGTCAGGGAGGGGATGATTGCAGTGTTTGGTAGGGATTAGTCAGGGAGGGGGAGAGTGAAGCGTTGTGTATGGATCACTCAGGGAGGGCGAGATTGAAATGTTGGGTTGGGATCAGTCAGGGAGGGGGTGAGCGCAGTGTTGGATAGGGATCAGTCAGGAAGAGAGTGATTACAGTGTTGAGGAGGGATTTGTCAGGGAGGGGTGACCGCAGTGTTGGATTGGGATCAGTCAGGGAGGGTGAGATTACAGTGTAGGGACGGGTTCGATCAGGGAGTGTGTGATTGCAGTGTGGTGTAGTGATCAGTCAGGGGGGAGATTGAAATGTTGGGTCGGGATCAGTCGGGGGGAGATTGCATTGTTGTGGAGGGATCAGTCAGGGAGGGGCAGGTTGCAGTGTTGGGTAGGGGATCAGTCAGGGAGGGTGTGAGTGCAGTGTTTGGTTTGGATCAGTCAGGGAGGTGGAGTTTGCTGAATTATGTAGAAGTCAGTCAGGGAGGGGGTGGTTGCAGTGTTGGAAAGGGATCATTCAGGGTGGGGGTGAGCGCAGTGTTGGAAAGGCAGCAGTCAGGGAGGGGTAGATTGTAGTGTTGGGTAGGGATCAGTAAGGGAGGGGTGAGCGCAGTGTTGTGGAGGGATCAGTCAGGGAGGGGGAGTTTGCTGAATTATGTAGGGATCAGTCAGGAGGGGGTGTTTTCAGTGCTTGGTAGGGATTATTCAGGGAGGGGTTGATTGCAGTGTTGTTTAGGTATCAGTCAGGGAGGGGCGATTGCAATGTTGGGTAGGGTTTACTCAGTTTGGGGGAGATTGCAATGTTGGGTAAGGATCAGTCAGGGAGGGGGAGATTGCAATGTTGGGTAGGGATCTGTCAGGGAGGGGTACATTGCAACGTTGGATAGTGATCTGTCAGGGATGGGGAGATTGCAGTGTTGGGTAGGGGATAAGTCAGAGAGGGAGTGAGTGCAGTGCTGGTTGGGGATCAGTCAGGGAGGGGGAGATTGCAATGTTGGGTAGGGATCAGTAAAGGAGAGGGTGATTGCAGGATTGGGTAGGGGATCAGTCAGGGAGTGGAAATTGCAATGTTCGGTAGGGATCAGTCAGGGAGGGGGTGAGTGCAGTGCTGGTTGGGAATCAGTCTGGTAGGGGGATATGGCAATGTTGGGTAGGGATCAGTTAGGGTGCGTGTGAGTGCAGATTTGGGTAGGGGATCAGTCAGGGACGGGGTGAGTGCATTGTTGGGTAGGTATTAGTCAGGGTGGGGGATATGGCAATGTTGGATAGGAATCAGTGAGGGAGTGAGTGAGTGCAGTGTTGGGAAAGAAATGTTCAGGGAGCAGTGTTTGCAGTGTTGTTTAGGGATCAGTCGGGGGGAGATATGCAATGTTGGGTGGGAATCAGTTATGGAGGGGGCGATTGCAGTGTTGTGTAGGGCTCAATCAGGGAGGGGGAGAGTACAGTGTTTTGTAGGGATCAGTCAGGGAGGGGGAGTTTGCTGAATTATGTAGGGATCAGTCAGGAGGAGGTGGTTTCAGTGCTCAGTAGGGATTAGTCAGGGAGGGGTTGATTGCAGTGTTGTTTAGGTATCAGTCAGGGAGGGGCGATTGCAATGTTGGGTAGTGTTTACTCAGGTTGGGGGAGATTGCAATGTTGGGTAAGGATCAGTCAGGGAGGGAATGAGTGCAGTGCTGGTTGGGGATCAGTCAGGGAGGGGGTGGGTGCAGTGTTGGGTAGAGATCAGTCAGGGAGTGGGTGATTGAAGTGTTGGGTAGGGATCAGTCCGGGACGGGGTGAATGCAGTGTTGGGTAGAGATCAGTCAGGGAGGGGGAGACTGCAGTGTTGGGTAGGGGATCAGTCAGGAAGGGTGGGAGTGCAGTGTTTATTTGGGATCAGTCAGGGAGGGGGAGTTTGCTGAATTATGTAGGGTTCAGTCAGGGAGGGGGAGATTGCAGTATTGTGTAGGGATCAGTCAGTCAGGGGATGATTGCAGTGTTGGGTAGGGATCAGTCAGGGAGGTGGTGAGTGCAGTATTGTGTAGGGATCACACAGGGAGGATGAGATTGCAATGTTGGGTAGGGATCAGCCAGGGATGGGTGAGCGCACTGTTGGAAAGGGAACAGTCAGGGCGGGGTAGGTTGTAGTGTTGGGTAGGGATCAGTCAGTGAGGGGGTGAGTGCAGTGTTGGGTAGGGATCAGTCAGAAAGAGGGTGATTGCAGTGTTGTGGAGGGATTAGTCAGGGAGGGGGGATTTCAGTGCTGGGTAGGGATTAGTCAGTGAGGGATTGATTGCAGTGCTGGATAGGGATCAGTTAGGGAGGGGATGAGTTCAGTGCTGGTTGGGGATCAGACAGGGAGGGGGAGATTGCAGTGATGGGTTGGGGGTCAGAGAGGGAAAGGGTGATTGCAGGATTGGGTAGGGGAACCGTCCAGGAGGGGAAATTGCAGTGTTGGGTAGGGATCAGTCTGGAAGGGTGTGAGTGCAGTGTTGGGTAGAGATCAGTCAGGGAGGGGGAACGTGCAGTGCTGGGTAGGGATCAGACAGGGAGGGGGAGATTACAATGTTGGGTCGGGATCAGTCAGTGAGGGGCAGATTGCAGTATTGGGTAGGGGATCAGTCAGGGAGGCGAAATTGCAATGTTGGGTAGGGATCAGTCAGGGAGTGAGTGAGTGCAGTGTTGGGAAAGAATCATTCAGGGAGGGGTGTTTGCAGTGTTGTTTAGGGATCAGTCGGGGGGAGCTATGCAATGTTGGGTGGGAATCAGTCAGGGAAGGGCGATTGCACTGTTAGGAAGGGAACAGTTAGGGAGGGGGAGATTGCAGTGTTGGGTAGGGATCAGTCAGGGGGGAGATTGCAGTGTTGGGCCGGTATAAGTCAGGGAGGGGGAGATTGCAATGTTGTGTAGGGCTCAATCAGGGAGGGGGAGAGTAAAGTATTTTGGAGGGATCACTCAGGGAGTGGGTGGGTGCAGTGTTGGGTAGGGATTAGTCAGGGTGGGGTGATTGCATTATTTTGTAGCGATCAGTCAGGGAGGGGGTGATTGCAGTGTTGGGTAGGGATCAGTCAGGGAGGGTGTGAGTGCAATGCAGTTTAGAGATCAGTCAGGCAGGGGGAGATTGCAGTGTTGGGTTGGGATCAGTCAGGGAGGGGGAGTTTGCTGAATTATGTAAGGATTAGTCAGGTAGGCGGTGATTGCAGTTTTGGGTAAGGAGCAGACAGGGAGGGAGTGAGCGCAGTGTTGGAGAGTGTTCAGTCAGGGAGGGGTAGATTGTTTTGTTGGGTAGGGATCAGTCAGTGAGGGAATGATTACAGTGTTGTTTAGGGATCAGTCAGGAGGTGGTGAGTGCAGTGTTGGGTAGGGATCAGTCAGGGAGGTGGTGAGTGCATTGTTGGGTTGCGATCAGTCAGGGAGGGGATGTTGGCTGAATAATGTAGGGATCAGTCAGGGAGGGGGTGATTTCAGTGCTGGGTAGGCATCAGTCAGGGAGGGGTTGATTGCAGTGCTGGGTAGGGATCAGTCAGGGAGGGGGTGAGTGCAGTGCTGGTTGGGGAGCAGACAGGGAGGGGGAGTTTGCTGAATTATGTAGGGATCAGGCAAGGAGGGGGAGATTGGAGTATTGGGTCGGGGATCAGTCAGGGAAGGGAAATTGCAATGTTGTTTCGCGATCAGACAGGGAGTGAGTGAGTGCAGTGTGGGGAAAGAATCATTCAGGGAGGGGTGTTTTCAGTGTTGTTTAGGGATCAGTCGGGGGAGATATGCAATGTTCGGTGGGAATCAGTCAGGGAACGGGATTGCAGTGTTGGGTAGGGAACAGTTAGGGAGGGGGAGATTGCAGTGTCGGGTAGGGATCTGTCAGGGAGGGGGAGATTTCAGAGTTGAGTCGGGATCACTCAGGAGGGAGATTTCAGTGTTGGACCGCTATCAGTCAGGGAGGGGAAGATTGTAGTGCTGTGTAGGACACAATCAGGGAAGGGGAGAGCACAGTATTTTGTAGGGATCACTCAGGGAGTGGTGGGTGCAGTGTTGGGTAGCGATTAGTCAAGGAGAGGATGAGTGCAGAGTTGGTCAGTGATGAGTCAGGGTGGGGTGATTGCAGAATTTTATAGCGATCAGTGAGGGAGGGGGAGATTGCAGTGTTGGGTAGGGATCATTCAGGGAGAAGGTGAGTGCAGTGTTGGGTAGGAATCATTCACGGAGGGGTGATTGAAGTGTAGTATAGGGATCAGTCTGCGTGGGGGAGGTTGTAGTGTTGGGTAGGGATCATGCAGGGAGGGGCTGAGTGCAGTGTTGGGTAGGGATCGGTTAGGTAGGGGGTGAGTGCAGTGTTGGGGAGGGATCTGTCAGAGAGGGTTGAGCGCTATGATGAATAGGAATCAGTCAGGGAGGGGGAGGTTGCGGTGTCATGAAGGTATCCGTCAGGGAGAGGGTGTTGACAGGGTTGGGCCGGTCTAAGTCAGGGAGGGGGAGATGAGTGCAGTGATGTTCAGTGATCAGTCAGGGTGGGGTGATTGCAGTATTTTGTAGGGATCAGTCAGGGAAGGGGTGATTGCAGTGTTGGGGAGGAATCAGTCAGGGAGGGGGCGATTGAAATGTTGGGTAGGGATTAGTGAGGTTGGGGAGATTGCAGTGTTGCGTAGGGGGATCAGTCAGGGAGGGGAAATTGCAATGTTGGGTAGAGATCATTCAGGGAGAGGGTGAGTGCAGTGGAGTATAGGGATGAGTCTGCGTGGGGGAGATTGGCGTGATGGGTAGGGATCAGTCAGAGAGGGGTTGATTGCAGTGTTGTGTAGGGATCAGTCAGGGAGGCGAAGATTGTAGTGTTGTTTTAGGGATCAGTCAGGCAGGGGGTGAGTGCAGTGTTGGGTAGGGATCAGTCAGTGAGGGGGCTATTGAAATGTTGGGTAGGGATTAGTCAGGTTGGGGGCGATTGCAGTGTTGGGAAGTGATCAGTCAGGGAGGGGGAGAGTGCAGTGTTTTGTAGGGAACACTCAGAGAGGGGGGTGGGTGCATTGTTGGGTAGGGATAAGTCAGGGAGGGGATGAGTGCAGTGTTGGTCAGTGATCAGTCAGGTAGGGGCTGATTGCAGTATTGTGTAGGGATCAATCAGGGAGGGGCTGATTGCAGTGTTGGGTAGGGATCAGTCAGGGAGGGGGAGAATGCAGTGTTGGGTAGGGATCAGTCAGGGAGGGGGAGAATGCAGTGTTGGGTAGGGATCAGTCAGGGAGGGGGAGAATGCAGTGTTGGAGCGGGATCAGTCAGGGAGAGTATAAGTGCAGTGTTGGGTAGCAATCATTCAGGGAGGGGTGATCGAAGTGGAGTGTAGTGATAAGTCAGGGAGGGGTAGATTGCAGTGTTGGGTAGGGATCAATCAGTGAGGGGATGATTGCAGTGTTGTGTAGGGCACAATCAGGGAGGGGGAGAGTACAGTATTTTGTAGGGTTCACTCAGGGATTGGGTGGGTGCAGTGTTGGGTAGGGATTAGTCAGGGAGGGGATGAGTGCAGTGTTGGTCAGTGATCAGTCAGGATGGGGTGATTCCAGTATTTTGTAGGAATCAGTCAGGGAGAGGGTGAGTGCAGTGGTGGGTAGGAATCATTCAGGGAGAGGTAGATTGCAGTGTTGGTTAGGGATCATTCAGGGAGTGTTAGATTGCAGTGTTGGGTAGGGATCAGTCCGAGAGTGGGTGAGTGCAGTGTTGGATAGGGATCAGTCAGGAGTGGGGTGAGTGCAGTGTTGTGGAGGGATCTGTCAGAGAGAGGCTGAGCGCTATGATGGGTAGGGATCAGTCAGGGAAGGGCAGGTTGCTGTGTCTTGAAGGTATCCGTCAGGGAGAGGATGATGACAGGGTTGGGCTGGTCTACGTCAGGGAGGTGGAGATTACAATGTTATGGAGGTATCAGTCGAAGAGGGGGAATATTGCTGTGTTGGGTAGAAATCATTCAGGGAAGGGGAGATTGCAGTGTTGGGTAGGGATCGGCCTGAGTTGGGGTGAGTGCAGTATTGTGTCGGGATCAATCGGGAGGCGGAGAGTACAATGATGGGTAGGGATCAGTCTGTGGAGGGGGATGTTGCTGTGTTGTGAAGGGGTCCGTCAGGGAGGGGGTGATTACAGTGTTTGGCCGGGATAAGTCAGTGTTGGGATGGTATCAGTCAGGGACGGGGCGATTGCAATGTTGGGGTGGGATTAGGCAGGTTGGGGGAGGCTGCAGTGTTGGATAGGGATCAGTCAGGGAGGGGAGATTGCAGTGTTGATTCAGAATCAGTCAGGGAGGGGGAGATTACAGAGTTGGCTAGGGATCATTCAGGGAGGGGTAGATTGCCGCGTGGTGTTGGGATCAGTCAGGGAGGGGGAGTTTGCTGAATTATGTAGGGATCAGTCAGGGAAGGGAGATTGCAATGTTGGGTAAGGATCATTCAGGGAAGGAGTGAATACCAGCCCGATTCTCCCACCCATCATGACTGGAGGGACTCACAGTTGCCCGAGTGCCCCTTGATATTCCATGACCCCTGGCACTGGAACCATCTTTGAAAGGCCAGTAGGCACACAGTTGAGCTTTCTCAGCTTGGAGCTGCCCCGCACAGTTTATCCTGAGCATGGCAGATAAGGGCCAATTACACCATGGTTTGTCGACAGGGGCACAGAGGTCCTGGTGGATGGGCTAGTACAGAGGCGGGGTCATTCTCTTCCCAGAGGTGGCCACACCACCAGACCCACCGAGCATGATCTGAGCTCACCACCCAGCTCAGTGCAGTATCTGCAGTCTGAAGAAATGTCCAGCAATACAGGACAAGCATCAATAACCTTCCCCGCTCTGTCAGTATAAGGGTCACTGTATTCTCTCTGCTCCCTCACACTCATGGTATATCTGTTATAGCAGCTACCCCCGAACAAAGCTCCTGCTCATATACACGCAGCGCTCTCTGGTCCTGCAGCCCCTTTATAATGGCACAGCCTGCTTTAAAATGTATTTCTTTATCTTTCATACCAAGTGCATCACCTCACACTGCTCTGCATTGATTCCCGTCTACCAGCATGTCACTGTCCTGTTAGAGTTCCACACTGTCCTCCATAGACTTTACAATTCTTGCAGGTTTGGCACCATTTACAAACATTAAGATTGTCATAGTGTCACAGTCCTCATGAAACAACTGAAATCCTGCCCCACACACACGAGTGTGAGCAAGTGAAATACTGATGTATTCCCAAGGACAGAGTCGAATAATGATATACTGTCAATGGAGCAAGAAAAATCCTGACATATACTAGACAGAGTAGATGAAATATTGACAAACCACATATCAAGAGAAATTCGGATAGGTTCTACTTATCAATATTCATTAGGATATAATGGGATGAAATTGAAAGTGTGTACTGTACCTTTAAGAGAGAGAGAATGCTGCTCTGAACTGAGAACTTACAAGTACCTGTGATATGAGAGGATGGTAGACCCAGAAACAGTATACCGCTGTCGAGCTGGAATCGGGTTATAAGCAGTTAAGAGATAGAGGATCTTTCAGTTCACTTTCAGTGTTAAAGATTTTGGGAGTTCTCTGTCATTCATATTTTAAGAGTTTACGAGTCGAATTGAGCATTTATTTATGTTTAGTTTAAATTACCAGATGAGATCTATGCCATGTCCTAACCATTGCTGTGTGTGTCTCTGTGTATCTCTGTGTGGGGCAGGTCTGGCAGTCTCTGTGGTGCTGAAAGTGATGCAATGCCTCCCTCTACTGGCCTCCCCATGCCACTGCACCGGCATTGGCAGACCCTGAAACCAACAGGGATTCATTCAGAGAGGGAGTCGGGGAGGGGGAGGGAGAGGGCAGCTGCTCACAGCGCTATCCAGACTAATGTTTTATCCATGTACTGATCTAAATATCCTTTAAACGTTGAAACTGTCCCTGTTTTCACCACTTGCTCTACAAGTTCATTCAACACACAAGCCAGCTTCTGTCTAAAATATTTACCTCTCATGACCGTTGTGAATCTTTTTTCCTCGCAGCTTAAAAAATTACTTAGTTTTGAAACATCAACTCTAGGGAAAAGACGTCAGCCTTTCAGCTTATGTGTACCCCTCGTTATTTTATATATCTCTGCAAAGTTACCCCTACCTCTCATACTCTCCAGTGAAAAAAGTCCCAGCCTCCCCTTGTAGTTCAATCCCTCCATTTCCAGCAACATCCAGATTAAACTCTTCTGAGCCCTCTCCAGCTTAATAATATCAAGGTCAATAATATCAAAGTGAATAGTCAATGTATTTTATAATTTTAGTGGAGACCAAAACTAGAGTACATAGTTGTAATATAAGAGGGGAAAATTTTAAAAGTGACCTACGGGCAGCTTTTTCACCCAGAAGGTGGTGTGCCTACGGAATGAGCGGGCAGCATGACCAGACTGGACACAGTATTCCAGAAGACGTCTCACCAATCTCCTGTATAACCTCAACATGACATCCCAATTCCGATACTCAAAGGTCTGACCATTGAAGACAAGTGTTTTAAACACCTTCTTAATCACAATATCTATATGAGATGCAACTTTTAAAGAATTATACCTGATGGCCGAGGTCTCTGTTCTACAACACTGCCAAAGGCCCTACGTTTAATTGTGTAAGTCCTACTCTTGCTTGATCTACCAAATCCAATACCTCACATTAATCCAAACTAAAGTCCATCTGCCACGCCTCGGCCAGTGAGTGATATTACCACCTCCTCATCTTCCCCGTTTAATTTTAAAAAGCCCACCCCTCTCCAGGAGGTCTTGATTTTCACAAAGGCTCTGAACTTGGTTTGCCTTGTGTGGTTAGAGGGAGGAGGGACGGATTGCAGACACAGTAAGTGGGAAAGAGCGGCTGGACAGTAATCAGCGGCGTGGTATCATTTCATGGTTTTAGGCAGAGGGTAGACACACGTGAGAGTTGGGTTATACTGATCGGTGATTTGGGACCAGAAATTATGGTCTTTCTCCGTGTCTGGTGTTCAGTAATAAATATCTTTTTGAGACCCTTCATTGGGCATAGTATGTCTGCAGGATTTCTTTCCCCAATATTGCAGACTACAGATATTAGCGATTAAAGATGTTCATAGTTAATTTCGATCTTGCACTTGTTTAACAAAACAAAATGTTTTGTGTAGTTCAATAATGGTAACCTGATTATAATAAATCAACACCGAGCTGAACGCTGCCCCTTAAAATGTGACCCAAAATCTGTGTATAGTAGTGTAGTGGGTAGTGCCCCTGCCTCTGACCCATGGCTCTAGGTTTGATTCCAATTCCTGAAATTGTTTGATAGTGTTCCTAGCTCTGGACCAGCAGGTGTGGATTCATGTCCTGCCTGTTGCAAAGGTATGTCACAGCATATCATAACAGGCTGATGAACAAACACACAGAAGAATAATGTTACTGCTTTATGGGTATTGCCAAGTGGTGCTCGTGTCCCTACCTCCGGGCACAAAGGTCGAGGTGTAAATCCAACCAAAGTGTCTCCTAATATATCTGAACAAATTAATGAAAATGGATTTCTAATTGTGACTCGATGGAGAAGGAAGAGGTGTCAGTATTGCATTTCAGAATTTAGGCCCGGGATAATTGAAAGTACAGACATTCGTGTTGACTGAAGTCACATTTGGCAGCAGTAAAATTTTATAAAATCAGAACGGTCATGGATAGGGTTTGTAGTCAAGGTTTTTCCCCAGGTTAGTGGCATCCAAAACTAGAAGACATTGTTGGAAAGTGAGAGGATAAAGATTTTGAAGAGGCCTAAGGGGCTGCTTTTCACACAGAGGGTGGTGTGCATATGGAATGAGTTGACAGAGGAAGTGGGGGAGGATGGAAAACTACATCATGTAAAAGGCATCTGGATGCTGAAAGACCTGCCGCGCTTTTCCAGCAATTTCTGTATTTGTTAAAACAAAACATTCATTTTAACACAGGTATCTGCGTTAGCTGTTTGGATACAGAATTGGCTGGCCAGCAGAAGACAGCGAATGGTCGTAGAAGGAAAATATACTGCCTGGAAGTTTGTGGTGAGTGGTGTTCCACAGGGCTCTGTTCTTGGGCCTCTACTGTTTGTAATTTTTTTAATGACTTGGATGAGGGCATTGAAGGATGGGTCAGCAAGTTTGCAGATAACACTAAGGTTGGACAGTATACAGGGCTGTTGTATGCTGCAGCGGGACATTGACAGGACGCAGAGATGGGCAGAGAGGTGGCAGATGGAGTTCAACCTGGATAAATGTGATGTGATGCATTTTGGAATGTCGAATTTGAAAGCTGAATACAGGATTAAGGATAGGATTCTTGCCAGTGATGAGAAACCGAGAGATCTTGGTGTGTAGGTACATAGATCCCTTAAAATGGCCACCCAAGTGGACAGGGTTGTTAAGAACGCATATGGTGTTTTGGCTTTCATTAACATGGGGATTGAGTTTAACAGTCGTCAGATCTTGTTGCAGCTCGATAAAACTTAGGTTCGAACGCACTTGGAATACTGCGTCCAGTTCTGGTCACCCGATTATAGGAAAGATGTGGATGCTTTGGAGAGGGTTCAGCGGAGGTTTACCAGGATGCTGCCTGGACTGGATGGCTTATCCTATGAAGGAAGATTGACTGAGCTCGGGCTTCTTTCATTGGATTAAAGGAGGAGGAGAGGGGACCTTATTGAGGTATTCAAGATTATGAGAGGCATAGATATTGTTGATAGCCAGAGATTATTTCCCAGGCCAGAAATGGCTAACACGAGGGGTCATAGTTTTAAACTAGTTGGAGGAAAGTATAGAGGGGATGTCAGAGGCCGGTTCTTTACACTGAGAGTTGTGAGAGCATGGAATGCGTTGCCAGTAGCAGTTGTGGAAGCAAGGTCATTGGGGACATTTAAGACATTGCTGGATATGCATATAGTCACAGAAATTTGACGGTGCATACATGAGGATCAATGGTCGGCATAACATCGTGGGCTGAAGGGCCTGTTCTGTGCTTGACTGTTCTATGTTCTATGTATTCTGAATACATTAAACATTTTATTTTTTAATGACGCAGAGCCATATGAACATATCATCAAATCAATCGAGTCCATTTTCTGCTCAGGGTATGGTTCTGTGTATGACAGCAGCAATGATGCACCGACATGGAACAGGGAATGTGATGGAGACATAGTTTGGACAATGTACAAGGAGACCTCACATGATCCAGTTTGGGAGAGAATGACATTATTGTGTGATTCAACTCAGAGAGGGAGAAAATATCATTTTCCCGAGAAGAAGCGTCCTAATGCATTCTCTCTCTTTCATTATTTCTCATCACAGTAACGTGCGCGAGCTAAAACAAAACTCTACTGTTATTGTTACCATTCTTATTTTTATAGAATCCCTGCAGTGTGGAAACAAGCCCTTCGGCCCAACAAGTCTATATCAACCTTCCAAAGAGTAACCTTCACATTCCCTTACAGTTACCACTGACTAGTGCACCTAAAGAAGAAATCGCCGAACACTATGGACTATTTGACCGATCCACCTGAATTATACAGCTTTGGACTGTGGGAGGAAACAGGAGCACCCATCAGAAACTCACGCAGACAAGGGGGGAAGATGCAAACTCCACACAAATAGTCGCCCGAGGCTGGAACTGAACTCATGTTCCTGATGCTGTGAGGCTTCAGCGCGAACTACTGAGCCACTGTGCTAACTTGGAACCTCCTAACTGCCTAATGCAAAGGGAATTCAACAAAGTCCAACTCTCCCAGGATTAAATCCCATTGTTAGCAGCTGTGTGAGCAGAATATCTTCAGAGGCAGAAGAACATTTTGGACAATCTCGCAATTTTTCCTTTTGTCATGAGTTACACTAATATTTGGACGAGGTTCTTTCAACGTGAAATTGCAGAGATTTTGGTGTGTGTGTGTGTGTGTGTGTGTGTGTGTGTGTGTGTGTGTGTGTGTGTGTGTGTGTGTGTGTGTGTGTGTGTGTGTGTGTGTGTGTGTGTGTGTGTGTGTGTGTGTGTGTGTGTGTGTTTCGAACGGGAAATATCGATTCTTTATTTGCAATATCCAAACAGTTTGCCATTCATCATTCCATCTTGGTAACCCGAGTAACTGTAACATTTCTCTGGATCATGAACGTGCTATTTGAGCACATTAAAGAAACTATCCTGAGTTCTTGGAGGGGATTCTGACGGATAGCATTTACATACATTTGGGAAGGTAAGGGCTGTTCGGGGTAATCAACGTGGCTTTCTGCATGGGAAATCATGTCTCAGTAATTTGGTTGCGTTTTATGAAGAGGTGACCATGAAGATTAATGAAGGCAGTTTGGTAGACGTTGTCTATATGGACCTCAGCAAGGTGTTCACAACATTCGGATTGGTAGACAGATTAATAAGTTTCGGTCTCATGGGATACAGAAGAAGCTCGTCACAACTGACTTGAAGGAAGAGGTGTATTTTTCAGACTGGAGGCTTGTGAGTAGAAATTATACACTAAATGGTAAAGGCCTGGTGAGTGTTGTGAAACAAATGAACATAGAGCTGCAGGTACATTGTTCTTTGAAAGTGAAATTGAATGCAGACACTGCGGTACAGAACACATTTTTACAAATTTGCCTTAATTAGTCAGAGCATTGAGTATAGGAGTTGTGGTGACATGTTGCATCTGTACAGGATGTTGGTGAGGCCACTTTAAGAATACGTGTTCAACTCGGTTTTCTGCAGCAAATATTTGCACGGATGTTCCAGGACTGGAGGTTTGAGTTTTAAGGATAGATTGATTAGTTTGAGGTGTTTCCCACTGGAGTGTCAGAGGCTTAAGGGTGACATTATAGAGGTGTATGAAATCATCAGGGCAATGGATATTCTGAACATCCATGTTCTGCTCCCCAGGATAAGGGAGCCCAGAACAGGAGAGCATAGGTTGAAGGCGAGAGGGCGAATGATTTAGAAGGGACCTGAAGGTAAACGTTTCACACAGAGAGTGGTGTGTGTATGTAAAGTGCTGTCAGAGGAAGTGGTAAAGGCGGTTACAATCGCACATTTATAACGTATCTGAAAGAGGAGGGATATTGGCCAAATGCTGGCAAATGGGACTGGATCAGATTTGATATCTGATCAGAATGAACAGATTGGACTAACGGGTTTGTTTCTATTCTGCATGACTCTCTGATTCTACCAAAGGGATGACGAAAAATTCTGAAAGTACCTTTCAAATCAGAATCCTCTTCACTGGAAGTTTATCATGCCTCTATGTTCATATTGATTCAAAGTTGCATTACTGAAATATTTGACAGAGAACTGAGTCATGAATAATGGGACACAGACAAGAAAGTGGGGCTGAGACCACAACCTGATCAGCCTCAATCTTAGTGCCTGGTGGAGAAGCTTCAAAATATCTAATGACTCACCCCTGTCCCTCAATCCCGTGTTCCTGTGTTCCATTCAGGTCACTAAACCTATTAGGCAGGAACATTTAGAGGCTACTTACTTCTATAACCTGGTGCACAGAAACAGAGGAGATCTTTCGGCCCTTCAAGGCTGTCCCACACGCTTTGAGATGATTTGAGAAATGTAATTGTAAAACCCAGGCCGGGTATGAAAGAGGCCCCTCATCACTCTTTGCAGAGCTTCCCCTCTCTGAAACTTGTGCTCCATTGTTGGTCAGGTTGTAGACCCAAATTCATTATGAATACAGCCCCCATACCTCACCCAGCGATGGCTCACAAAATTCTCTGGCCTCCCTGATGGCAACATTCAATAACAGAACATTCATGAAAATAGCATCCCCTAACTTTCCAATAACAGAATGTGAGAACATCAGACACAGGGGCATGTCATTCACTCCCCAAACCTGCCTTGCCCTTCACTAAGATCATGACTGATCTGCTCTTGGTCTCAAATCCTCTTTCATACCCAATTCTTCATCGCCCTCAACTCTCTGACATGTCATTATCCATCTACCTCCTCTTCAAATACTTTCAGTCATTTGGCTCCTCGAACACTCTTGAGAAGAGAAATCCTGACATTCAATGCCACCTGCTTGAAGAAAAACCTTGCTGCTCCTATACCATGGCCTATTGATATGAACAAAAGAGGTTGACACAAGGGTTCAGGTGAGAATGACTGGCCCTGATATCAAGGCTTCTGGTGACTTCTGTTGACATCAAGGAGCTTAACAAATCTGAACATAATGGGAATCAGAGAAAACTCTCCAGTGTTTAGATTCAAACATGGCACAAAGGAAGATGTTCATCATCTCAGTCCTGGGTCAGCTCTGTGGGAGATCCTTAGGGTTGCTTCCTCTTCACAAACATCTTCAGCTGCTTCATCACTGTCTCCCCACCCTCACCCTCCACACCGTAAGATCAGAAGTGGGGATGGTCCCTGATGATTCCACAATGTTCAGAATAATTTGACGACCCTGTCAGCTTCTGAACTGGATTGTGTCCATGTGCAGCAAGAAATGGACTCCATTGAGGCTTATGCTTTTAAAGAGTCCGTAACATTCATATAAAGGACTGCCTGACACTGCACATTGCCACAGTAAAATAAGAGTTGATTCCGCGCCTCACACTGGTTTCACAGGAATATGAGGAAGTCGTTCAGCCCATTGACACTATTGGAGAAGAACAGGGACAGCCCACTCAGTGCCTCCAACATATTACTCAGGAAGAGAAGGATTCTAGTGTGATGGGCCACACCAGAACCCCTCGACAATATTTGAAGGCGGTAACCTAGACTCTAATGTTTACTTATTTTAAAGAAAATGTAAAGTTTCTGTTCCAGATGCAATGTGACTGGTCAAACAACTCGGTGTGAAGCATAACACCATTTGCTTAAACACGATACATGAAATAAAACCAAAGAAAGAAGAATTTAGATTAATGTAATTATATTGGACAAGTTAACAGAATAAGAGATCTAGGATCTATTACTAATTAACTGTTCCAATACTGGAAAATCACATGAACACAGCCCTTACCAAAAAAGGAATATTCAGACAATGAATGACACAAATATTTCTCCAATTCAGGATTGAAGAACAGCACCAAGAGAAAATTCATAGACAGTAGCTGCCAGGAGACATTCACGAAAGCTTTGAACTCGATGGAGATCTCAATAATTTCTGTTGATACTGAGAAACCAAAACTCAGAAATCCTAATCTGTGAGATCTGACCACACCCATTCCATCTACATTAAAATAAACCTAAAGCCACACTAGTTGTTCACTCAAGTGGTCTTAACTAACCAGCGTAGTAACGGTCATTCAATCTCTCTCCTAAAAGAAACCAGAACAAAATAACTCCTTAAAGCTAAAGCAGCATCACACTAGTCAGCACATCGAGCTGTCATACAGGAACCGGGGTAACCCAATCAGGCCCTTGGCCCTGTCGAATCAGGCGAGGAAGAAGCCAGTCAGTCCCTTGAGTCACTTACACAGGAACAGGAGAAGGCCATTCCCACCTCAATGCACTTACGCAGGGACAGAGTGAGGTAATTGATGCTGATTCCTGATGAATGACTTATGCTCGAAGCGTCGATTCTCCTGCTGTGCTTTTCCAGCAAACCACTGTCTACTCTGATCTTCAGCATCAACAGTCCTCGCTGTCTCCTAACTGATGCTCTAACATGATGAACAAGTGGAGCAGAGGCTGCACAGACAGACTGCTCCATGTTGTTCCTCGTAGCTCCGTCTGTCATGATACACACGTGAGAATTTAACACGGTTTTCCAGTGGTGAGGAGTGAAGCCATAAGTCTTGTGTGAAGTCACAAGAAGGCACCTTCCATCTCCGAGAAGACAGCCTGGTGTTCTCTATGTAGTTCGGAAGATGGTGGGAATGGCTACCTGTTTCAGAATGAAGGGATTGTGGCTGCTGTTGGGATTGTGAGCAACATGACTTTCAGTACAGGTTCACACGCCGCCAGCACAATAATATGGGGAGAATTAATTGAGGCATATAAACTATTAGGAAAGCCACGTTTATCTGATGAATGGACTCTCTAAGTTCAAATAATGCTGATCTTGTTCAGGTTGATCTTGTCTAGTGCACGTCCTGTTCAGTGTAACCTGTGTGCCTTACTCTGTCCAAGTCTATTTCCACCCTATGATCTGCCTCGCCATGCTTACAAAGATCTGCCTCCACTGCTCATAAATAAAGTGTTTCCCTGTACTGATGTACACGTGACAATTAATCAAACCAACCAATCCTTGGTAAAGTATGGGATATCTCACCCTGTCAATGTCTCTTTTGGAAGTAAGTGATCGCTGCCACTCCTCGTGTTTAACGTCACCATTTCTTCTTCTCTCCCAACTCTACCGATTAAACACTCAGCTTCTTCACTCTATCCTCGTGATACCATTACCCGTGTCTGTGGTAAGGAGATCATTCCTTACAAAGGAGATCAAATCCGTAGAGAGTGTGCCAGCCACACTCTCAGCAAGGCGCTACAACAGCAGGAAGATGGCATGACTTATATACTTGAATCATCTTACAATGAAGGACAGCTGACCATTGTCTGCACACATTACTTAAACTGGGTCTGATTCGGAGCAGTCAGCATAGACTTGTGAGTTAGACATCATGCTTCCCAAATTTGTTGGAGTTCGTTGATGAAGTGACCAAGAAGGTTGATGAGCGGCGAGCGGTAAACATAGTCTCTGTGAATATCAATTAGGCCTTTGATAAGGTTCCACATGGCAGGCTGCTCTGGAGAGTTACATCACGTGAAATGCTGGGGGGACTGGCCAATTGGATGCACAGTTGGCTTGATGGGAGGAAGCAGAGGGTTTAGTGGAAGGATGCTTGTCAGACTGGTCAATTGCTGTTTGTTATCTATGATTTGGTTGAGAATGTACAAGGCATTATTAGTATGTTTACAGATGACACTAAAATAAGTGGGAGCATGATCAGAGAGGAAGTTTATCAGAAATTGCAGCAGGTCCTTAATCAGTTGGGGAAGTGGGCCGAGAAATGGCAAATGGAATTTAATATAGATGCGTGATGTCTTGCATTGTGGTAACTCAACTCAAGGTAGGAGTTGCACGGCGAATAGGAGGGCCTTAAGGGGTGTAGTGGGCAGAGAGAACTTGGCATTCAGGTGCACGGTTCTCTGAGAGTGGAGTCACAGGTAGACAGGGCAGTGAAGAAGACATTTGACAGACTGACCTTCATCAGGCCAGACATTGAGTATGGATGTTGGGAATTTATGTTGCAGTTATACAGGACTTTGATAAGGCCGCACTTGGCGTATTCTGTTCAGTTTTTGTCACTTTGTTACAGGGAGCATTTTATGAAATTAGAAAGAGTGCAGAATATATTCCCATGGACGTTGCCAGGACACAATGGTCTGAGTTATAGGGAGAGGTTGGACAAGCTAGGACCTTTTCTATACAATGTAGGAAACTGAGGGGGGACCTTATAGAGCTGCATAAAATCACGAGGGGTATGGATAGGGTTAATGCTATCAGTCTTTTCCCAAGGTGTAGAGAATCCAGTACGAGAGAGGATCAATTTAGTGTTAGAGAGGAAGGAATCAAAGGGACCCTGAGGGGCCACTTCTTTACACAGAGGCTGGTACGTGAATGAGCTGCCAGCAGATGTGGTTGAGATGGATACATTTTAAAAAATGTCAAAAGCATTTGGATAAATATGTGGATAGGAAAGGACTGAAAGGATATGGGACAACTGCAGGGAAATGGGGTTAGCGTGGATGGGCATTTACAAGGTGGATATAACCCCTCTGTTAATTAAAAGCAAACGCCCAGAAAAGCTCGCCTCACCTCGTAATCCATTAAAATATGCGCGACACAGATCTACTACATTCCACTATTTAAACAAACATTCACAAATTAGTGCATTAACGTTAGTAGTGAACACTGAACAACAGCTGTTCACAAATACAAGCCCCTCTTTTCTTAGCTTCTTACTATCTATTACCAATTCTGTAAAAATATGCTGTTCGACCAACCCACATATTAAACATTACAATCTAAAGACCTCACATTGTCTATCTTCCCCGCTGTGTTCACTCTTCCAGCTGCTGATCTCCCTGGGTCACATTTTGTTTTACTGCAAGTAGGTTTGTCATGATCATATATCTTTGATAGAGCGTGTTGAGATGGGCAGTTAGCACTCCTGCTCTATAGCAGGTACTCTGCTGTTGGATGGCAGTAGATCTCTCTCTAGTGTTCAAAATGCCGAGTTTACTTACTCCACATGATACAATAATTCTCATAATTTGATTGCTTTCCAGCTGACCAAACAATAGTATTCTAATTCAGTTGGCTTCTGGCATCATGAACATTACTTAAACTACTAATACGTCATCCCCACCTGCTTCACACTATGCTGTGTCCTATTCATGTGCTGTTTAGTTCACTCACCTACTCTATCTAATCTCTCCCTCACCTCACATACATAATCCAAGTGTGAGATCTCCGACTTCAGTCCAGTCAATTTAGATGTAATTAAATTCAAAGGATTTCACTTCATGTACGAAGATTAACTCAAAGGAAGTAAACGGAGTAGATTTATTTGTGGCATCTTCGATGATAAGCAATTTAATGGGACACCTTTTTCCCATCATTTGGCCAATCCTCACAGTACGCTGTTAACATAGTCTTCAGCGTCTGATACTAACTTTTAATGCTCCCTGGGATCATGATGGGACGCCCTTGATTTGAAGTGCTGTATGCCTAAACTATCCATGACGTCCTTAAACAGCTGAGGGGTAAAATGATACCCTTGGTCTGACTGAATCTCTCTGAGGAGCCCACAGAGCGTAAAAAAAAGTTACCAACTCCTCTACCTCCCTTTTTGCCTTAACACTCCATAATGGAATTGCCTCTGGAAATCTGTGCTACACGTACATTATGGTTAGCAAATGTTGGTTTCCACTTTTGCTTTAGAAAGGGAAGCTCCACAATTACTCATATTCCACGTGAAAGGTTCTTCGAATGCAGGAATTGGCAACAAAGGTGCTTTTTTTTATTGCCTGTGACTTACCTACCATTTGGCATGTATGACATGTAAAACAAACATTAACCACGTTCTTGAGCATTCCAGGCCACTCGAAATGCTTCTGCACCTGAGCCTGAGTCTTCTGTACACCTAGGTGACCACCTGCAGTTAGTTTGTGTACTACCCGTAACATGGTATGCTACCAGTCAAACGACCTACTGCATTTTGGCCCATTTCCCTTCTGCACTAACCTACCGTTTTTCAGGTTTTTCTGCACCGTGACATCAAACAGGGTGTGAGTTACCTGAACATCAACTCCTTTGTCTTTTTCTTTTGTTTTTCCTTCTTGCTGTAACTTATGACAGTGGGATGTTGTTACTACACAGTCTGGAATATTCCTGGTTATATTTCTTTTAACTCCTTGAGTTTCCTAGTTTTCATTTGACTTCTCCACCATAAGAGGTCTCTCCCACCTTGGATCCTATTAAATCGTTCAGAAGAACAAACTGTATTCCTGGAACTGACACTCTGTCACTCACTCTCACTGCTACTTCACCTATCCCGATTTGGCACTCCAATGTGATGTTTCTGTCCACAACCTGACTATCTGCCCCAATTCCACAAATTATCATGCTCTTGAGTAACATGTCAGAAAGAGTGAAAATACATCCATCTCTTGCGATTAGGGGCTGAGAGAAAGTGAGGACTGTAAGTTGTGGAGATCAGAGTTGAAAAGTGTGGGGCTGGAAAAGCACAGCAGATTAGGCAGGAGCTGGGAGGCAGGAGAGTTGACGTTTCAGGCACAAGTCCTTCATCAGATAAGTGGGGGTAACGGAGGGGAAGGGGGCTGAGAACTAAATAGGAGCGTGGGGTGGAACTGGGTGGAAGGTAACTTGCAAGGCGATAGGTAGATGCAGGTGGGGTGTGATGGTGATAGGTCGGAGAGGCGGGTGAAGTGGATAGGTGGTAGGACAGCTGGAACCCTCAAACTATACAGAATCAACATCGACTTCACCAATTTCCAAATCTTCCCTCTCCAAATCTCATCACAGATCCAACCATTCAAATTAGCATCGCTCTCTTGAATGGTCTTAATTGTCCATCTTCCGTCCCACATATTCACTCCACCCTCCCCTCCGACATATCACTATCACTCCCACCTACACCTTCCTATCGCCCTCCCAGTGATCCTCCAACCAGACAGCTCCTACCCTCCTATTTATCTTTCAGTCCCCTTGTCCCACTGCCACATTCCTGACGATGGGTTTATACCTGATATGTAGATGGTCCTGCTCTTCAGATGCTGCCTGATCTATTGCGCTTTTCTGGCACCTCACTTCTCAACTATTAGCGACAGAGCATATCCCATGTCTCAGAAAATTATAACTTATCGTCCTCCCCCGCATCCCGCCCCCCCCCCACCCCGCAACCTTCTGAGTAAACTTTATCCACAAAGGCGAATTCTTTATCGAGACCAGGCACTGACTCTGTACCTAGGCTATGCACTCTCCTACAGCTCCTTGGAGACTTGGGGTCTTCTTTTACAGTTTCACTAATGCCACTGGCTGAGTTTCTTCCACCACATCTTTTCCTAAAGTGTCTTCCTTCTACCCCCAGCACGGTGTGTCCCAGCTTACTGCAGTGAAAGCTCCTTTTCCCAGTGCCTTTCTTAAACCATCGGCAACATATTTTTTTGTGTTTCACTCACTAATAGTGAGAACATCATAGGCCTTTCACCTCCTTTCATCTCACTTGGGCTTCTTTTTTCACCTATATGAAACTATTGTGCGCTACTGTTCACTTTGTAGTGCGTGATCTCCCCTTCTCCCAGTTTCTATCCTTTAAAGGATGAAAAGCTTCCCAGAAGCTAAATTTCATCTCATGCACCAATGCATATTTACCTTCTATTTCTGCCGCGCTTCTCACTTCTTGAAATTTCTATTCATTCACATGAATTTTTAACAACTCTGGAAGTGAGTCATTTAACTCCTCCAGCAGAATAATCTCCCTTCAAGCCTCACAGGTCTTATCCATTTTTAAGGCCAGTACCCATCTGTCAAAATGACTGTGTTTAATTCTTTCAAACTCAACTTAAGACTGACCTGGTTTCGTCTCTATATTTCTGAACCTCTGCCTACATCCTTCTAGTACCAATTCATAACCAACCAAAATAGTCAGTTTGACATCTGCATAATCTCTTGACCCCTCATCTGGCAGTGTTGCAAATACTTCACTCCTGTGCCCACCAGCGTGGTCTGAACAAGCATTACCCACAAGTTCACTGGACGCATCATCTGCCGAGCCATTTTGTTTTTCAAATTAAATAAAAGCAGACATTGACATTTTTCCCACTGAAAATGACAATATATTATCATAGCTGTATACATCCGTTCATCTCTATCATGTTGATTTAACTTTCTTGTCTGATTCCCAAATTCCGAATTTCAAATTCTCTCCCTTTTTTTCTCTCTCTGTTTCTGTCCCGATTTTCATCTTCTAACTCGAGTTGCCATATTTTTGTGTTTTTGTGAGGGGCAGGCCGTGCCTCACAAACCTTATTGAGTTCTTTGAGAAGGTGACCAATGAAGTGTACGAGGGTACAGCAGTAGATGTGGTGTATATGGATTTTAGTAAGGCGTTCGATAAGGTACCCCATGGTAGGCTAATGCAAAAAATACAGAGGTATGGCATTGAGGGTGCATTAGAGGTTTGGATTAGGAATTGGCTGGCTGGAAGGAGACAGAGGGTAGTAGATGATGGTATAGGTTCATCTTGGAGTGCAGTTACTAGCGGTGTTCCACAAGGATCTGTTTTGGGACCATTGCTGTTTGTCATTTTTATAAATGACCTAGAGGAGGGGCTTGAAAGCTGGGTGAGCAAGTTTGCGGATGACACGAAAGTCTGTGGAGTTGTGGACAGTGAAGAAGGATGTGGCAGGTTACAGCGGGATATAGATAAGTTGCAGAGCTGGGCAGAAAGGTGGCAAATGGAGTTCAATGTAGTTAAGTGGGAAGTCATTCACTTTGGTAGGAGTAACAAGAAGATGGATTCCTGGGCTAATGGTAGGCTACTTGGTAGTGTGGATGAACAGAGTGATCTTGGTGTCCATGTACACAGATCTCTGAAAGTTGCCACCCAGATAAATAGTGCTGTGAAGAAGGCATATGGTGTACTGGGCTTTATTGGTAGAGGAATTGAATTCCGGAGTCCTGAGGTCATGTTCCCGTTGTATAAGACTCTGGTGCGGCCTCATCTGGAGTATTGTGTGCAGTTTTGGTCGCCATACTATAGGAAGGACGTGGAGGCATTGGAACGAGTGCAGACGAGGTTTACCAGGATGTTGCCTGGCATGGTAGGAAGATCGTACGAGGAAAGGCTGAGGCACTTGGGGCTGTTCTCATTGTTGAAAAGAACGTTTCGGGGAGATTTGATAGAGATGTACAAGATGATTAGGGGTTTAGATAGGGTTGACAGTGAGAACCTTTTTCGGCTAATGGAGACAGCTGTTACTAGGGGACACAGCTTTAAATTAAGGGGTGGTAGGTATAGGACAGATGTTAGGGATAGATTTTTTACTCAGCGGGTTGTGAATTCATGGAATGCCCTACCAGTAGGGCATTAAAGCGGGCATTGGATAAGCATATGGAGGTTATTGGGCTAGTGTAGGTTAGGTCGACTTTGGTCGGCGCAACATCGAGGGCCGAAGGGCCTGTACTGCACTGTATTTTTCTATGTTCTATGTTCTATTTGCAATTTAAGTTTTTTCTAACTCTGCTGCAGTTGCCTGTTTCTCTGACACACCAAAGTGCTTGACAACTTGGTTACAATTTCAGCTTTCCTTTTGTCCCTGGTTAAACCCAATTCCAAACTATTTTTTAAGTTTAAAAATATTCCTTCTTCTGTCTTTGTAAACTTACTTGGCAAATTTGAGAACCTCTTTAGTCATATTCAAAAAAAAGTTCATTCACTTTTACTTTAACCAATCACAAGTTAACAGAATTAAATGAATTTTCCCAAATGGTTTTATTTGAAGATCCAGCTCAATAATTGCAATGTGTTGGAATCTGCTGGGACCTTTTGTCCCACAAATCTGTTCAAGTCTGTCCAAGTTCCCAGGAAGGCCCCAAACTGTTATGACATCAATGTCGAACCCCTCTGTTAATTAAAACAACACATCCAGAAAAGCTCACCTCGCATCATAATCAGTTAAAATGTGAGTGACAGAGAACTCCTAAATTCCACTAATTAACGAAAAATAACAATTATATGTATGCAAGTTAGCTCACTGAGCATGAACATTTTTCAAACGTTTCGTGGGTGACATCAGCAGTGAGAGTCTCCGCTGAAGCGCTGCTGGTATGTCCCGTCTCTCTATTTATAGGTTTTTCTTTCTTAAGGTGGGTGACGCAATTCCCGGTTTTTTAATTACAAGATAAAGTAGATAGGATCCAAATTGATGCATTTATTGATGGACTTCTGGTTAGAATGCCATTCCTCTGAAAACGTCCTTGCTTGTCTTAGTATCTGCGTGTGTTGTTCCAGTAAAACTGATGCCCTTCCCTCTCTGTATTATTGAACATAGTGATAGTGGGTCATATCGTTTGGTAGCCAGTTGGTGTTCATGCATTCTGGTAACACGACAACAGGACCATTTTAATGGCGGAAAAATGATTTTGTATACACTGTTAAATCAATGTGTGTGTGCAGATATTTTTCATATGTGCACACCATATTCTAAATGAACAACGGAGACACAGTTATTGAAAAATGATGCACTTGATGTATAAAATGTACAAAACATTATTTGATGCTCATCTAATGTTATATGTTCCCCTTCTCTCAATGTTCCCTCCTTTTCTGGAACTCTCTACTCTAATTTCACATTCTTATCAGGTTGTGTGTTATATATCCTTTGTTCTGGTGTCCCAACGTATTTCAGTTAATCCCCTTTCTACTGGGACTTCAATATATTGGCCAGCTGGATTCTTTCCAAAGCTAGTGCCTGTCATATTATTGGCGATAAAAAATCTGGCATCAGACCCATCATTTGAACATATTACTCTGTTGTAAAGGCACTGTACAAAGGACCACAACACACAGACATTGCCAAAATATTGAGGGATGTGCATCTACTTCTTTCAATAATCTAGTTTACTCATTTTTCACATGTCCCCATCTATATCCTCTCTCTCGCTCTCTCTTTGTATCTAGCCAGGAAATTTGCCAATTATTCTTTATGTCCCATCTCTCAAAACACCTTATTTCGATTTATATCTATTGCTGTCTCTTGATGTAATGTGATTATAATTGAGCCATGTCACTACCAAGACATGAGGGAGGAGCTGGCTAAAGTTAATTGGAAGGGGAGCCGAGCAGGGAAAACCTCGGAGCTACAATGGCAGGAATTTATGTTGAATAATTCGGAGGATATCAGAAATTCTCCCAAAAAAGATTAAACATATTCATGGGAGGACAAGACAGCCATGAGTGATAAGGCATCGAACCAAAAGAGAAAACATACAATGTGGTGAGGATGATTGGGAATCTAGAGAATTAATTGGCTCCGAAACTACATAAGGCTGGCATCACTGACACTACAGAGCTCTTAATCATTGTCAGCGAGAGAAACAGAGGGAAACACATTCACTTTAAACACAGAAAATGGTATTACTCAAGGAAAAAGATTCAGATGAATTAAAGAATTGAATAAAATCAGTTAAATGTCTTTACAGAATGTGTCAGATTGGAAACATGACCTCAGCAGAATGAGAATATGAAAATGCAAGTATTTCCACATCAGAAACCAGAGTAGGTCTCTGAGTACAGGGCTGATGGGTGAAAGGGTCTCGATATGAACTAAGCGGCAGACAGCAGAATTGCATTGCAGATATTGCAGCTCAAAACTGCATATTCATGTAGTGCTGTAGAACACAGCAACACGAGAAGCAGAACACCATTCAACCACCACCTGTAATATCTTACCCAGGGATAATCTCCTCAGTCTGCCATTACAAACAACACGATCTATGTATCAGTAATGACTGTGGGTGAACATGTCAGGGTCAGAACCACGTGAACCTAAACCTGTTTTTCGCATCAGAGAAGTGAAGTCAGAGCGCAAAGCTGGTCGGGAAGGTAAGTGATTGATCGTTATTTGATTGGAAGTGATTACGCCGCAGTTGAAGAGGGTGAAGACATGAGTGCCAAGCTGGTTCAATGTGCTACGTGCTTGATGTGGGAGGTCAACGACTCTGGTGTGTCTGGCTCGTATAAGTGTGGAAAGTGTGTGCACGTTCAGCTACTGACAGACCATAATGCAGCACTGATGAAAGAACTCGAGGACCTTAGGCTCATCCAAGAGAACGATATCTTTCTGGACAAGACCTTCAGCGAGGTTATTACACCAATCATACCAGAAGAGAGCAGACGATGAGAAAGGCAGAGAGTGGACAGGTGCAAGAGACACCGGGGGAATATCTGTCAGGAACAAGTTGAATCTTTTAGAAACAGTAGCGACAGATGACACTGCCAATCCGCGAGACGGCCAGGTCTGTCAATCAAAAGTTGGCGTGGAGACAGAGCGGAAGAGTTGGACATCGCACAGAGCCGTGGTAACTGGGGTCTCCATAGTGAGAGGAACTGACCGGGGTTTTTTTGGCAGCAGACGGGACTTAAGGATGGTGTGTTGCCTTCTTGGTGCCAGGGTTAAAAACATCACAGACAGAGTGCAGGAAATCCTCAAGGACAAAGATGAAGAACCAGAGGTGGTGGTACATGTCGGCACAAATGATGTCGGGAAGAATAGGAGGAACATACTGCAGCGGGACTTCGGAGAACTAGGAAGAAGGCTGAAAAGCAGGACGTTCATGTGGTTATCTGCTGTTTGCTTCCAGTTCCTCGGGCTGGTGAGGCCAGAAACGGAGTGCTAATGGACTTGAACGTGTGGCTGGGGATCTGGTGCAGGAAGCAAGGATTTAAATTCTTGGATCACTCGGGTATGTTTTATGGTAAGCATAGATTCTACAAGAGAGACGCTTTGCACCTTAATAGGCTCGTGACCAGCATTCTGGCAGGCAGGTTTACTACTGCAACACAGCTACGTTTAAACTAAGTAGCGGGGGAGAGGGGACAAACTGGATGTTTAAGAAGGAAATTGGAGGGAAAGTTAGAACAAGGGAAGTCAAGAAAGACAACTGTATCAATGAGGCAGAAAAATCAGAAAGGGATCATGCTGTAAGTTTGAGTGAAATAGGAGTTGATGGGAAGGGTGAAGGCAGTAGAACATTAAAAATACGATATATGAATGCACGAAGCATTAGAAATAAGATGGATGAGCTTGAGGCCCTTTTGGAAATTGGCAGATACGATATTTTGCGAATAACTGAGACGTGGCTTCAAGTGGACAAGGCCTGGGAAATGAATATTCAAGGCTACACGTGCTATCGTAAGGACAGACTGATGGGCAGAGAGGGTGGGGTGGCCATGTTGGTAAGGGGTGATATGCAGTCCCTTGCGCAGGGGGACCTAGAGTCAGGGAATGTAGAGTCAATGTTGACAGAGCTGAGAAATGCTAAGGGCAAAAAGACCCTCTTGGGAGTTATCTACAGGCCCCCAAACAGCAGCCTGGATGTCGGATGTAAGTTAAATCAGGAGCTGAAATTGGCTTGTCGCAAAGTTGTTACTACAGTTGTTATGGGGGATTTCAACTTGCAGGTAGACTAGCAGAATCAGGATGGTATTGGACCTCAAGAAAGATACTTTGTGGACTGCCTCAGATAAGGATTCTTAGAACAGCTAGTGCTGGAGCCGACCTGGGAGAAGGCAAATCTGGATCTGATATTATGCAACGAACCAGAATTGGTCAGGGACCTCGACGTGAAGGAGCCATTGTGAAGTAGTGACCATTATACAATAAGTTTCAATCTGCAATTTGAGAGGGACCGGGTACAACCGGAAGTGACAATTTTTCAGTTGAATAAAGAAACTGTGAAGCTATGAGGGAGGAGCTGGCTGAAGTTCAATGGTGCAATACCTTAGCAGGGATGACAGTGGAGGAACAATGGCGGATATTTCTGTGTATAACGCAGAAGTTGCAAGATCAGTTCATTCCAAAAAGGAAGAAAGATCCTAGGAGGAGGCATGGGTGGCCGTGGCTGACGAGGGAAGTTAAGAATCATATGAAGTTAAAAGAGAAAAAGTATAACATAGCAAACATAAGTGGGAAAAGGGAGGACTGGGAAGCTTTTCAAGAACAACAGAGGATTACTAAGAAGGAAATACGCAGAGAAAAAGTGAGGTACGAAGGTAAACTGGTCAATTATATAAAGGAGGATAGTAAAAGTTTTTTTTTGGGTATGCGAAAGGCAAAACATGGTTAAGACTCAAATTGGGCCCTTGAAGACAGAACCGGGGAATATATTACGGGGAAAAAAGAAATGGCAGAAGAATTGAATTGGTACTTCATATCTGTGTTCACTGGGGAAGATACAAGCAATCTCCTTGAGGTAACAGTGGCTGAAGGACTTGAACTGAAGGGAATTTATATTTGCCAGGAATTGGTGTTGTAAAGACTGTTAGATCTGAAGGTTGATAAGTCCCCGGGGCATGATGGTCTATATCCCAGGATACTGAAGGAGGTGGCTCGAGAAATCGTGGATGCGTTGGTGATTATTTTCCAGAGTTCGATAAATTCCGGATCAGTTCCTGCGGATTGTAGGGTGGCTAATGTTATACCACTTTTTAAGAAAGGTGAGAGAGAGAAAGCAGGAAATTATAGACCAGTTAATCTGACCTCAGTGGTGGGAAAGTTGCTGGAGTCTTTTATAAAGGATGAAATAACGACACATCTGGATAGTAGTAACAGGATAGGTCAGAGTCAGCATGGATTTATGAAGGGGACATCATGTTTGACTAATCTTCTGAATTTTTTTGTCGATGTAACTCTGAAGATGCACGAGGAAGATACAGTAGGTGTAGTGTACCTGGACTTTCAGAAAGCTTTTGATAAAGTCCCAAATAGGAGGATAGTGAGCAAAATTAGGGCACATGATTTGGGGGCAAAGTACTAACTTGGATTGAAAGCTGGTTTAGTGATAAATGGCTCCATTTTGGAATGGCAGGCAGTGACCAGTGGGGTTCCGCAGGGATCAGTAATTGGACTGCAGCTTTTTACAATATATGTTAATGATATAGAAGATGATATTAGCAATATCATTAACAAATTTGCTGATGATACTAAGCTTGGTGGCAGGGTGAAATGTGATGAAGATATTAGGAGATTACAGGATGACCTGGACAATTTAGGTGAGTGGTCAGATGCATGGCAGATGCAGTTTAATGTGGATAAATGTATGGTTTTCCACTTTGGTGGCAAGAACAGGAAGGCAGATTACAACCTAAATGGAATCTATTTAGGTAAAGAGGCAGTACAGAAAGATCTGGCTGTTCTTGTACATCAGTCAATGAAGGTAAGCAAGCAGGTACAGCAGGTAGTGAACAAGGCGAGTAGCTTGCTCGCCTTCATAACAAGAGGGATTGAGAATAGAAGCAAAGAGGTTCTTCTGCAGTTGTACAGGGCCCTGGTGAGACCACACCTGGAGTACTGTGTGCAATTCTGGTCTCCAAATTTGAGGAAAGACATTCTGGCTATTGAGGGAGTGCAGCGTAGGTTCACGAGGTCAATTCCTGGAATGGCAGGATTACCTTACACTGAAAGACTGAAGCGATTGGGCTTGTATACTCTTGAGTTTAGAAGACTGAGAGGGGATATGATTGAGACATATAAGATTATTTAAGGATTGGGCAGTCTGGAGGCAAGAAACATGTTTCCGCTGATGGGTGAGTGCCGAAGCAGAGGACAGAGCTTAAAAATATGAGGTAGACCATTTATGACAGAGATGAGGAGAAACTTCTTCACCCAGAGAGTGGTGGCTGTGTGGAATGCTCTGCCCCAGAGGGCAGTGGAGGCCCAGCCTCTGGATTCCTTTCAGAAAGAGTAGGATAGAGCTCTCAAGGATTGTGGAACCAACGGTTATGGAGATAAGGCAGGAACAGGATACTGATTAAGGATGATCAGCCATGAAAATATTGAATGGTGGTGCAGGCTCTAAGGGCAGAATGGCTTACTCCTGCACCTGTTGTATATTGCCTATTGTCTATTGATGCTACCTCATTAATGTTACCGCACTTGTGCAACAGATCTGATCAAAGCTCTGCAGTCCTGCCACATTCAGTCATAAATGGGGATGGATGATTAAACAAATGACTGTAGGAAAGGGTTCCACAAACATCCCCATCCTAGATAATGGAACAGACCTACATATCAGTGTAAAAGACAAGGATGTAATATGTGCGCCATCCTCAGCCAGAAGTTTGAGTCGATGATCCACCTCACTCTCGCCATTATGCCCACAAAATCACAGATGCCAGTATTTAATCAATCGGATTCGCTGCTCGTGACATGAAGAAAAAGCTTAACACAGTAGATACGACAAAGGCAATGGGACCTGACACTATTCCTGTAATCGGACTGAAGACTTGTACTTCACAACAAGCTGTTTCCCTGGGGAAGCTGTTTAATTCCAACTCCAATTCTGACATCTCACTGGCAATGTGGAGAATTACCCAAATATGTCCGGTCCCCAAAAGGTGAATAATTACAGTCTGACCAATTACCACTCCCTCGGGACAGTCCGATAGTCAAGTTGGTGGGAGTTCTTTTTGAAAGAGCTGTCAAGCAGCACAGAAATAACCAGCGCAGTGTGGTGTCTGAAAGGTCCCCATGTAGAGATGGTGCTGTTGTGGAAATGTCATTGGATTACTAATCCAGACCAGGCTAATGGTCTGGCAGCGGGTGGAAGTTTAAAATAATTAATAAAATATTAAGATGCAAAATCTGGTGTCAGTAATATGACCTTGAAGTCAATATCGATTGTAAACACGAATTTGCTTCCCCAATGGACTTTCAGGAAGTCAATCTCCCGTGCTTTCCTGGTCTGTCCGAAACATTAGTCCAGACACACAGACATATGATAAACGTTTCAATGGTCTCTGAGTCGGCCAAGCAAGATAATCTATTGTTTCAAACTGCTCCGAGGTTGTAAAGGATAAAACCAGACAGAACATCCGGCACCAGCCTCTGTATCTGAAAAGGGAACGGTAAACACAATCATGTCGATCCTGCAGAGACCTCCTTCCTAACATCTGAGAGTTTGTGACAACTTTCCCACAGACTACACAGAAACACCGGTAAAGGAGGAGGTTGTAAAACACATTGAGCCTCACCCATTCTAGTTCATGTTCAAACATCTCCTCAATGCACTTATCCCACACTATGAATCTATCCATTAATGCGAGTAACATTGGAGAGCTATAAAATAAGAAATGCAGTACTCCATTTGATCCATCAAGTTTGCTACCCAATTCAATATAATGATGGCTGGCCTTTATTTCCACACCGTACTACTGCTCTTCCACCATCCCTTTACTGTCTCTAAATCCTTATTTATATGCAGTGTTGTGGCTACCAGGTTTGAGAGAATTCTCCAGGGTCACCAGTGTCTTAGTGCAGACATTTATTCTCATCTCAATGCAGAGTGTCCTGGTTTTATCTAATACTGTGGCCCTTTGTTTTAGACATACCAGCCAGGGGAATTATCATTCCTGCTTCCAATCTGTCTCACCCTGTCAGAGTGTTATATATGTTACTGAGATCTCCACTCATTTTCCTAAAGCCCATGGAATACAGGCCCACTTGCCCTAAACTCTGCTCCCACAACAAGCCTGTCATCCTAGAGATCAGTCTGCTCTTCCTTCGCTGCACTCCCTCAATGTCAGGTTTGTCCGTTATTAGGTAAGGAGACCAAAACTGCACACAATACTGCGCAATGTTCGAGATGAGGTCCCAACAAGGCCCTGTACAGCTGCAGTAAGAAGCACTTATTCCTGGACTCAAATCCTCCTGAAATGAAGGTAAATGCACCAGTTACCTCCCTAACTACTTTGTGTTCCTGCAAAATTGTTTTCAGTGACTTGTGTACAGGGAGATCCAGATCCTTTTCAATGTTACAACTCCCCCTTGGAGGGTCGATGTACACTGGGCAGCGTGACAATGCCATTCCCAGTATTGATCTCTGGGTTGAGAAAGCACTGCGCTGCAGGGCCCTCGGTGGGCTGCTCAGAAGGAAACAACAAAAAGGAGCATACATCGCTTTGTAGATCAACATGGTTCAAACATAGGTTGCCAATCTCTTGTTCCCACCAAAGGACACACCATCACCACTACCCACCCTGTTCTCCATCTGCCACGTATTTGCCCATTCACTCTACTTGTCCCAGTCACCTTGGAGCTTTTTCCAACCTCCTCGCCCACTCACAATCCCACATCCTTTAGTGCTGTCATTTAGTGCTGGGATTTGATTCCTGCAACCAAATGTTTAATGTGTATTGCGAACAGCTGGGGCCCGAGCACCGATCCCTGCGATGCCTCAGCAACCTTCCTCTGTTAATTTTATTTTTCTGATTTATTTATTTCGTGAATCTGGATGTCACTGGCTGGGCCAGCATTTATTGCCTCTCCCTAGATGTCCTTGACAAGGTGGTGATGAGCTGCCTTGTTGAATTGCTGCAGTCCACATGTCCCACAATGCCATTTGGGAGGGAATCCCAGAATTCTGACCCAGTGACAGTGAAGGGACGGTGATATATTTCCAAATCAGGATGGTGAATGGCTTGGAGGGGAGCTTGAAGATGGTGGTGTTCCCATACTTCTGCCACCCTTCTCCTTCTGGGTAGATGTGGTCGTGAGTTGGGAAGATGGTGTCTTAGGATCTTTGGTGAATCATTTCAGTGAAGTTTGTAGATTGTAAAAAAAAACTGCTGCCGCTGAGCGTTGATGGTGGAGCATTGTGGATGAAACGACACACAAACTGGCTGCTCTGTCTTGGATGTTATCAAGGTTCTTTGAGTGCCACTGGGGCTGCAAACATCCAGAAAAATGGGGGATCTTCTCTCACACTTCTGACTTATGCATTGTAGATAATGGACAGGCTTTTGGAAGTCAGGATGTGAGTTACTCACCGCAGTATTCCTAGCTTCTAACCTGTTCTTGTAATTACTGTGTTTATATGGCGAGTCCAGTGAGTTTCTGAGCAATGATTATCCCCCAGGATTTTGATACTGGGGGATTCAGTGATGGTAACTTCATTGAATGCCAAGGGTCAGTGATTAGATTGTATTTTAGTGGTGATGGTCACGGTCTGGCATTTGTGTGGCGTCAATATTACTTGCCACGTGTCAGCCTGGATACTGTCCAGAAATTGTCGCCTTTGGATATGGACTGTTTCAGTATCTGAGGAGGCACAAATCCTGCTGAATATTGTACAATCATTGGCGAACAACCCCACTTCTGACATTATAATAGAGGGAAGTTCACTGATGAAGCAACCCTGAAGATATTTGGACCTCAGCCACTGCCCGAGAGATTCCTACAGACTTGTCCTGGAGCTGACTTGACTGACCTTTATCAACCATAACAATCTCCCTACGTGTCAGGTATGATTCTAATCAGTTGGGAGTTTGCTCCTGATACATACTGATTCCAGTTTTGCTAAGGCCCCTTCAAGCCACACTTGGTCGAAGGCAGTCTTGTTTTAAAGGGCTGTCACTCTCACCCCACCTCTGGAATTCAGCTCTTTTGTCCATGTTTGAACCAAGGTAATGAAGGTCAGGAGCTGAGTGGCCCTGGTGGAGTTCAAACTGGCGTATTGCTGAGCAGGTGCTGATTGAAAGCACTGACACCTTCCATCACTTTACTGATGTTCGAGAGTAGACTGATGTGTTAGTCATTGGCCTGATTGGATTTGTTCTAGCTTTTATATATAGGAGATACTTGGGTAATTTTCCACATAATCGGATAAATATTGTTGTTGCAATGGTATTGGAACAGTTTGGCTCCGGCAGTGACAAGTTCTGGAGCACAAGTTTTCAGTTCTATTGCCAGAGTGTTGTCAACATGTGTGCCCTTTGGAATATCCAGTGTCTCTAACTGAATCTGGACATCACGTGGAGTGAATCAAATTGGTTGATGACTGGTAACGGAATTGCTGCGGACCACTGGAGGAGGCTGAGATGGATCATCCACTCAACAGTTCTGACTGAAGATTGTTGCGAATGCATGAGCCTTATCTTATAAACTGAAGTGTTGGGACCTTCCATCATGAAGGATGGGGATATTTGTGGAAACTCTTCCTCCAGCGAATTGTTTAATTGTCCCCACCTTTTCTCAACTAGAAGTGGAAGGACTGCAGAGCCTAGATCTGATCAGTTGCTTGTGAGATCACTAAGCTCTGTCTATCACTTCCTGCTTATGCTATTTGGTACACACGTTGTCCTGTTTGGTGGCGTCAGCAGGCTGACACCTCATTGTCAGGTTTGCCTGGTGCTGCTCCTGCCCTCCTGCACTCACCACTGAACCAAAGTTGATCTTCTGGATTGATGGCAATGGTTGTGAGGGGGATATGCCAGGCCATGAGGGTGTGCAGGAGTACAATATCTGCTGCTATTGCTGACCCACAGCACCTTATGGAAACCCAGACTTGAGCTGATAGATCTGTTCGAAGTCTGTCTTATTTAGCACATAGATAGTGCCACTCAAAATGATGGAGGTTATTCTCAACGTGAAGGTGTGACTTCGTCTCCACAATAACGATGCGGTAGTCACTCTTACCAATATTGTCATGGACAGATTCTTCTGAAATTGGCAGAGTAGTAAGGATGTGGTCAAGTATGTATTGGCAGAATATTAAGGATGTGGTCAAGTATGTATTTTGTGCTTGGTGGTTCCTTCACCACCTGCCACAGACCCCGTCTAGCTGTTATATCCTTTTGGATCCGACCAGCTCGATCAGGAATGCTGTTGCAGAGCCACTCTTGGTAGTGGACATTGAAATCTCCCACCCAGAGTTCATTTTGCGTCCTTACCACCGTTAGTGTCTCCTCTAAGTGTTGTTCAGCATGGAGGAGTACTGATTCATCAGTTGAGAGAGGCTGGTACATGGTAATCAGCAGGAGGTTCCCTTTCCCATGCGTAAACTAACGCCATGAGACTTCATGGGATACAGAGTCACTATTGAGGATTTCCAGAGCAATTCCCTTCCAACTGTATCCCACTGTGTCGCCATTTCTGCTGTGTCTGTCCTGCTGATGAGACAAAAGGTATCCAGTGAAGGTGATGGGGTGTTTGGGACATTGTCTGCAAGATATGATTCTGTGAGTATGATGATGTCAGGCTGTTGCTTGACGATTCTGTTTATTTCTATTCACTGTTTCCTGCCAGCTGTCTCATTCTAGAAACATGTCCATATATTAGCCCAAATCCACTAATATTTAATTTTGCAAACTAGGCTTGGCGCTTTACCAAAGTTTTCTGGAAATCCAAATGTATTACAACCGTTGCTTCTCTTTCATTTCTCTCCCAGTCTGTTTCTCAATCATAATTCCCATTTCATAAATCCATGTTAATGCCGTCTATGACCATTAGTTTCAGTCCTATTAATTTCTCCTAAACCATTTACTTACTATGTTCTATGTTCCATGTACTATATCCTTTTTCCACACCAGACATGGTTTTCCTAATATTGTTAGAATGATCAGTGAAGATAGAACTGAAGTAGTGGTTTCATAGTTCTGCCATTTCCCTGCTCCCCATTGCCCATTCTCTGGTTTCAGATTGTAAGTAAGCTGCACTTATTTTATCATACTTCTCACATTGACATGATTTAATAAACTATTAAAGTTCACTCTTATAACCCTTGTGAATATACTGTTCAGAAACGGATCAACATCAGCTGCTCAATAATTGACCTTCCACACCATACATTCACCGGACGATTGACTCTGTGCCAACAGAAATACAGCACGACCGATATTGGTTCCAGTTTCCAACATCAGGCCCATAGCCTGGAATGCTATGACACTTCTAAGTGCTCGTCCAAGAACTTTTTGACAGTTGTGGGGCTACCCAAGATAACTCCCCTCTCAGCAAGTGCATTCCAGACGCTAACAACCTCTGGGTGAACAAAATTAAATCCTCTCTGTAACTCAAACTCTTCACTTTAAAAGTGTGCTCCCTTGTTCTTGACACTCTAACTACAATCACCTTATGAAACTCAAGACCACAGGCTGCGTTTACCCATCAGACAATCTTGCCATTGCAGGGATTAATCTGGATAATACCGTTTGCAGTTCATCTGTAGTCATTATATTCCATTTTGGATTGGGACTCCAAATGGTACACAATACTTTAAGTTTAGTCTCACCAACACTCTACGCAACTGGTGCATGACATCTTCTACATTGCAATTACATTCACATGAATGAAAACCTATTTTTAAATGTCCCATTTGCATATATTCTTCCCAATACCTTGCGCTTTAATTTTTCTTACTGTGTCAGTTCTTTAAAAAGGTGCTCCTGAATATCCAACTATACGTTATCCATTGGTTCTTCATTGTCTATGTCTACAAGAATCATCTTCAACCATCCCAAAAAGTGTTTGCCACTTATGGCTTTCATTTAATCGATGCGTTATTATACTTCCCAGTTTTGCCATTATCTTCTCTATATCTAGCAGCACGTTCTTTGTAATTGAGTCTAACAGACTCCCGACTGCGGATGTCAAGTTACCGGTCTGTAGTTCACTGCTCTCCATCTTCATCCCTTCTTAAACTGTCGGATAATTTTTATAACTTTCACCTTATTCAGATTGGCTAAATGCCTTTTAGTAATGTGCAGGAAAATAACATGCAAATCCGCAATGCAATCATTATGTCTATTGCTGCTTCATCTGAAATTCTTTTGTGAACGACATCTGGTCTGTCAGATTTAACAATACTCAATTCAGCTGTCTTTTTAAAGACGACCTCATCACTGATAAGAATGATCTTAGACTTTACTTACACAAGTCCCATGGTCTCTAGGTATTTCTAGGAGAATTTCTGGATATTCTTCCTTGAAGATGGGCAAAAAATAACTGTTTCTTTTCCCTGTGATTTCTCTGTTGTCTACAATAAATGATCCTGTCTGCACACTCACTGTCCCACATTTGATCTTGTTTTTGATTTTGTTTCATACATTGATGGAAGCTTTTTAGCAGTTTTTATGTTTTTCTTTTGTTTGCATGCTTTACATTTTTTATTTTCTTCTCAGTTTCTTGGCCATCCTTTACTGGGCCTTACATTTCTCTGAATCCACTGGCTTACTACAACACTTGGCATGTTTCTAAGCTGCCTCCTTTGATCTAATAAATAGATGAAGTTGAGGCTCATGGGATGGAAGGTGGACACATAGGAACGTTCAAAAGGGCGGTGCTGAGTTGGATGCTTGGACTGGGATAAGGTGGGGTTTGGGGAAGTGTGGAAACTGGTGAAATCTACATTGACTCCTGCGGTTGGAAGATCCCAAGGCAGAAGATTAGGCTTTCTTCCGCCATGCTACTGGTGGTGAGGGAATGGAGATGGAGCAGGCACAGAACCCTCATGTCCTTATCATAGTGGAAAGGGGAGTTAAAGTGTTCAGCCTCAAGACTGTGGAGTTGGTCAATGTGGCTGACCCAGCGATGTTCTCTGAAAGTATCCACAAGTTGGCGTCCTGTCTCGCCAATGTAGAGAGGACACATTGGGTGCAATAGATGCAATAGATGAGGCATTCTGTCTCCGTTCATCACCTTTAACTTTCTGCCCCACTTTCACCTACCTATTACATTCCCAACTACCTCCCCCCGCCACACCCCCTTCTCATTTATCTGTCAACCCCCTTGGACCACAAGCCTCATTCCTGATGACGGGCTAATGCCTAAAACATCGATTCTCCTGCTCCAAGTATGCTGCCTGATTGTGCTCGTCCAGCACTATACTCTTCGACTCTGATCTCCAACATCTGTTGTCTCCACTTCCTCCTCACACCTTCATGGCTTGCATGACTCAGATATATAATGGTTATTTCAAATAAAACAAAAATTGTTGTGTACTCAAACATCATAAAAGAAAACAAATGCATTGTGGTCATTGGTCCCAAAAGGTCCTTTACAGCAAAGCTTTCAATGAGCTCTTCTGATCATCCACAACAATTCCTAAATAACCTGATCTCGACCTCGGTGCTCGACATAATGTTAATACAAGCCATCTCAGACATGATCATGAAATCCATTTTTCCCAGCATTAGCATTCAGCTGGGTTAACACACCTTAGATCTAATTTAAACAGCACATTATTTCTGCAGTAGCCACAGACGTATATATCTCTTTTTTACTGTTTTCGAACATAGCCAGCATTTGTATTGCAGCTCTCACTTTGATATATAACTCCATCAATGTTTGGTCCTCCTTGCTGTTTCTGAGCTCCACCTTATTAGATTCTGTAGAATCTGAGCGACGTGGTCTCTGAGTAAACTAATGCTCATGATCATCTCGCCACATCATTTATACTTTTCTTCAGATCTTCTGTTATGCCGTGGATTAGAGAAGGACAATGATCTTTCAACAACGCTGTGTATTTCCCCTGAGACTGCTGTAACCTCGTTGGTAAGGGTCTTAGTGAGATCACATCTGGAATAGTGTGTACAGATTTGATCTACTCACTGAGGAAAGGATAATGTTACATTGGAAGCAGCTCAGAGACGATTCCCTCAACTGATTCCTGGAATGAAGGTGTTAACCCATAAGGAAAGGATGGTCAGGTTGAGTTTAGAAGAATGAAAGATGATCATATTTTTACTTCGAACACTGGAAGGCGTCAGTCATATAAGCCAATTACACAACAAATGGAGGAATCCATTCCACTTCTCAAGCTTGATACACAGGAACAACAGAAAGGTATTCACGCCTTCGACCCTTTTACAACAGGACAGGACAAGGTTATACAGCCCTGGAGCCTGATATAAGGTTAAAGGAGGAGGCCGATCAGCCCCTCTATTCAAAACACTTGACCCAGAGTAGGCTATGTTGCACCATTATCCTGTTACACAGCAACAGGACCAGTCCATTCAGCCTCCTCAAGTCTGTAACACAGCAACTGGAAGAGGCCACACAGTGACCGGAGATTTGGAAAACAGGAGGTCGTTCAGCCCCTCCGATCCTTTGTAGGGGAATTGGACAAGGATACAAAATATCTGAGAGATTTCTTTTAATGAGAAAGTTGGAGGTAATTCAGACACGTGTCTGTTGTATGGGAACGGGAGAAGACCAATCACTCCCTCAATTTCATCTCAGGGAGACCGTTCAGTATTTCCAGCCTATTATGGAAGAATATGAGAAGATCCATCAACCCCTCAAAATATTACACAGCAACAGGAAGATTCCGTAGTCCCACAATGCCTTAATGCATCAACAGGAGGAGGTCATTCAGGACATATAGATGAGAATATAGGAAAACCAGAAAGATGTCAGCTCATCGAGTTTGTACACCAGCATGATGATGAATCCATTCAGCCACACATGGCTCTTACACAGCAATTGGAGCATATCCCTTAAAAACGTGTGCTGGTTAAACAGGAATTCAAAGAAAACGTGAATATTTTCAAAAGGGAAGAACTTATAATAACTGAATACATTAGGGAGTAAAACGTAACGATAAAACTATTGCAATTTAAGGCAAATTATTAGAATCCGTTGTTGAGGACATTTGCAAAGTTAAACCACAATCCATCACGGTTTTACGAAGGATAAACCGATTATGAATTGTTTGCATGAGTTACTTAATGATGTGACAAACAAAGTGGATAGTAGGATTTCTGAAGATGGAATTTATCTGGTCTTCCTGAAGGCATTGGATATGTCACTTCTCCAAAGAGAAAATGGTAATATCAGACAACATGGGTCTAGGAGTAATTTATTAGCTTGGGTGGAGGATTGGTTAACCAACAAAATGCAGTCAGCTGGAATAAATGTGTCATTTTCTTTTGGCAAATGCAACTTGTAGGGTGCCATAGATTTCAGTACTCATGCCTCAACTATTTGATTTCGATATTATTAGTCGGTTGACGGGATGGAAAATATTACTTTCAGAGGACACTAATATTGGTTTGTATGTACTTCGGAATGAAGATGGAAGAGATATAAAAATAAATATGGATAGATTGGTCAAATGAGCCAAAATTTGGCAATGAACATTAAATTGGAAAAAGTGGAAAATTCAAGTGGGCCAGCTTAATAGAAAGGCAAATTTGCATCCAAATGGAGAGAAACTTTAAAGTGCTTTCGAGCAGAAGTATACAGGTGGCCGCTTGCATATCACAGAAAACCTGTATGCGGGCACTGCAAGTAATGAGAAATGCAAGCATAATTTCAGAGTGTATTTAGAAAATGACAAAGTAGAAGGGTAGAGTGTGTTACTGTAGGTATGCAAGACATTCGCGATGCTGCAACTGGAGTATAGTTTGGGTGCACTGACTTGTGAAAGGATGAATTTGCATTGGAGGCAATTCAGAAGAGGCTCACTGGATTGATTCCAGAGATAAAAAAACATTTGTCTGATGAAGAGAAATTGAGCAGTTCAGGCCTATATTCTCACGTTTATAAGAATGAAAGGACATCTCATTGAGGTCTGTAAAATGTTAAGAGTAATTGAAAGTGTAGATATGGAGTGGATTTTTTTTCATGTGGGGCAATCGACAGCAAGAGAGCAGAATTTTAAGATGGAGAGGTGGCAGGAAAGTGGAACAGAGGCCGGAATGACATCAGCCATGTTTGTATTCAATGGTGGAGCAGAGGTGACATCAGCCATGATTATATTCAATGGTGGAGCAGAGATGACATCAGCCATGATTGTATTCGATAGTGAAACAGAGATGACATTATCCACAACTGTATACCATGGTGGAGCAGAGGTGACATCAGCCATGTTTGTCTTCAATTGTGGAGCAGAGGTGACATCAGCCATATTTGTATTCAATGGTGGAGCAGAGATGACATCAGCCATGTTTGTATTCAATGGCGGAGCAGAGATGACATCAGCCATGTTTGTATTCAATCGCAGAGCAGAGATGACATCAACCATGTTTGTATTCAATGATGGAACAGAGATGACATCAGCCATGTTTGTATTCAATGGTGGTGTGGCGATGACATCAGCCATGTTTGTATTCAATGGTGGTGTGGCGATGACATCAGCCATGTTTGTATTCAATGGTGGAACAGAGATGACATCAGCCACGTTTGTATTCAATGGTGGTGTGGCGATGACATCAGCCATGATTGTATTCAATGGTGGAGCAGAGATGACATCAGGCATAATTGTATTCAATGGCGGAGCTCGCTTGAGGGGCTGAATAGCCGACTGATGCTCCTCGTTCTTATTCAGCCCTTCGAATGTGTTACACAGGAATGGGTGAGGACTGGTTATCAAACAGGAAGCATGCATTGGGAGAAATCAGTCTAAATCAGTGGACAAGTCGTATACTGTTGAGTTATATTCCGACCACCGATGGGTCCTCAACTAGTTACAATCTATAAAAATGATCAGTGGGATGGGACAGATGTACTGATACTGAGTTTGGTGATATTGCTGTGATAAGGAAGAGATTACATTATCAAAAGAGGTTGGAGAGTCTGCAAATAGATACAGAGTGATAAAAGCAATGCATAATCGTTTGCAGTTGGAATATAACATGATATAACCTGTCATTTCACTTACAGGAATAATGGAAGGCGTTATGTTACCGAAATGGAGAGGGATTACAGGAGTTAATGATGCTGTGTACTGGGGGTGGGGGTTCATACCCGTTCAGACAGGGGAGGTTTTGTTCCATCCCCGATCGTCTGCTCTTTGATGCTCCAAGTTACCCCATTGCTCTCCGTACACATGTAATATTTTGTTGTGGTTGGTTGGTGGTGGGATGATGTTTTGAACTGTGTATCTAGGGGACGGTCTTTATCCAAGATACATTCATTCATTTCTACAAGGAGACCCGAAGACGATGGGAATGGCTGCCTGCTTCTGAATAAAGGAACTGTGGTTGCTAGCAGGACAGGGGTATTCACCAACATGATGCACTGTGCATGGACGCACTTTAACATTAATAGAGAGAGAGCTCCTTCAGTTCCTCTGCCTCTCCCCATTGACATGAGTATTCTGAAGATGACATGTACACCATCCGGGATCTCACTATACTGGGAAAATAAGGATACACCCGATAGCTCCCTGCTGTGCGAGAAACAATGTGTTTACCTAATCCACTATATACATCCTCCATCACCGAATGGTGACATTGATAATGAGATACTGGGAGATGATTGATATGTCACCCACTCCTGCCTGGAAAGTTCCAGATCATAGAAGCTGGATGGAACTGTGACCCTAACAGCCACTAGCAGCACAGTCCTCCCCCAGGTATGAAGCTGCAGGTCGTGTTGAAGGAGGTGACACCATTCTATGAGCAGCTGTTTGTTTAATCATGATCCTTGAGAAGCTGGTCCTGGAAAAAGCGGGGTGGATCCAGCAGATCCCTTTCCTGAGACACACTCACTGCGTGGTTTCAGAGCTTCCCCTCTCTGCAGCCTCTGCTTCATTTGTTGTTCATGTTGCAGGCTCAGATGCTGCAGCTACGGTCCACATGCTCCATCCAGAGTTGGTCATCAAATCCTCAGGTCTCCCTGAGGAGGTCAACCTCCAGCAAAACATCCCCAGACCATCCATTAAAATTTCAATTACACGAGTCAGTCAGAAACCCCTCGGCTACAAGTGCTGTGGACCAGACTAGATCTCTGCAAAATATTTGAAGAAGGCCACTTAGACACAAACCTTTCCTTATTTTGAATATAGATGGGAAGTGTGCGTTCCAGATATGTTGTGATTGGTCAAACCACTCGACATTTAGCAAAATATAATCTATTCATCTGCTTTAATTAAAACACACTTAAAGAAAATACTATTTTGGGATAGCTTATATGTTGGAACACTTACACAAACAATAGATACCGTACCGTCTTGGTTTTGCACAGATTGGCACAAAGATATATTCAAATACAGATCCTTACGGCAGTTTTCCGATCCAGTAGGAAACAACGTCAACATAGATCTCAGAGAGAAAAGCAGCTGGGGATCATGTATTGAAACTTCCAACCCTTCTGGGATCCCCAGCAGCTTCTGAATGCTGCAGCTAAAAACAAAACGCGGAAAACTGATCTGGGAGAGCTGTAAACTGCCCTTCCATCGCTACCACCATTTTAATGAAACCTAAAGGTTTACTCAGTTATTTACTTTAATTGTTTACAAACAGCAGTACCACACCTCTGCCTTTAAAACCTGTCTTCAAAAAAATCTAGAGAAAATAACCTTTGTACAATGATAGTATCCTCATGACTCCACCTTTAATATAATGATCCATCAATAGACAAAGGTGAGTTCATTTTAGACCTCCTAACCTTCCTCTATTTGTAGATTGCAATGCATACATATTATATTGACTCTGAGCATACTGATGGTCACAACTAGTTCCGATTTGAGTCATTTTACTCCTGCCACAGAATGCCTTTGTCTTTCTTCCTCCAAGTCTCCACAACGTGTAAAAACTTAGGTTTTCTCGCCCTGTCACCTGTATAATTTCAAATTGAATGGCAACAATAATAAGCTCAATCGAAAAGGACTGGTATTTTTCTCCCTAAACTTCTCCAAAAACTTTAAGGGGCCACCATCAGTGATAAAGATTTGTCTCAAGTATGTTATTCACAATTTAATTGCTGAAATGTTGGAAAACCAACATCAAGCTCAAAGCCTCCTTCCGCATTGAGGAATAAATCTGTTGATGTTTACACTGGACACTCCAAACACACGTTACATAATGGAGCACTTCTCATCTCTACAATAGTCCTTCTGAATGACATAGTTCCTCATGTCTCAGCACAAAAGAATTACATACTTCTGTACCTCTTGATGCTATTCCTGGCCTACGCCAGTAAACCTTACTTTCACAGATATATGCTATAAGGAAAACTCGCACATTCTTCTCAATCTCTCACAGAAACCAAACTTTTATTTCTGAACCCAATCATCATCATTAGACATTTCAGTTTCTAATCTTGCCATTGTTACTCTCTACTCTTCCACACGAGTTCTCGCGACTGCAAGAAGTGAATTGTTGAACTTCTCCAAAATAATAATCTCTCTAAGAGCATCATAGATTTGTTCTGTTTTAATACCCTTACCCACCTTTCAATACTACTTTGTTTGATTCTTTCAAACTCAATGTGCCTTTAAACCGGGACACTTTTTTTAGATTCCTGAAATGCCGTCTGTCAGCTTCTGGAACAAGCTCATATGCACTTCAGATGGCGTTCTCCACCTCCTCATAGTGGTCAGATACCTCCTAATAGTGATGCAAATACCGACCAGCTTTGTTTCGATCAACTAAATCCACATGGTCACTGGCCACTGCTTTGCTTTAGCCACTTTCTCAAATGAAATTCAAACGGCTTCCTACCATTATCATCAAATTTAGATAATGCCTGGATGTATTTAAACAGAACCCCATCAGGCTTTTGGCTACTATAAGGTTGATCAACCTCACTAACCTCCTCATCCAGCTTATGGTCTATCTTCATCTCCGCCTTCTATGCCAACTTTCCTCTCTAATTGTTAACTTTTAAGTTGAAACTCAGCTCTTCTGCTCTCATTTTCTCTCTTTCTTCTTCAGTTCCTTTTCTTTTCTTTCTACTTTTCATCATAATTCAAACTGTTTCAATTTCTTCTCATGTTCAAAGTGCCTCATTTGAAATTGAATTCTAGCCACTTCCAAAGAGTCTGATGGCGGTTCCAGCAAATGTAATTGCCGAACTATAACTGTAATTATCTCTCATTTTCTCACAGACAAACACACCCCCAACTCCAGCTTGTCTGTCAATTCTTACAGCTTTGTCTTCATTACCTTTTGTAAAGCCCCCAACTTCACTTCTTCCACACCCAGAGAACTCTTAGTGACTGAAAAAATCTTTATTCACAAAACACTGTTTCAACCAACCGAATTCAATATCCGCAACAAAAGACACTGACAACTACCATGCACGACCTTTGAACCCAATAGTCTCCCGGTGCATACTCTCCAGTGTCTGCCTGAGATTCTCTGCATTCCTCCCACAACCCAAAGATGCGCATGTCAGGTGAATTGGCCATGCTAAATTGTTTGTAGTTTTCAGGGATATGTGGATTAGGAGCCTTTGTCTGGGTAAATATGTAATAATAGGGGAGTGGGATAGCTCTGGGTGGGTTACTCCTCGGAGGGTCGGTGTGGACTTGTTGGGTCGAATGGCCTGTTTGCACACTGTAGGGATTGTAATTCTAAACCCAATTTGGTATTATCGATTTAAAACCTGACAAGAGATCCCAGTTCGCTATAGACCAACCAGACTGTCTCAAACTAGTTTGAGAACGTAACTTGGATGCCAAACTTTTCTTATTTTAAAGTTCGATGTGAAGTCGGTGTTCCAGATGTGATGCTACTAGTCAAAGCACTCACCATTAAGTAAAACACAATATATTTAAACACTCTAATGAAGTCTATACAAAATGAAGAGGAATTTAGAATCATCTAAATGTTGGAAACCTTAACCGAATAATGGATACATTACCTTCTCCAAATGAACTGTTACAATATACTAACATCACATAAACACACTCCTTGGCAAAAATGAACCATCAGACATACATTCTCGCATGCAGTTCTCCAATTTAGGAGGAAACAGCATCAAGTCAGGTTTCAGAGTGAGTAGGAGCTATGGATCAGTTCCTAGGCCGGTGTTCCTACTATGTATTAAAAAAAACACTAAAAGTGTCGTAAGTTATTTACGTGAGCCGTTTTCAGTAGGCAGTTTGGCTTTTAAGATCGCTTATTTACAAAACGGAGAAAATAATCTCTTTTTTTAAGTGACAGCGTTGTCACACCATTTAAATATCTGATCTAAAGGGGCTTCCTCATGTTACTGATCGCAAGGTCACCTGAGAGGGACAAATATAGGTACAGACCAAGTTACAAGGATGTGTCTCATAACTTCTGAAACACCCCTGTCCATGGACCATCACATGGGACATACCAGGAAGTGAATAACAGCCTGACACACACCAGTTCACTGTTTTTGAGTTTCACAATGCCAGCACTCGATACACTAGGAGCCAAAACCCAAGGCCAGGAAAAGATACAGAGGGACAGAAAGATTCATATTAAATCCAGAAACAGACAGTTGATTAACTGAAAATATGTTCTGGAAATATGGGAAAAAGGACAAGGCAATGGGACTAACTGGAGAAGTGAGATCTTCGAGAGTAAAATTAAAAGAATGAGAACATTGAATAAAGACATACTTAGGTCAGCTGAAATGGTTTGTTGCATCAAATTCTGCATCTGCTTGACAGAACACCACCCACCACATAAGATGACAGGCCAGCATTGAGAGCTGTACAGACAATGTTAGTGTATTGCTCAGTAAATTGCACTAACTGCCAAGCATAGAGAGTATTGCAAACTTAACTGTCATATGCTAACTATACTCACGTCAGATTGCTGCCGACAATGGGAAGATTTGCTCTCTGTGTGTGTGTTCATCAGAGACTGAGGGAGAGTGCATATGTGTGCGCGATTGGCGTGGCTGAATGCGAAACTCATTGTTTGAGAAGGAACGCACATGGAGGAAACTATTTTAATTACAAACAACTGGAAGGCTTTTTCTTAATTGACAGAGAGAGAATGAGAGAAGCTTCATGGACAGGTACAGTAAAGTGATTGAGAATGTTAAAACAAAGTCATTGCCAGACACAATGTCAATGTGCATCCGCGTGCACATGAATGACAGATGGATGTGAGTTTGGTGTGAGTTCGAATCAGATTTGCTTCGGCAGGTTTGAAGACGGGAGCGTCAGCAGCAGATTATTGGTTTCGTTAAGACTGTATTTCATTGCTCAAGATTCAAACAGCAGATGGAATAAGCCAGTGAGATATATTCTGGAGTGGTGAGTATTTCAAGTTTGAAATGGTCAGGGAATGGTGTCGAGAATGAGTACATAATCAAAGGGATCGCCCACAGTTGTGACTTGACTGCTTTAGCCGCACGTATTGGCCAGGGATGGGATGGAAACAGTGGAAGGAAGTGGATTTTGTAACCAGAACAGTAGACAGTGATCTCCATGCTCTTAATATTTAAATAACAAAGACAATGATACAATACATTATGCTTCTTCGCTGAAACTGAGTAGGTCAACATAGAGACCCATGAGTAACACTGCCAGAGCAGAGAGGGAGACAGTAATTTAACACCTTCATTGATGTGGTTAGTAGTGGTCTGTAGAGTGAATATCTGGATTGAGAGTTTCAACAGGAAAATAATATTGACAAGAAGTGTAGACTATTTAAAAGAACAGTAATGCAGTCATAACCTGTTTATAGAGAAAAGAAAATCTGGACAGTGAAACTCAGCAGGAACACCAACGATAGCAAGGAAAGGATAATGAAAAATATTGAATAATGAGAAGAGCGTAATCGATCCGCGATGATGATGACAACCAATAAAATACAGAAAGAAGCCAAGCCTAATTGGATAAGGTCCTGTCTATTGATGGAACATGCCAGTCTAATGTTCCCATAGTCTGATACATTCTTGGAACATTCCAGTCTAATATTCTCAGATTCTGATCTCTCCTCTCCCTCTCTCTGGATCTGCTGATCTCTGTCAGTGCTGTCGGTGATGCTCCCGCTCACACTTTGGGATAATACATTGAACAGCGCCCATTTATCATTGAAAGATAGAACATAGAACATGGAACATTACAGCACAGAACAGGCCCTTCACCCCACGATATCGTGCCGACCACTGATCCTCATATATGCACCCTCAAATTTCTGTGACCATATGCATGTCCAAGAGTCTCTTAAATGACCTCAATAACCCTACCTCCACAGCTACTGATGGCAATGTATTCCATGCTCACACAACTCTCTGTATAAAGAACCCACCTCTGCCATCCCCTCTATACTTTCCTCCAACCAGCTTAAACCTATGACCCCGCGTGTTAGTCATTTATGCCCTGGGAAATAATCTCTGGGTATCGACTCTATCTATGCCTCTCATTATCTTCTATACCTCAATTAGGTCCCCTCTTCTCCTCCTTTTCTCCAATGAAAGAAGTCGGAGCTCAGTCAACCTCTTCTCATAAGATAAGCCATCCAGTCCAGGCAACATCCTGGTAAACCTCCTCTGAACCCTCTCCAAAGCGTCCACATCTTTCTTATAATAGGGCGACCGGAACTGGACGCAGTATCCCAAATGCGGTCTAACCAAAGTTTTATAGAGCTGCAACAAGATCTCACGACTCTTAAACTCAATACTCCTGTTAATGAAAGCCAAAACCCCATATGCTTTCTTAACAACCCTGTCCACTTGTGTGGTCATTTTAAGAGATTTATGTACCTGCACGCCAAGATCTCTCGGTTTCTCCACACTGCCAAGAATCCTATCCTTAATCCTGTACTCAGCTTTCAAATTCGACCTTCCAAAATGAATCACCTCTCATTTATCCAGGTTGAACTCCATCTGCCATCCCTCAGCCCATCTCTGCAAAATGTCAATGTCCCATTGCAGTCTACAACAGTCCTCTATACAGTCAACAACACCTCCAAACTTTGTGTCATCTGCAAATTTGTTGACCCATCCTTCAATCCCCTCATCCAAGTCATTAATAAAAATTACAAACAATAGAGGCCCAAGGACAGAGCCTTGCGGAACCCCACTCACCACAGACATCCAGGCAGAATATTTCCCTTCTACTACCACTCGCTGTCTTGTGTTGGCCAGCCAATTCTTTATCCAGACAGCTATGTTCCCCTGAATCCCATTCCTCCTGACCTTCTGAATGAGCCTACCACGGGGAAACGTATTAAATGCCTTGCTGAAGTCCATATACACCACATCCACAGATCGACCCTCATCAAAGAACTCGGTAAGATTTGTGAGGCATGACCTGCCCCACACAAAGCGGTGTTGACTGCATTTAACCAAGCCATGCTCTTCCATATGGGCTTAAATCCTATCCCTCAGATTCCTTTCTAATACCTTGCAGACGACAGACGTGAGACTTACTGGTCTGTAATTGCCGGGGATTTCCCCATTTACTTTCTTGAAGAGAGGAATTACATTTGCCTCTCTCCAGTACTCAGCAACGAATCCAGTGGAGAGCGAGCTTGAAAAGATCTTTGCAAGTGGTGAAGCGATTGCATTTCCTGTTTCCCAAAGCAGCCGAAGACAAATCTTTTCTGGGCCTGGCGACTTGTCAATCTTAACGTTTGGCAAAATTTTCAGCACATCAGCTTCCTCTATCACTATCCATTTCAACATGCATACCGGCTCTTCAAAGGTTTCATTCACTACAAAGTTCGTTTCTTTCGTAGAGACAGAAGCAAAAGAAAAACTCATTTAGGGCTTCACCTACCTCCTCAGACTACACACACAAATTCTCTATGCTATCCCTGATCGGCCCTACTCTTTCTTTGACCATTCTCTTATTCATCATATAAGTGTAAAATGCCTTTGTGTTCTCCCGAATCCCTTCTGCCAAGCCTTTCTTGTGCCCCCTCCTGGATCTCCTCAGACCATTTTTAAGCTCCTTCCTCGCCTGCCTGTAATCCTCGAGAGCTGAGCTTGACACGAGCTTCCTGCACCTGACATAAATTACGTTTTTCCATTTGACAAGAAGCTCCACCATTCTCGTCATCCAAGGTTCCTTTATCTTACCACTTCTTGCCTGTCTCAGAGGGACATATTTATTCATCATTGCAACAACTATTCCTTAAACAGTCTCCACATGTCTATAGTGCCTTTACCATGGAACAATTGCTCCCAATCCATACTTCCGAACTCATGTCTAATCGCATCATAGTTTTCTCTTCCCCAATTAAATACTCATCCATTTTGCCCAATCCACTCCTTCTCCATAGCTATTTAGGATGTGAGGCAGTTGTGCTGACTATCACCAAAATGCTCTCCCACCACAAGATCTGGTACCTGCCCCGGCTCGTTTCCGAGCACTAAGTCTAGAATGGCCTCTCCCCTCGTCGGTCTCCCCTCGTCCCCTCCCCTTCCCTGATGGAAGCACTCAATTGGGATAATTTGAATCCATGTTGCAGGTGTTGGATGGTTAGAGTTACAGGGAGAGTTTGAATATGCTGGGACTATTTTCAAGTGTTGAGGCTGAGGGGTGACCTTAAAGAGGTTTATAAAATCATGAGGGGCATAGATAAGGTAAGCAGTCAACGTCTTTTCCCAGGATAGGCAAGTCGAAAATTAGAAGACAAAGGTTTAAGATGAGAGGGGAAAGACTTAAAAAGGGACACGAGGGACAACATTTTCACACAGAGACTGCTGTATGTATGGATTGAACAACCAAAAGAAGTGGTGGAGACAGGTACAGTTACAACATTTAGAAGGCATTTGGATGGATACATGCATGGGAAGTGTTTAGAGGGAGATGGGCCAAGTGCTGGCAAGGGGGACGAGATTTATTTAGGATATTCGGTCGGTATGGACGGTCAGACTGCAAGGTCTTTTTCCTTGCTGCACGTCTCTGAGACTCTATTGCCTCTTGACTGTATAACACAGGAACAGGAGGAGGCTATTCAGCTTCTGAATTATGTCAGTCAGCTTGATTGCTTAATTATTGTGAGCAAAATTCAAAAATACATCATTCAGATTTTAATGGTGTTTCACAGAAACAGGAGAATGGCTTTTAGTCAAGAGAAGCTATAAGGAATGTGAAGAGGCCATTCAGGCCCTCAAGTCCATTCCACAGGAACATCAGGTGAGCACAGAGCTATTGGAGCCTGGTAGTCAGTAGCAGGAGGAGGACATTTACTTTCGCTAACCTTGGATCAGGAGGCAGTCACTCAGAGCTCAAGACTGGGACACAGGAACAGGAGGCAGTTATTCAACTGCTTGAGACTGGGACACAGGGACAGGAGGAAGTCACTCAGTTTAAAACTGGGGCACAGGGAAATCCGGAGGTTAGTGAGGCCCCAGGGTCCTGTTACACAAGGACAGCAGGAGGTGACACCCTCCCCACCAGATGGGACACTGGGAGAGAAGGGGAGTTTGCTGGGACCAAACAGAAATATATGAATTAGTTGCATTAGTGGTCCCTTTAACCCTGCCCCACCATTCACGAAGACGATGGCTGATCTGATAGTGATTCCCTCATTCAAATTTACTGATACTCCCCTCTCTGCAGCCTCTGCTCCTTTTGTTGGTCATGTTGCAGACTCCGATGCTGCAACAACGCTCACCATGACTCATCCAGAGGGATGGGTCTAATAGGAAGAGTCAGGATTTGAAGAATCCAATCACATGAATGAAAACACAAAATAAAGGTATTGCTAGATATTTAGTTCTCTCACATTCGCAATCCAACTCACATAACCAGCCCATCCATTATACGTTCAGGATGGAGCACTGAGTAGATATGTCTCGCGTACTGCTGAATGCAACCCAGCAATTTCCACTGCTTGATCTATAATCCTGAGCTCAATGTCCAGCATGGGGAACTGTGCAGACCACACTGGTTCATTCACATATAAACCCAGCCTGTTGCATTGTTCGGTAACACTGTGTTAGATGGCTGCCCAGTGTGGGGAAACTTGCAGCCAATGCTGGAAGTGATAGGATGTGCAGCTACAATCCATTTACAGCTCCATATCTCCACTGTGCCTGGACAAAATATGCCATGGATGTAAAAATCTCTGCGAGGGAGAGATGTAAGTGGAAACAGTTTAAACACCAATGAGTTCTGATTAAGTCGAGTATCACACCAGTATTTAAAGATGAAATAACTGAGATAATATCCAGTGAGGATTTGTGAATGATGCAAAGGCGTTAGAGGGGATGGTAATATTATAGTGGTTGCACTATAAGTCTCCAAATCAACAATGGGAATTAGAGGAACAAATATGCAGGGAGCCTGGAGAGACTTGCAGGAGCAATAGGGTTGTTATAATAGTTGATTTTAATTTTCCTAACATAGACTGGGACTTCCAGATGTGTAGAACTTAGAGGGAACGTAATTTGTTAAGTGTGTTCAGGAAAGTTTCCACAAGCTATATAGCGGGTACGACTCGGGAAGGGGCAGACTCGGTGTACTGTTGGGAAATAGGGCAGGATAGGTGGAGGAGGTAAAGTGGGGAAGCAATTTGGGAAAAGTGACTAGAGTTTTTTTAGTTTTAAAATGGTTACGGGAGGGACAAAATTGTTCCACAGATTCAAATTCTAAATTGGGACAAGACGAATTTTGTTGTAATTAGACAGGGGATTGCAGGGGAAGATTGGTGGAGTTTGGTTCGAGGTAAAAGGATCTCGGGCAAGAGGGAGGGCTTTAAAAGTGAGATAGCCCGAGTTCAAGGTTTCCATTGTCCTGTGAGGGTGAAGGTAAAATGAGGCTGGAAGAGAGAACTTTGGATGACAAGAGATATTGAGGCTCTGAAGAGAAAAAAAGTGGCGTGACTCAGTTTCAGGCAGCTCGGATCAAGGGAATCCCTGGAGGTACAGAGAGGATAGAGGAGTTTACTGAAGAAGGAAATCAGTAAGGCGGAAAGGGGGTATGAGATAACATTGGCTGAGAAGATTAGGGTGAATCCAAATTCTGTATAGTAAAGAAAAAGAACAACTAGAGAGAGAATAGTACGTCTTAAAATTCAAAATGGGCATGCATGTGTAAAACTTCAAGAGTTTGGTGAAGTCCTCAATTTGCCCTCTCTGTTTACCTTGAATACCTGTGACCTTTGGGAGGTTAGTTGTCATATATTGGTGCTGTCCGTATCACAGTAGAGGTGCTGTTGGACATATTATAATGCACACAGTCAGACAAATCTCTGGGTCCTGAACAGATTTATATAAGAGCACTGCAAGAGGCGAGAGCAAATGTTTAGGGGCCAAGGTTCCAGAAGACTGGGCTTTAGCAAATGTTGTGCCCTTATTCAAGAATGGCTGAATAGAAAGGCCTGGGAAATAGAGACCCGTAAACTTCACACCTGTTTTTGGTAAACTACTTGAGAAGGTTCTGGGTGATAAGATGTGCGAGCATTTGGAAAGACAGAGTTTGACTTGGAGCAGTCAGCATGGCTTTGTGAATGGCAGATCATGCCTTACAAATTTTGTTCGAGTTTTTTGAGGAAGTGACCAGGAACGTTGACGACGGCAGGGTGGTGGACATATTCTATATGGATTTCAGTAAGACCTTTGATAAGTTTCCACATAATAGGCCGCTCCAGAAGGTTAGATCGCATGGAATCCAAGGTGAACTGGCAAATAGGCAACACAATTGGCTTGACGTTAGGGAACAAATGACTATGGTGGAGGTATACTTGTCGGACTGGAGGCCTGTGACTAGTAGAGTGCTTCAGGGGTTGGTTCTGGGACCATTTCTGTTTGTTATCTGTATCAATGATTTGAATGAGAGTGCACAACGCAAGGTTAGTAAGTTTGCAGATGACTCTAAAATAGGAGGCATCATTTAGAGCGAGTGACGTTAAAACGTTATCAGAAATTGCAGCAGTACGTTGATCAGCTGGGGAAGTGGGTTGAGAAGTAGCAAACGGAGTTTAATATAGCTACGTGTGACGTGTTGCATTTTTGGAAAATCAAATCCAGGTAGGAGTTTAATGATGAATGAGAGGGCCTTAAGGAGTGTAGTGGAACTAAAGGATGTTGGAGATCAGGTGCACAGCTATTTGAAATTTGTGTCAGAGATACACAGGACAGTGAAGAAGGCTGTTGGCACATTGGCCTACATCAGGGCATTGAGTATAGAAATTGGGACGTTATGTTGCAGTTGTACAGGATGTTGGTAAGGCTGCAGTTGGAGTATTGTGCTCAGTTTTGTTCACCTTGCTCTAGAAAGGATTTTAGAAGGGAACTAGAAAGAATGTAGAAGAAATTTACAGCAATGTGTCCTGGGCTAAAGGGTTTGAGTTATAGGGAGACGTTGGACAGGTTAGAACTTATTTCTTTACAGCGTAAGAAACTGAGAGTGTTCTTATGGACGTGTACATTTTATCAAATCATGAGAGGCGAGCATGGGGTGAATACTTCAAAATCTTTTGGCAAGTTGGGGAATCGAGGACTAGCGGACATCCGTTAATGTTTGGAAATGAAAAAAAAACAATAATGAACCTGAGGGTCAGCTTTTTTACACACATCGTGGTACGCATATTAACTGAACTGCCAGAAGAAGTGTTTGAGGAGGGTAAAATAACAAAATTAAAAAAGCATTTGGAAACATGCACAGATAGGAAAGGATTAGATGTATAGAGAGCAAGGGCAGGGATACGGCAGATTGGCAGATAAGAGGCAGATAAGAGGTGGGCATAGTGGATGGACTAGTACAGAGGGGCACCATTCTCTTCCCAGAGGGAGCCACTTCACCAGACCAAGCGAACATGGTCTGAGCTCACCACCAAGCTCAGTGCAGTATCTGCGGTCTGAAGAAATGTCCCACAATACAGGACAAGTATCAATAGCATTCCCCGCTCTGTCAGGATAAGTATCACCGTATTCTCTCTGCTCCCTCACACTCACTGTATATCTGCTATGGCACCGACCCCTGAACAAGGCTCATGATCCTCAGTCTCACCAGCACATGCAGCACCTTCCCTCTCTCTCCATCTCTATCTTTCGCCTTTGCAAATCCCCCAACATTGCCATAGAATATTCTGGAGAATGCAGATAATGGAATGTCCCAGATAATGTTCCAAATAATTCCCAGTTTCTGGAAAATGGCAGTGTCCCAGTGTGTAACACATAAGAGGAAGGAGTAGAGATGTACGTTTTTCAATTCACGCACAGTTTAACCGATGCTGACGCCATTCAGCCCTTCAAACGTGCTATGACACTTAATAAGGTCCCCGCTGATCTGATGGTTTTATCAACTACATGTTACAGGAACTTTCTCTCATTCAACACCCTGGGTTCCTGTCACTGACCAGATTTCACTCAGGCACCTTTAGCCCGTTTTTTTTCTAGCGCCTGTTTGAGGGCATCTCCGATGGGGACGGAAACTCCTCATAATATATTCCATCATCTTTATACTTTCATGCAACGGTCAGCACGTATTACACAGACCAAACAAAAATATACACTTATTTTATGGTTATAGATATCTAATCGGACTTAGTAATTCTGGTTATTTCAATTGACTCACCTTAATGATATCTTGTTGTTAAATACAATTGTAAACAGAGAACGTTTTTACACTCAGGTGTTTTCTTAGCTATTACCTGAATTGTACAACTTCCCTTGTTATGAATGTTTCTCTTACACTTTGTCTGTGACTGTTTCCGTCTGGAACAGTTACACTGTCTCCCAGTCAGTTGGCTGGACGGCACGTTTGTGATGCAGAGTGAGGCCAGCAGCGCAGGTTCAGTTCCTCACACTGACAGAGGTTACCCTGAAAGGGACACTCTCTCAACCTCACCCCATCACCCCAGGTATGGTGAACCTCAGTATAAACCACCATGTGTGGTTTCTCTACTGACAGTTTTTGGGACTCCATTCCATCAATGTTAGCATTTTACATTAAAAAATATTTTTTTTATTTTAGAAAAGATTTTTAATGTTACAATAAACCAATAAAAGATAACTCAAATGACTGAACCAAATTATGTCCAATTGCATGTTTATACAAAACAAGTTAAAAACACTACATAGACAGACGAAAATCTAAAAAATAAACAATATACAATGAATAAATAATTCAGCTCAACACAACAAAAAGATAGCTTTTGTTCATCAACAAGCATTAACTGACATACATTTTTATGTTCATAGTTTTTCCTCTCTGGATGTTGATTCATTCGGCAATATCGCCATGGCTATATAAAAGCTCTTCTTAGAGTGGCAGATAAGCCTGTATCGCGGTAATCTAAAAAGGGCTGCCATGCCTTATATATATCTCTGCTTTTTGGTGCACCATACTGGTGCATGAAGTGCTTACGATGATCCAAAACACCCGGGGGGTTTCAGACATCTAAGAAAACAGAATATTTTTCCTAGCACAAAAATTAAGGATTTCTTTTCCCCATGTGCATTTGTGTAAAGTACCCTGGGCAGGCCCAGGAAAAAAGAAACCAGGTCCACCTCCAATTCAGTCCCCAAGACTCACTCTATCACACCTACCACAGTGCTCCAATATATCTAAAGCCTGCAGCAGGACCACAAGCATTCTGCATTTGTACATGCTGAACATATTCCCACTTTGAATTTTGAGAGACAATCTGGGGTCAGATAGACACTATGAAGAATTTTCAACTACATGGAATGGGTCCTATTACAGATCAAAATCCTTCGATCATTTTCACAAATATCCTCCCATGTCTTCGAAGTGTTCTGAACCCCAAACCCTCTCTCGCAGACATCACAAAGCAACACAGTCTCATCTGAGGGAACACTCTCCAACTGATGATTAAGGGTAATGACAAAAAGTGTATTCTAATCAATAGGCACCCTCATCTCTCTATCGGACCTGTAAGAGTCTGTTAAAAGTGTGTGTGTGTTTTTAATCAAATCTCTGATCTGGAAAATAACAGAGGAGGTCTCCACTGGGTAGTCCATTCGTCCGAGTTATTTGATCAAATGATATCATTGTTTCTCCCTCAAACAACACATGGTGGCTCAGTGGTGAGCATTGCAGCCTCACAGCACCAGGGTCCCGAATTTGGTTCCGGCCTTGGGTGACTGGCTGTGCGGAGTTAACATATTCTCGCTGTGTCTGTGTGGGTTTCCTCCTACAGTCCAAAGATGTGCAGGTTAGATGAATTGGCCATTGATAACTCACCCATCGTGTTCAGGGATGTGCAGGTTTGGGTATTAGTCAGGGTAAATATAGGATGGTGGGGGAATGGGTCTGTGTGGATTACTCTTCAGAGGGTCGAAGTGGACTTGCTGGGCCCAAGGGGTTTTATCCACACTGCAGGGATTCTACTAATTCTAAATAACTCGAGCAAGGCACGCCACTGGCTGCCCACAGTTTAAACCTGGAATCCATTAACCCCGGATGACAACCCAGTGTACCAATTATAGGAGTAAGAAACATGGTTTTGGCTGTATTGCCCTCGATCTGACGCATTGTCCTTCATGTTTTAACAGTATTGATAATTATTGGGTTATGTCAATACTCCATAAATGTTGTAAGTCCGTCTGAGACTAACAGACGAATAAGGGTTCACTTTGTCTAAGAGGTTTCAATATCTAGCCCTATTGATGCCGAGTCCTCAGCAGCCCAGACACTAAAATAGGACAAAAATGAGCTTAATTGATAGATTTTTATGTGGGAGTTTCACTCCCCACAATTTGTGGGGTAGTTGCAATTTGGTTAGCTTGATAAAGAGTCGCTTACGGTGCCAAATGAAAGAGCTAAACCAGTCATAACGTATCCTAAATGTCTATCTGGGAACCGTCAAAGGAAGAATTCACATGGGGTATAGTAAATGAGGAAGGACATTCATTTTAATACCAACTAGACGACCCAGCCAGGATATTGAAAGTGCACCCCAACTTTGAAGGTCTTGTTTAATTTTGTCCAACAAATGGACATAGTTCATTTTAAGTAAATGATCAAAGACGAATGTAATGAATATATCGAAATAGGGAAACCCTCCCCAACCACATCCCCCCACCCCCCGGGAAGGAAACGAGGATTTGCCCTTAACATCAGGTATTTCCCCAAGACATCCCATAGGCACGGCGTCCAACTTTGTAAAGTTAATCTTAAAACCCGAGAAGGTAACAAGCGAATTAATGTATTGCATCACGTGAGCGACCGAAATTGCGGGATTTGACAAAAACATGAGACGATTGGCGTACAACAAAATTTTATGTGACTTCTCTCCCACCGGTGAATCAGGGATAATGGTGCATGGAGACCAAAGTGCAGCTGAGAACACAATGGGGTGAGCCATATGGTGGGGTAGTGTCAAAGGGCCGAATGCCCTCCTCGTCTCCCTCAGCCCTGTGTTCTGATGTTTCATTCAGCCCTTCAGACCTGCTACACAGGGGTTGATCGAGGCCACTCCGATGGTAAGGTGTAGTTTTGGAAATGTACTTGGAAAATCCAGCCTGGGTCAGGATAGACCCCATTATTAATATTGGAAGATTTTCTACAACACGGTGTTGCACAGGAACACAGCTACTGCGCTATTGGAGAACAACCTGGACTGATAGCTGATCTATCTTCACACGATACTCCTGCTCTCTCCCTATCCCTATAATTTCCAGAAATCCTTATTTATATTCAGCGCCTTGGTTTCCACAGCCTGATCTGGGAAAGAGTATCTCTGGTTCGCCAGTCTCTGAGTGACGACATTATTCTCATCTCAATGCAAAGTGGCCTTCCTGTACCTAATACTGTGGCCCCTTGTTATATACGTCCAAACCAGGGAATTACCATCCCTGCTTCCAATCTGTCTCGCCCTGTCAGAGTTTTATATATTTCACTGTGATCACCACTCATTTTCCTAAACGGCATGGAATACAAGCCCATTCGCCCCAAACTCTGCTTTAACAACAAACCTGTCATCCCAGAGATCAGTTTTGTCATCCTTCACTGCTCTCCCTCAATGTCAGGTTTGTCCTTTATTGGGTATGGAGACCAAAGCTGCACACAATACTGTACAATGCTTGAAATGGGGTCTCACTAAGGCTCTGTGCAGCTTCCGTAAGATACTCCTGTACTCAATTCCCCTGAAGTGAAGGTGAAAACAACATTTATCTTCCTACCTGCCTTCTGCTCGTGCAATATTGCTTTCAGTGACTGGTGTACAGGGAGATCCCGATTCATTTCAGTGTCACAGTTCCCCACTTGCAGGGTCTATATACACTGGTCAGCGTGCCAATGCCATTCCCAGTATTGACTTCTGGCTTCAGAAATAAACAAAAATGCAGCTTAAGTTCCTTTATCGAGAAACATTTTTCAACCACGCCCTTTTTAAATGAGAGGCTGCCATTTTATTGTTCCCATCAATGTGCACAACATCTCATTTCACATTTGTCTCCGTTTCCCAGTAATTTGACTTTTTTCAGTCACCTTGGAGATTTTTTACATCCCCCTCACTCACTCACATGCTGACATCGTTCAGTGCTGTCAGCATAGTTGGGAATATTGCATTTGAGGCCCTCAACTAAATATATGATGTGTATTGGGAATAGCTGGGGTCCAAGCCACGATCCTTGCTATATCCTACCAGCCTTCCATTAAAAAAAACATTGTTTTATTCCTACTCAGTGTTTGCAGCCAGCTCTCCCATTCTAAAACCATGACCATATATTATCCTCAGTCCGACAGGATTCAAATTCGTACAATAGGCTTGGGCTTTATCAAAAATCTTTCTGAGATTCCACTTGTATTGCATTGATGGTTTCTCCATAATTTTGCTAAAAGCCACTTTCTCAAATATGATTCCCATTTCATAAATCTGTTGACTTTGTCTATGCCCATTAATGTTAGTCCAATACTTTCTCTAAACTGTTTAGTTGCTAATTTCATGATATTCCCTTTTTCGCACAGGACTAAAGATCCCTAGTATTGCTGGGAAATTTTCTTTTTTTGTTTTCTTTTCCACTGTCGAGGCGTAACTGAAGCATTTGGTCCATAATTCTGCTATTTCCCGATCTTCAATTATCTGGTATCAAATTGTACGAACGCTGCACATTTCTTTCTCTTAATTTTGCCATTGAAATATTTTCAGAAAATATGACAAATTCTGTCTTAAAAACTTTGTAAAGATGTTCTTCAGAAACCTATCAATTCCTATTTTAAGGTACTCAGTGATTGGCCTTCCGCAGCCATACAATCACAGCAGCAAAGATGCTGTACCATCAGAAATACAGCACGGTCTAAATAAGGCCCATTTCCCGACACAATACCCGTAGCCGTGAATCTTAAGGCATTTCAAGAGCACAAGCGTGTATTTTCTAATGGTTTTGAGTTTGCCATGACAACTCTCCTCTCAGGAATTGCATTTCAGACCCCAACACACTCTGGGTGAAAAAAGCAATTCTCAAATCCTCACTAAACCGCAAACTCTTAACTTTATAAATGTGGACATTTGCCTAAAAGGAACAACTGCTGTCCATCCACCCTGTAATTCTATGCTTCTGAATCACGTCCCTCTCATCCGCGTCGCCTCCAATCTCAACAACCAAAGCTTATCCAGCTTCTCTCCATAGCTGATATACTCCATCCCAGGGAACATCCTGGTAAATCCCCTCTGCACCCACTCCTGTCCACTCACATCCTTCCTGTAATGTGGTTTCCAGAACTACACACAGTATTCCATCTTGGCCTCACCAAAGTTCCGCATAGCTCTTATAATCTGTGCCTCAATGAATCAAGGTTATGTTTACGCTCCCCTATGCTTTCCCAAGTTTGTATTAATCTGCCCATCACATTCAGGGAAGTGTGTAGAAGCACCCTCTGACCTTTCTAGTATGCTGTCATTCAATGAGTACTCCCCTGTCTGGTTCATTCTTCCAAAGTGCATCACCTCATATTATTAGGGTTACATTCTATCTGCCATTGATCTTCCCAGCTGACCATTCCATCTGTATCTTCCCGTAACTTAAGGCCTACCTCCTCACTGCCAACCAACCGGCCAATCTGTGCATCAAACACAAACTTACATAACACACTCCCCACCCCTCATCCATATTCTCAGCTACATCATTTATGAGTACTACAAATATTAAAGTTGTAAATCACACAACATCAGGTTAGAGTCCAACAGGTTTGTTCGGAGGCACTATCTTTCGAAGCGCTACTTCTTCATCAGGTGATTGTGCGCTTTGATGAAGAAGCAGCACTTCGAAAGGTAGTGCCGTCGAATAAACCTGTTGGACTATAATCTGTTGTTATGGGATTTTTAGCATTGTCCACCTAGTCCAACACCAGCACTTCCGAATCACAAACAATAAGGGAGACAGCACTGAACCCTGTGGCATATCATTGGACACTGGTCTCCAGTCACGCAAGCAGCCGTCTACCACCACCTTCTGTGTCCTACCACTAAACTTCGTTTGGATGCAATTTGGCAAGTCACTAATGAGTCCTATCTCTTCCCTGGTTATTCTGATTCCGCTGTCAACACTTGTGGAATATCTGGAAATTCTCCCTAACCTGCCCTGCCAGCAGGTTTCCATGCCCTGTGTTAGTTAGTACCCTACGTGTGCAGAATTTCCTCCTTATTGCAGCCTGAAATGGTCTGTCCTGTAGCCTGCCATTATTTCTCTTGAATGTGGATTAGACAGCCGGAGAAACATCCTGTTAATTTCCAACTTGTCATATGTTTTGTGACTTTTATATATTTCACAGTGACCCATCTCTCATTCTTTGAAACTCTAGAGAACACAGGCCGAGATTCCTCATCACGCAATCTCGCCAATTGTGGGATTAATCTGGAGAATGTCCATTGAATTTCCTCTGTCGTCCGTATATTCTTTCTCAGATTTCGTCACCAAAACTGTACTCAGTATTCCAGGTACAGTACTCACTAACACGCTGTTAAACTGCTTCAACATGTCTTTACATCTGTATTCTGACTCCTTTTAAGCAAGACAATCTAAACTTTAACTTACCACTTGCATATATTCCTCCAAATACCCTTCACATTCATTGCATTTACGAACTCATTGTGTGAGTTCTAATAGAAAGCCTTCTAATAATCTAAAATATGCCAATTGTACTGGTTCCCCATTATCTGTGCTGTAAGAATCAACTTCAAACAATTCCAAAGCTTGTCAAGTGTGATTTCCCTTTCAGAAATGCATACTAATTCTCTCCAATGTCGTTGGTAATTTCTAAATAATGAATATCACATCCTATATAATAGATTCCAACAGTTTCCCCAGAAATGTCAAGTTAATTGATCTGTAGTTCTCCACAGTAAATCTTCTTCCCTTTGTAGACGCTTGGATCACTATCGTTCATCTATAGTGCTTGGATCACGTTTACCGATGTCCATTTATCTACAATGGCTTCCAGGCTATGCAGAATGCAGTGGGAAATAGAACACAGTCGTCGACAGTGCAACTAATACTTCTATTAGTGCTTTATTTCTGAAGATTTTGGTATGTAGTACATCTGGTTTGTCAAGGTTAGCAATGTTCAATCCAGCTGCATGTTCAAGTAAAGCCTTGTTACTGATATAAATTGACTTTATGTCTTTCGATCCACAAGTCCTAAATGATGACGTCGTATTTCTGTGTGATTTTCTGGATCTTCCTCCATGAAGGCAGATGCAAGGTAACTGGTTATTTACTTGGCCATTTCCCTGTTATCCATAATAAGCTCGTCTCTCCTGATTGCAGATTTTCACATTTGACTATGCTTTTCTCTTTCCTTTGAAATATTGATCATAGATTTATGCCGTCATTGTGTTCCTGCTTGTTTGCATGCATGTTCGCTTTTTGATTTCCTTACCCGTTTCATGGCCCTCCTTTTCTTGATCGTAAATTTCTGAGAATTCTCAGGATTCCACAATGTCTGGAATTCTTCTGAAGTCATTTCAAGTGATTAATATAATATTTAATTTATTATGCTAATCATTGTTATCTCACTTTCTCACTCTTGGATGTTTTACCCGAAATAAATAAACATATTTTTCAGACTTTGTAGTTTTTCTATAAATCTTCTGGTCCTGACCATATATATTCAGGAACACTGCAGGACAGGAAAGAAACAGTGGGGGCCCTGGTTGGTACTTTTGCATTATCGGTTGCCAACGGGTGAGGTCCTGGAGAACTGGAGAGTAGTGAATGCTGTGCCGTTATTCAAGAAGGGCTACAAAGAAAAACAGGGGAACTATAGACCAGTGAACCTAAAATTTGTAGCAGGTAAGTTCCTTGAGAAGATTCTGAGGGAGAAGATATACATGCATTTGGAAAGACAGGGCCTTATGAATGGGGGATTACGGGTCAGAAGTTGGTGAGGCTGCTTTGATAATGTGACCAGTAACTTTTACAAGGGCATGGTTGTATATTTAGTCGACATGGTATGTTACTCTGGAAGTTTAGGTCACATGGAATTGAGGGGAAGCTGGCAAATTATGTCCAATATTGGCTTGATGATAGGAAGAAGAGGGTAATCGTGGAAGGATGCTGGTCGGACTGGAGGCATGTGATTAATGGAATGTCTCAGGGGTCGGTGCTGGGACTATATATATATCTATGTGTATATATATTTATATATATATATATATATACACACACACACAGAGAGAGAGAGAGAGAGAGAGAGAGAGAGATTTCAATGACTTAGATGAGAATGTACAGGCATGATTTGTAAGTTTCAAGGTGACACTAAATTAGGTGGAATCGTGTACAGTGAGGAAGGTTATCAAAAATTTCAGAAATTACAGCACTACCTTGATCAGGTGGGGAAGTGGGCCGAGAAATGCCAAATGGAGTTTAATTCAGATAAGTGTAAGTTCTTGCATTTTAGAAAGTCAAATCAAGGCAGGAGTTTCATGGTGAATGGCAGGGCCTTAAGGAGTGCAGTGGAACAGACTGACCCTGGAATTCAGGTGCACGGTTCTCTGTAAGTGGAGTCCCAGCTAGACAAAGCACTGAAAAAGGCATTTGGCTATCTGGCCTTCATCAGTTAGAGCACTGAATATCGAAATTAGGGAGTTATGTTGTAGTTATACAAGATGTTGGCGAGTCCACACTTGTAGCGTCATGTTCAGTTTTGTTCACTTTGCTCGAGAAAGGATGTTATTAAACTGGAAAGAGTGCAGAAGAAATTTTCAAGGATGTTGCCAGGACTCAATGGTCTGAGTTATAGTGAGAGGTTAAACAAGCTGGGAGTTTTTACTTTAGATTGTATGAGGTTGAAGTAGATCTGATAGTAGTGTAAAAGATCATGGGGGGCATGGGGCATCAAGTTAAGGTCAGAGGGGAACGAGTAAAAGGGAACCTAAGGGGAAATTTCTTTTACATACACAAAGTGGTTGAGGCGGGTACATTCACAAAATTTAAAATACATTTGAACAAATGCGCAGGTAGGAAAGGATTAGAAAGATACAGGGAAATGGCAGGGAAAGGGGGTTAGTGTGAATGGATATTTTGTTCGGAATGGACCAGTTTGGGCCGAATGGCCTGCCTCCGTGCTGTAAGACTCAATGAGTCTAACAACCATTGTTCTCCGACTGAATGTTATATTGTACTTGCCCAATTAGCTGGAGCGAACTTGACCCTCTAGACTCAGGGCTTCCATGATGTTTAATTAGAATGTTCAACCATTCCACATTGAATGCAGACGCCGTGTAAAATACAACATATTAATGTCACTATTCCTCCAAAGCTGCTTCAGAGCAAGGTTAGTAATTAGTCCTTCCGATCACACAATAGACAATATGTGCAGGAGTAGGCCATTCTGCCTTTCGAGCCTGCACCACCATTCATTATGATCGTGCCTGATCATCCTTAATCAGTATCTCACAACATCAAATGCGAAATAATCTGCTCTCTAGTTTGGTTCACAACATACTCTTCAACCTCCATGATATACATTTATGGAATTTATTTTTCACAACATTAGCAGTCACTTCGTTAACTCAATTTCGATGCAGCTTGACACCATCCATTATTACTGCAGAACACACGAGTATTTGTTACTCCTTCACAGGATTGGGGCGTCACTGGATAACCAGCTGTCCATGCCTGACGGTAGTTAAGCGTCAACAGCATTGCCTTGGACCTGGAGTGACGTGCAGGCCAAACCAGGTAAGAACAGCCGTTTACTTCCCTAAAGGGCATTAGTGAACCAGATGAGTTTTTCCAACAATCAACAATGAATTCCTGATCATCATAAACCCTTGATTGAAAATACATGTAGAATTCAAATTCCACAATCTGCCATGACAGGATTTGAATCCATGTCCCCAGAACATTACCTGGGTCTCTAGGTTAAGAGGACACCGATAATATCAGTATGTCATAGTTTCCCTTTGCATATAGTTGCATATCTAATTTCCAGAGCATATGATGCAAAACATTTGTGTGACAGTTTTGGTTCAGATATATAACACAATAAGTTTGTTTCTCCTTGCTATTTGTAAGAACCACCCAAACTGATTCTGTGGAATCTGATGGACACCGCCTGTGTTGTTACTAGTGCTAGACTTGAATAAGGCATTCGGGAGGCTCACCTCGATGCTGAGATGATCTGAAGATATGTCGAGCAATACAGGACAAGCATCAATATCCATTCTGCTCTGTCAGGATAAGTGTCACGGTATATTCTCACTGTTCCCTCACACTCACTGTATATGTGCAACAGCACCTACCTCACACAAGGCTCACGCTCTATCTCCAAATGAGGCTCAAGCACGACCACTCACGCTGTTAAATACAGCACCTTCCCTCCCCCACATTTTCTTTCCCTGATGCAATAGCCCCACACACTAATAGCACTACATGGATACAACACTATGGACAGACTCCTTCCGGCCACCTCACCATGTCACCCCTCACCTAACCCAGCAATAATAGCAGGGTCATCCACTCTCACCCTCACTCATTCTCTCCCTTTCTCCAATTCCACGAGAAACAGACTGGAATAGGACTGAAAGGGCCAAGTCGGGTTGTGGAGTGCCGGATATCCGTTCCCTCATCCCCCAACCCTGATATGTGGGGAGGATCCTGGACAGAGCCGGAGAGGACCAGGGGGCCTTGTGTGGAGATTCTGAAACATCCATGTCCCACCAACTGAGTAAGGAGTATTGTTCAGTAAAGAACAATTCTCAATTCAAACCTACTGTCAGTTTCAACCTCATCTCTCTCACTCGGAGAAGAACAGAGGTCCCAATGCACAAAGATGCAGGCATTGAATTACACAGATGTGTTGGTAAATACCCCAATATACTAACATACACAATGCATACAAGGAGATAAGCATGCACACATGTAGAAGCACACAAAGACATAAACAGTCACACAGAAATAGACACAAATATAGATTGAAACACACAGGTTAATACAAAGACAGACAGACATAGTCACAAAAATAAAAAAATAACAAGCACATGTACACACACACACACATAAATGCACATTAAGACACAGACAGTAGTGCCATTAAGACACAAATAAATAAGTTTTTGATTTATAAGTAGATCAAAGATTCTTGGGAGAAGGTAGGAAACTGATGTTGAGGAACATATTAGAAATGACTGAATGGCACATCAGACTCGATAGGCCAAATGGTCTAATTCTGCTCATTTTTTAATGCTCGTGTTTTGTATTGCTATCAGGTATTTTTTTCCTGAGACAAGCAGCAGCATATTTGATTGGAAAGAGTCAGTGATAATGTGGGAAAAGTTTGGAGTGCAGAATGGTTAATGACTACTCCTAGTTGTTGTACCACTATTTCCGAAAATAGGCAGTGATTTGATATGAGGTTAACACAATTTTTAAAAAGTGTGTCCCACAATGGAAGAAGGATGTCCCTTTCCCTTGACTGTTCTGCTATCTGTGGTGTCCTCATCCTCGGGGAGCAGTGAAGACTCGGTTTATTAAGATATTTTAATTTGAGCTTTGCCGGACTGGAGAGTCAATATTTATTGGGAACAAACAGGAGACGGATGGTCAGACACACTCGGATCAGCCATGAGCATTCTGAATGGTGCCGCTAAATGGCCAACTGCTGCCCTTTTCAATGTGTTGTTCCATCGATCCACCCTCCCGGCTGTTACAGGAATATTCTGTTGCCCCTACTCCGTGTGTTGTTCCCTCAATCCACCTCTCAATGCGATTACAGGGTAGACGATCATCCCATTCAGCCAGACGGGATCGTTACAATGAGACGGGAGGAGACCATTCTGCCCCTCCAAAGAATTACACAGGAATATAGGATGAAGTAATTCAGCTCGTTGAGTACATTACACAGTCAAGGAGGAGGCCATTCAACCCGCCTGAACTGCTGCACAGGAACAGGGATTTTGTCACTAACAGGAAAGAGTAGAGATATACGATTTTTTAAACAAAACTGTAACTAGTTTTGACTCAGAGATCACTGTAGGGTCATGAATGATGAATAATCTATGTAAAATATCTGAATGAAGGGACTGAATGGATCAAAGCTGAACTACCTTGCACACCTAAATGATCAATAGATCTTCAAATGGAGGTAGGGAATCTGCATTCTGATGTAAACAGGGAAGGTTAGTGAGCATACCCTCAGCAGAAATAATATAATGTGAGTTGTCTATTGCAGTCGGGAACAATTTAAATGGAGAGAGATTGCAGAACTCTGTGATGCAGATGTTTTTCATATTCTTGGTACATGAATCATATGAAGTCTGTCTGCAGATGCAGCAAGTGATTCAGAAGTGGAACGATGCTGTTTGTGGCAACGGGTATTGGGTTTAATTAGGAATATTTCACTGTATCTGTACAGGGCATTGCTGAGACCACATCAGATACACTGGGGGCAGTTTTGATCTTTTAAACTAAAAATAAACCCTGATACAATTCCTTTCAAAGATGTTCAACGATGCTTCCCTTTACTCATTCCTGAAATGAAGGCCTTTTGTTATCTGGGATTATCTGTTTAAATCTTAGATGAGAAATCTTACTGAGTCACGATTGTCAGAGAAGTCTTTCAGCTGGATACATATTTTCTCTTGTTAAGAAGACTAAAGCTCGATAATTTTTTTTGAATGAGATGCATTGGTATTAACACAAATATTATGAAGATATCAACCCATTTCTAAAAATTACGCAGATGCATATAAACATCTCATCAAAAGGGCACATTATTTCCTTTTGCTAATGAAAGGCACTGTGCACAACAACAGCAATGATGCTGCATACAGCATACAGTCTATTATCATCCATTCCAGAGAATGTACATGGAGAGTGCACATGGTCCAGTTTGGTTTTCAGTTGACATTCTTGTATTTTTCCACACAGAGACGGAGAAAAATATTACTTCCTTCAGAAGCAGGACCAATTGGTCTCTCTCTCTCTCCCTCACTGTGTTCTGTCTGAAAACAAGGCGTGAGAGCAGAAAAATCCTGAGTCATCTTTACCATTCGTGGAGGATTTCTGATGAGGATTCAAAGGAATCTCTGTGCAGCTCGAAGCAAAGGGAATTCAGCTAAATCCAACTGTTCTGGGAAGAAATCCGCATTTCCAGACATTTGTGTGAGCAGAATAAGTTCAGAGTCAGAAAAAACATTTGGGTCACTCTATCATTTTACCATTTGTTCACAGTTCAACGTTCTGTGTCTAAGATTTTGCTAGAAAATTAACCAGTCCGATACCGATATCATTGGACACAACACTCAACTGGTTACATTTAAAAGTTTCTTCACCAATAGAGGAGTGGGAAAAGGCATGAGTGAACCTCCAACATTTGTCAGAACACGAACAAGAGATTCTCAAAGGGTTGGTAAGGTGTGAATTCCCTTCCACAGAAGATTGTGATGCCTGGATATTTCCATTTGTTCAAAATGTCTATGTAAGACAAATTAATGTAGGAAAATGGTACACTGACAGAAAAGTGCAGCTGAGACCTTAAACAGATCAAAGTGCATGGTAGAGCCTGACTCAGAGATGACTCAAAAATAACAGTACATCCAGGGAAATTACAGCCGTTTACTTTGAAATTACAGAAAATGAAAACATAAGGAACAGGAATAGGTAATTCGGACGGTCAAGCCATTGTATACAATCATGGCTGACCTACTGTTAGCATTAACTCTTCCTTAATGGCCAGTTATTCACACTCCTCAGCTCTCTGACAGGTCAAAGATTCATATACCACCTCTTTAAATACTTTCGATGATGTAGCTCCCCTAACTCTCCAGTCCAGATAATTCCTGACATTGATTACCCTCTGTTAGAGGAAAACACCCTCTACACATACACCGTCACCTATTGATATGAACAAGAGGTGAACACAGGGGCTCAGGAAAGAGTGAATGGCCTTGAGATCAAGGCAATAGTTGACTGAGGATGTCATCTGGACCACCTACTTATTTGAGCTTAATGAAAATCAGGGGTAATCTTCCCCACTGGTTGAGGTCTTTCAGAGCACAAAGGAAGATGTTTGTGGTCGGTGGCCGAATATCCTCTCAGTCCTGGGACATCTCTTCAGGAGATCCTCAGATTAACTTGCTCAGCACAAACGTCTTCAGCTCTTTTATCAACGTCTATGAGTCCCCATTCCGGGCGCCGCCCCCTCCCCATCTATCACAAGGTCAGAAGCAGGGTGATCACTGAAGATCACACAATATTCAGAACAATTTGACCCCCTCAGCTACTGAACCCGTCTGTGTCTATATTCAGCAAGACCCAAACAACCTTCACGTCTGTGCTGTTAAAGTTTCGGTAACATTCATGTAACAGTGCTGCGAGGCACTGCACATTTTCACAGTTAAAAGAGGAGCTCATTCAGCATCTCAAGCTGGTGACATGGATATGTGGAAACCATTCAGCCCACCGAAATGACTGAACAAGAAGAGGGACAGCCCATACAATCCTCCTGCCTGTTCCATAGGATGAGGAGGCATCTGGTCAGTACATTGAGCTGTTAAACAGAAACAGGCAGAGTCCAGTCATACCCCTAAACCTGTTGTATAGAACCAGGAGGAGACCATTCACCCCTCGAGACACTTACATAGGAATAGGAGGGTGTCACTGATGCTCCACCCTGGAAAACGAATGGAGCAGAGAATGCACTCATAGATGTTCACAATGTTCCTCGTGGCTCCATTGCCTGTGGAACAAATGATACTTTAACGTGTTTTGCCAGCAGTGAGGAAGAAAGCCAAATGCTTTGTGCCAAGCTTTAAGGAGGCATCTTCCATCTCCAGGAAGACAGACCCATGTTCTCCATGGGGGTCAGATGCTGGTGGGGATAGTTAACTGTTTTAGCGTGAAGGTATTGTGGTTCCTGTCGGGATGGTGGATAACGTGAAGTTCTATGTATGATCATACATCAAATGCACTGTATTAATGTTGGAAGAGTTTAGTTGAAGACTGGCCCTCCCTCTCAATCGAAATGGCGATTGGCGTGGAGTGAGAGGAACGTTCTCAGAGTTTTTTGAGCCATTGAGAATCATGTAAACCAAGTAAAAAAAAACATGGAATTTATCACCGTCTCAGTTCTGTTTGGAATATAATGAGTTACTGTCCATCACTTTAAGGTTCAGTGCAATCACCTCTTATTTTTCAAAGTGCTACAGATTAATCCTCATGCACACCAGATGGTACAATTATCCCAACAATTAGTCTGTTGAAACTCCTTTACACTCTTTCTGCCAAGAGGATTATTCCTTATAAAGGAGAGAAAATCTATGCAGAGTACCCCAAATACTATCTCAACAACACTATAGGATTGATCACACTAATTCTGTTCCCTCACTTAGCTGTCTCAGCTTTTTTCCTGTGGTATAAAAAGCCATTCCTTCTCACTACACTGCGAATGATGTGGAATTTTGAAGTTTCTTACATCTTTGCGTCAGTCATCACCAGAGGTGTCGATGGAGATGTATATCACGTTCAGAGGGAAACTCAATCAGAATGAATTCACTTGAAACAGGGAATGGTCACCTACCTGAATGGAAATTACTTGCAGGAACATGGAAATCAGGCAGAGGAAGGGAGCTATCTTTCCTGTTGTTCTGCTCTCACGGGATGTGTGCAGCCCTGGTCAGGCCAGCATGTTATGCTGATACTGAACTGAGTGGCTGATGCAGCTGTTGCACAGGATAATAAAGAGTAAACCACATTGCTGTGAGTTTGCAGTCGCACAGAGACTTGAACATGGAAAGATAACAGGACATGAGGCAAACAGATAGGCTTCTGTTTAAAACAAGTGGTGATGATTTCATTTCCATTCCATGAACTTCCTTCATGAGACACCAAAAGATTATTATTCTGTGTCGCTTGAATATGAGTCAATGACTAGACCACCATGCACTGTCTGTCCATCTGACAGATTCTGTGGAGAGGACAAATGATTCACCTCAAGTGACAGTATTTGTGACAGAAGCATAGTTAGAAGGGACTTGAAACAGTTATATCTGGATCTATCAAAGGCACAAACGATGGATTATTCAGCAGCTGCATTAAGGCTGAGAAGGAGACTGAAATATCCTGACAGTGGTTTTGGGAAGGATTGGTGAGTGGGGAGAATACGTAAAAATGTAAATCTGAATGGAGAAAAAAGATCATGAAGTTTTAGTACAGTCTGGTTTCTCCTCGCGTTTTGTTGAGTAAGTTGTGAATAGTAATTTTCTAGTTATAATCAGTCAGGAAGAAAATTTTTGACTGCATCTGAAAATGATGAATTCCAAATTTTAAAATTGGAATATGAACAGCAATTCAGTTCAACTCGGTTTAATGGTCAGATGGAATGACTTGCCAGAACACCAACTATAGCGAGGATGGGATAGTAACCGCCTTGAATAATCCAAAGGATATCTTCGATCCGTTATGCCAATGATGTCCAAGGCTGAGAAAGGTAGGAAAAACCCGAGGGTAAACTCCTGTCTGTTGTAATATTCCAGTCTAATGTTCTCAGATTCTGATCCATTATTGGAACATTCCAGTCTAATGTTC